>NC_141138.1:42855497-43165966 GCF_053477565.2 Lygodium microphyllum
TAAATCTGTGATTTCTTGGTCAGTGATAGCAGAAGTGGTTCGTGGATCGTATGACGTGATAAGGCACTGTTTGATGGCTTGCTCCTTGGAGACCTCACTGTTAATCAACTCAGCAGGGGTGCGAGAAGCTTTTGTGAATGTAAATTCAAAGGTTTCCCAAGAGCAAGGCATATTTTGTACTTCTGTTGCAAAGGGTTCGTCTAATAGACCTAGGTCCAAGCGGTCGTAGCTGCGCGAGTGACACAAAAGAGTCATCTAGTTGTTTAATACAATCCACCACGTCATCCCCGGTGTCCTCAGCGAGGTCAGCGGCCAGTGCTAGGAAGGATTTTCGTTCATAAGAGGGCGTAAGGCCGACAGGTGGTCGAGGTTTGGCAGACCAAGACCTTTTGATAACGAAGATGGGCAGTGGGGGGGTTCGTGAGTTTGTGGTTGGGCCATTTGGATGTTGAGTGGATTGGGAGCATCCATGATGGACAGTCTGCTGCATTCAGGTTGGAGTTGGGGAGGTGGATTGACTTCGGCGGGTGGTGATACTTGTGAGGGAGCCTGCGGTTTGGGCCGGTAGACTTGTGGGACTCCCGTGGGTCTAGGCGTGGATGAGGTGGATGGTTGCAGTTCAGAAGAGCACTGCGGCTTGCGGGTTTGAGGGTTGATGGAACGCGATTTGATCAAGCTCGAGGGTGGTGTATGAGTGGTGCCTCCGGCCGTGGGGGCCTTAGGGATCCACAGCCAAGTATTTCCCTCGTAGTAGCCCTGCACACATAAGAGGGCTTTAGGGACCCATCTTTGCTTGACCACGTGGTGCTTCCTGTGATTGCGTCTTGGCCTCCTAGGTTTAGAGTTATGGGTCTTATGAGAATAGAAGTGTCGACTCCTAGGCAGTGGGTGCGATTGTTTAGGAACCCATTGAAGGCGAGACTGTTGGGTCTTAGCTTTGGCTACTGTGGGTTGTGATTTATGGAAGTCGGGGAGTGGCGGCCGTGCACTACCCCCTCCTTAGTCTTGCCTACGGATGTTTCTACCGGCGGACGGTGATGGTGTCGCGCAGCCCTTGCTGAAAGATGTGACAATACTCATGTTGCCTATTTCTAGGTGAATGTGTTGCGACCCATAATCAACATTGCAGTGAGTCTGCTTTTTGAAGGTTCGCCCTAGCAGTGACTCCGTGCCTACGTCTATAGCACTTGGCAATACGTAAGAAAACATTGGAACAGTCTCAGACTCAATAGAAACGGTGACTCTGCACTTGCCGAGAAGTGTATATGAGTGGGCCCCATATGGGTTTAATTTGGCAGTTGTGGGTTGGAGTAGTGGTTTGCCAAGTTGGATCCAATGATTGTGGATTAAGACATTAAAGTCTGCTCCCTCGTTGATCAAGGCCATAAAGCAGATGTTTGCTTGGCAGTGATCGTGATATGGAGGTAAGCGGGTTCTACGGCTTCCTCCTCCTCTTTGTTGATTTCAGTGATTGTAGCTACTCATACTTTGACCGGCGGTTCTAACAATGGCGGCTCATGCAAAGGATGTGTGGAAGGGTAGTACTTCTTGACACGACTACCATTGAAGAAGCCTACTCCCTCATCGTCTAGTGTCTCAAGCTCGACATTTCCGGTTCGGCCGATTGCATGAACCTTGAAGGGTCCGAGACCTCTGAATTTCATTTTTTGCTTATGCCCCTTAACTGAGTAAAGGAGCACTAAGTCACCCTGTTCGAACTCGCGCTGCTTGACATGCTTGTCGAACCAGCGTTTGCATCGGGCCTTCTCATAGATAAGCACGTGGGTGGCTAGGAGACGAGTCTCTAACAGGCATTCAAGCTCGATCAGGCGTTGCGTCCATGCCTCCTTCCCTTCCCATCGTTCTTGAAGTGCTATTCTCAGGCTAGGAACGAAGAATTCTAATGGTAGAATTGCCTCAGTTCCATATGTCAGCCTAAAGGGGGTTTGATCGACGACCATTTTATAAGCTGTGCGGTAGGCCCACAAGGCTACCATCAGCTTGTTGTCCCAGTTGCTGCGTGAGGCTGAGACTACTTTAGTCAGGACATTGATAATAATTTTATTAGTTGATTATGCCTAGCCATTCGCCTAAGGGTAGTATGGTGAGGATTTGCGATGGATAATGAGGAAGGTGGACAGGAGATGTGCTATCACTTCGTTGATGAAGTGCGTGCCTTGGTCACTAACCAGTTCGATGGGGCAGCCGAAGCGCGAGATTACTTGCTCCCATAAGAACTTGGTAGTCATCCTAGCGTCGTTTTTTCGTGTGGCTCTTGCCTCTGCCCATTTTGTGAGGTAATCCGTGGCCACCACGATGTACTTGGCTTGTGAGTATTGTGCCGCAGGACTGATGGGTCCTATGAAGTCGATTCTCCATTTTTCGAAGGGTTGGCGAGCAATAATTGGGGTCAACTCCATTTGATCCTTGCGAATCGGTACTTTTGTTCATTGGCACTCATCACAATGCTTGACGAATCGCTTGGCGTCGCGGAAAAGCGTGGGCCACGATAGTTGAGACTGTAGCACCTTTCGTGCTGTCGTGTCTCCACTAAAGTGTCCTCCCACAATGCCGCTGTGTGCCTCCGAGAGCACATCGTGCATCTCATGCTCACACACGTATCTACGCAGCAATCCGTCTTGCCCCGACCTATAGAGTTGGCCTGCAATCAGCTGGTAGGGCTGGATCTTCAGGATCAAGTGCCTGAGCCGAGCTTTTTCTATTGGTCACTCAGGTAGTCCATGCTCGAGCACTTGGACTATGTCGTCCGCCCAATATGGCATTAGATCAGCCTTAAATAAGTCTCTCTCGCTGGACAGGTGGAATAGGTGGGCGTCGGGTAACTCTTTTCAACGATGCCTTGTCCAGCGGCTTCTCCTGTGGGGATGCGTGACATGTGATCAGCCATGTAATGTTGTTTTCCCTTTCGTACTACCACAGAGAAATCGAACTCTAGAAGTAGGAGAAGCTATCGAGCTATGCGCCCTGTAGCACAAGGTTTGTTTACTAAATAGAGCAGGGCTTGATGGTCCACGAAAAAGATGAAGGGTGTGGCCAATAGATAATGTCAGAATTTCTTCACAGCAAACACCATGGCTAATCCCTCTCTTTCTATTGTCAAGTAGTTCATCTCCATCTCAGTGAGTTGTCTGCTAGCAAACCTCACTGGATAATCTAAGTTGTGCTCACCAAGTTGGAACAACACTGTCCCCATGGAAAACTTAGAAGCATCGATGTGCACGTGGAAGGTAATGGTCCAATCTGGGGCTCGTAGAATTGGTGCTATTGTTAGAGCCTTTTTCAATTCTTCGTACGCTCGTTGGCATGCCTCGGTCCACTCGAAGACAATCAGCAGCTTGTACAATGGTTTGGCGATCAGCGCGTAGTTCAGTTCAAACTGTCGATAGTATCCTGTATGGCCTAAGAAGCATTGAACTCCCTTGTAATTAATTGGGGGTGGAAGGTCAAAAATAACCCTGACCTTCGAGAAGTCAATGGCAATGCCATTCTTCGACACCACGTGTCCTAAGATGCATCCGTGCTTTACCCAAAACTGGCACTTCAAGGGTTCAAGGAGAGATGATATAAGCGACACCATTCAAAGACTATGCGGAGTTTGTCTAAGTGTTCGATCCAGGTCAAATGGACACACAGGTCATCGACAAAGACCTCTAACTCCTTGCGAAGCATGTCCTTAAAGATGGTGCACATGAGACGTTGGAAAGTGGCAGGGGAATTGGTCAAACCGAAGGGCATGACTATGTATGCAAAGACGCCCCACTCAGTGGCAAAGGCGGTCTTGTGCCTCCGCAGGATGAACTTGCACCTGGTTGTACCCTGAGAAGCCATCCAGAAAACTATAGGCTTCCTTGCCTGCCACCCTCTCAAGCATGTGCTCGGTGTACGACAATGGATAGTTGTCTCTCTTCGTAGCAGCATTCACCTTCTTGTAATTGACGCACACTCAAATTTTTCCATTCTTCTTCATCACAATGACTATGGGTGATATCCAATCTGTGTGCTCAATTTCGTAAATGAATCCACCTCTCATCAGCTTGTCAATTTCCTCTTTGACAGTATGAGCGTGTTTTGGATTCATAGGGTACGGTCGCTGCTTGACCGGCATTGCGTCCGACATCATGGGTATGTTGTGAGTCACAACACTCGGATCTACCCCCCATAGCTCCTCTAAGGACCAGGAAAACACGTCTATATACTCTCGCAAGAGAGCGACAAGACTTGTTTCTTCTTCACCAGTCAAGTCATTGGCAATGAACACTGGTCAGGGTGTTTTCCCTTCCTAGGCTAAGTCTACCTCCTTGACTTTGACTGGTCCCTCAAATGGTTCGCTCGTCTGCCCTTAAAGTTTGGCACCTAACAAAACTACTACCCTATCCCCTTTTTTGAATTTCGTGAAGCATTTAGGGAGGTCCTACGGCTTTCGCTGTTCTTCTATTCGTGTATCCCTGGGTTGCTTTGCCTTTTCCTGCCTTAATTGTCTGCGCCTCAGGTTGTTTACAAAAAGTGCTCCTAAACTATTACAAAGACAATCAATTCAGTGGTTGTTTAATTGGCCAACTGCTAAGGTATATTCCTTATCCCCGACTGCATCCAACATTCGATCCGGGATCAATTGCAACTTGGAAAGACCCTCAAGGGTTTGTTTGTTTACCCTTTTGTCCTTGGGTTAGGGTCATACCCTGTCAACCCAAATTAACCAACACCTTAGGTTTCTTAAGTTAAGACATTGAATCCTGGCGACCACGTCGCTCTAACTTGATTGATCCTTTGCTTACCAGGCAATACATAACTTCCCTTAACTTGGCAAGTCAGCCCCAAGAAAAGTGATGTAACATGATGTCTACTCATCCTCTTGCAAGCTAGACTTGCGCTAGAACCTGCCAACCTTATTCCAAGGAGTGGCAAATTTATCTTGCGGTTAAACCCAAAGCCATGTGACATTGCAACTTATTGCAAAAGTGTCCCATCTAACTCATGGGATCATTTCACCCATTGAACGACGTTTCTTGACAAGGAGTACATTTAGTCAAGATGTAGGGTTTGGGTTGTCTTCTTACCCAACCCAACCCTAATTGTACTAGGCCGACAACTTTCGGCGGTTCTAGGTTTTCCAAACTCAATCCGAGTTTTAGCAATAGGTCGATTGATCCTTAGGGTAGAAACCCTAGATCATTAGTGCATGGGTGTCCAATCAACCCAAATATTTGGTGAATGTGGGTAGAACCTTTGGGTTTGAGGTCTTGACTTGGCGTCCAACTACGATACTAGGCTGCATTTCTAATGTGCCAAGCCCTAGCTAGTACTTGAGGTGTTTATCATATCGACTAGTTATGTCTATACAAATGCCTAACGGTTATAATATTACAAGTGATTTAGCTAAATTGATCTACTTGTCTTGCGACAAGGACGATCCTTTCCTAGAGATACTAAACTTGTTCTAAAGGTGTAAATAGTTGCAAGGCATCACAATACATGTAAACATGCGATTCATTGCTTCTATGCAACTATAAGGATTGCAATAACCCTTCTCTTTCCTTGCTAAAGTCGTGACAAACGACAATTTGGAGAATAACTTACATAGGACCTTCTAGGATTTACATCAAGGAACTATGCCTATAACCTTTTGTCTAAGCATTTGAATTTCATGCTTTGATAAGCCATGCAACCTTTCCTAAATGTAACTCTTGATGAATGAATTTTTCACATGACGAATATGTAACATGCAACCCCTTTCTAGATACAACATTGTTAATGAAGTTCATGTGACATGCAACCTTTAATCCGTTCGACAAACATCTTCGCATGCAACGTGCAAGTCCATGGTCCCATTTCCATGCTATGCAATTTATTTGGACAACGTCTAGCAGATGTTAACGATTTTTTTCCCCCATGCGAATCACAACAAGGAAGATATTTCCTAAATGCAACATACTCTTATTCTTTCCATGGCCAATCAAAAATGCAATTAACAATTTCATCTTTTACCCTAAGCAATATGCGTCTAGGCTCATTACTTTGGAAATGCACCAAAATGGCAACATACGACTATACTTGTAAGATGAATAAGCAATTTATATTCATAGCTTCCCTATGAATTTTAAACATGCCCAATGTGGAATTAAACTTTCAAGAACCTGGGTTTGTGGATCCGTGGGGATGTCCACGTGTAAACTTGGGTTCGAATCTTCCACACGTGCGCTTTGCGACTTGGACTTTGGAGCCATCATAGATGTAGTGTGTTTGGACTCCAGATTTGCCTTCGCCCTTACGCGATTTGCGAATTCCATCCAAGCTTGGTAAAGAGCCTCAAGATCTATCCTCTCCCCCCGTGCACAGGAAAATCCTTCACCAAAACGCGGTTTTTAAAAAAAACTCGGGAGGCTTATGGGAGTCCACCCTCAGAAGCTTCTCAAGAAGCTTCTGTCTTATCTAGAAAACATGGAGGGGGTAATGATTGGTGGATAGGGAATGACAACGAAGGGGGGGGGAGAAGTTTATTGATGACGATGGCAGGGGAAAAATGGTGGCAGCAGCAAGCACTGTAGGCGGCGGAGTTATCTCACGACGGCAGCAACAGTCCCTCCTCCTCTCACCACGATCGTGTAGCCGGCAGCCTCTTTCCTTCTCTCTCAGATCGTGCCTCCCCCCAATGCCTAAGGAGGAGGTTATATAGTTGTAAGGGGTGGGGGGGAGGTGGCCACATACGTGGCTGGTGCATGCGTCCCCCCTCATGCAACCCACACACCACTCCACCTTAGCTCACTCCTCCACACACTCCCTCTCCTCCAACCATGCATCGGCTGGAGGAAAGGGATAATTAGTAAAAAAATTTGCCTAAATTCTCACCATTATCCATTTTCCCTTTATCCAAGAAGGGTGTTCTTGCGCAGTTTGCGGTCTTCGTGCCCCGGCCTGAATTGCACCTCGTGGATGGGGATTTTTATAGTGCATGCAGGGTAAGCACTTAGCCATTGTCATTAGTCGATGCGGGAGATGACTTTGCACAGCTTTTATGTGGGCGTGCGGGGGTCAAGTTCCATAATATTTTTGGGTGAAAATATTACAACGACCCGGTGAATACAAGCTTGAACGAGATAAAATATAGATATTACCAACAAGAATGGAAGCTTATTTACCTAAGCACTGTCCGAATCTCGAAAAGTCATGCATCGTCCACATGAGAATGGCTCAAATATTGGCGGACCGTCGACCATCGCGCTTGCTCATATCTTGCATGGTGACCCCCTCCTCCCACAAAACCTTATGCTCATCAACTAATGCATGAAGATACACGTCCATATTTTTGACTTTGTAGCGGTCGGGGACGAGTAAGCTAAGGATGAGATGTCCTTTCTTCGTAGAAAGCCATGGAGGGATATTGTAGTTGACAAGGACTATAGGCCACACACTGTAAGAAGTTGAGCGCAGACCGAATGGGTTCACGCCATCCATTGCAAGACCCAGCTGAAGATTCCTTGGCTCTCGAGCAAAGCTTGGGAAGGTAGAGTCAATGTGGCTCCATGCGCGTGAATCCGCTGATATTCGTTGAACTCCATCCGTGGACCTATTCTACGCATGCCATGTTGTCAAGCTCGCCATGCTGGACGTATGAAACATGTGGTTTATGCGGGGGATAAGCGAAAAGTGTCTGAGAACTTTTTAAGGGATGGTTTGCCCTTGCAAGTCCTGTCGATACCTGTGAGCACCACACTTTGGACATGTCTCCATAGTCTCGTATTCTCCTCGAAACAGTATGCAATCGTTGATACATGCATGGATGTTGTTGTAGTCCATGCCAAGCTTTCATAAAACATGTCATGCATCATAATGAGACTCAGGCATAATATTTGCAGGTGGTAATATATGATATTTCAATAACTGAAAAAAACATAAAAAATCTTGAAAAAGCACAAATGTTTTTAATAATAGTGTCGAAAATAAATCAATGAAGCATATGTACAAGATACCTGAACAACTCGATCACACTCGCATCGCTCCACCCATATTTTGCTTGCACACTTAAGAGTGCAAGTAGTATCTTCAGGCGAGATACTTGACACCCATCATATAATGGTATGGATGCTTCCTCTCTAAGCGGATCAGAAGTCTCGACATCCATGGGAATCAATGCATCGATCATTGCCTCCATCTCAGGCTCCAAGATTGTAGGTAGGTCTGGAAGGATGCATGTCTCCTCCGGCATTGACGGTATAGATTGGCCTTGGAAGTGGTGGATTAGCTCATGCACTCCATCCATCACATTCCCACGAACTTTTCTTATTGGCCGCAAAGGGTGCACTCCTCCTTGGGACGAGATGTCACCTCCCTAGATAGAAAATTTTCCAGCCAGACCCAATCTTATTGTATATGGTATTCAATTAGCTTGCGAGTACAATGCATGATTGATATTAACTTTTCTTACCATTTGCTGAAAATTTGCAATCGCCTGATCAATAATCTCAGATTGAAACTCACCAAATCGTCGTATATGTTCTATAGACAATCGACGTTTTCATCTAATTTCCAGCTTACATTGAGAGCAAGGACATGGGACATGCTGATTAAGATATGCCTCACGATCTTGAACAACATGACCTTCATCGTTTTCCATTTTGTCTACGTTACGACAAACAATTTATTTTTGTTATCATTCTTTTTTTCTTTCTTAAATTGTTCTCCTCTCCTTCCATGTCTCTTTTTTTTTTCTTTCTTAAATTGTTCTCCTCTCCTTCCATCTCTCTCTTTTTTTTTTCTTTCTTAAATTGTTATCCTCTCCTTCCATCTCTCTCTCTTTTTCTACGTTATGACTACGACCACAATCACGACTACAACTATGACCACGACCATGACCAGGACCAGGACCAGGACCACGACCACGATCATGACCACGACCACGACCACGACCACAACCATGACCAGATGACCATGACTATGACTATAACCACGACTACAACCATAACTACGACCACGACCATGACCACGACCACATGACCACGACTACGACCACGACCACAACCATGACCACAACCACGATGACCACCACGACCACGACTACGACCACGACCACGACCACGACCATGACCACGACTATGACTACGACCACGACTACGACTACGAGCACGACTACGACCACGACTACGACCACGACCACGACTACGACTACAAGTATGACTACGACTACGACCCATGACCATGACTACGACGACCATGACCCATGACCACGACCACGACCCATGACCACGACCCATGACTACGACCACGACCCATGACTATGAGCACAACTACAACCACGATCCATGACCACGACCACGACTACGATGACCACGACCACGACTACAATCATGACTATGACCATGACCACAACTACGACCACGACTACGATCACGACGACGACGACGACGACGACGACGACGACGACGACGACGACGACCACGACCACGACCACGACCACGACCACGACCATGAACATGACTACGACGACCACGACCATGACCATGACCACAACGACCACGACTACGACCACAACCACGACCACGACTATGACTATGACTACGACTACTTATATAGAGATGAAAAGAGAGACAAGAGTTAGGGAAAGAGTAAAGTTAGAGAAGAAAAGGAAAGAAGTGAGAGACGTAGAAATAAAAAGAGAGATAGAGAGAGAAAAGAGATAGGGGGAGAGAGAAGGATTTAGGGAGAGTATAGGAAGAGAGAAAGAGGGAAGATTGAGGGAGAGAGAAGGGTTGAGAGAAGAGAGAGGGGAAAGAGAGAGAGATTCAACTAGAGCATTTGACACCCATAGTCAACACACCATGGAAAACACAAGCACAAATTGATATTGAATTATGGCAAAAAGATCCACCACAAAACAATAGTTATAATAGTCGAGGTAGGATTTCAAAGTCTTATTGATTTCAATCGGTCATGGAAGCCATACTATGGGTAGGTTGCACTCACTAAGAATAGAATTGATGATTCACCTCATCTTCTCTCCATCATCAATAGAATTATCCTTTACCATTTACAACTCACCCACCTTCTCTCCACACTATTGCACACTACAATCTCTATGAGGGCATGAGATTGGGATCTCCACAAATACTAAAGCATGATCTCTAGCTTGATGGTTGCATATATACTACTACTACTCATGGAATAAATCTTAAAATAGTTATTATGCTCAAATATATGCTTGTTAGAGTAGAAATTTGTTCTAAGACTATTCTAAGGAAGAAAGAGGGTTAATGATAAAATAGTGTCCTTGCAAGTGATTTTATATTATATTTTTAAATTAAAATTGATAGTTGAAAATGAGTTTTCTAAGAGATCTTGTGGTGATGCTGTTTTAGTTTTGCGAAGCATGTGAATGATGCTGTTTTGGTTTTTTGTATTTGCCTTTTTAAGAAGAGATTGATTTATCTGGAATATCCAAAGCTATTTTTGGATTTGCATTATGAAAAATGAATGTTTTTCTAACTGATAGGCTGAAGTCCTTCGTTGTATACTTGCGTGGTGGAGGCTAGGACAAGCCCCATGTATGAGAGGTCTCTTTGCAGGAAGAACATTATGCTAGGAGGCACAAATGTGCTAGGGTTCTCTAGCCATATATCCCTTAGGTTTGTTGAGGATCGGCCTAACCCCCATGAGCCTAGGACGAGCTTATTGTAAGGTCTTATTTCCTTTTCTCTCTTTCTCTCCCTCTCTCATTTCCTCTCCCTCCCTCACCCTCACCCTCTCTTTCTCTCTTTCCCTATTAGGTTTAATGATTTTTCTCTCTTTTTCTCTCTCCTCTCCCTCTCTCATTTTTTTCTCTCTCCTCTCCCTCTCATTTCTTTTTCTCTCTTTCTCTCCCTCTCTCTATTACACATAGTATTATATGGAGTTATTCTTAATATGGTTTTTTGGGGAGGATTTTCTTAAGATTTTGTGAAAAAAATAGAAAATCCTCTAGGCCACATAGGGTAATACAATAATTTTGAGTTTATCTATTTGTAGATTCTCATTGTTTATTTTCCACAAATATTGTTACATGTAAGCATTACGTGTGACACTAGTTGCATTGTGCTTGGTAGATAGATGGTAGGGTAATAATATGTTTAATGTTACAGTGAGTAGAATATTAGGTAAATTAATATTTATATATAAATATTGATCATAAATAATCTTTAGGTCAATCTATATAGTAAGTGTACTAATAATATATATTTATATAGTAATATTATTAGTTCATTTATAATTACAAGTTTAAGATTCTTTAGTAATAATTTTAACTAAATCGTTGATCCTTCATATTACGAATGCAATTAAAAGATTAAGATTTTGTTAAAATAAGTTTTCTTTATGGATTGCTTTTCTTTTTTAAATGTAGGTCAAGCTTTCCTAGTTATCTTTGCAAGAGTAGCACGATCATATCAAAATAGGAGAAAATGATAAAAACTTAGTTTTATTTTTTTTCCCTTTATCTAGAGTATATTATGGAAAATAGACTTAACTTGTTCTTTTGTGAGTTTTTTATAAGTTATAACGCAAAGAATGTGATAGGGATCAACTTATTCCAAGAGAGGGTGATGTTCAAGCTTTGGTGGATAGGCGAAGTTGGTTGCAAGAATGATCATTTTAAGAGAGATCATCATTAGGGCCAAAAAGCGCTTCAAAGAAGGCACTTGTAAGAAAATGATTAAGTTGCTAATAAGTTGAGATTTGGGAAGAATGAAACCACCACATTTGGTTGCTCAAATGTGATTTGGGAAGAATGAAACCACCAAATTTGGTTGCTCAAATGTGATTAATGAGAGAATATTGAGTTCATTGAAGAGGTCAGCCATTAATTGTCCCTCATCTTTAATTTATATCAGGGTCACCTTTTCAACCATTTTTGTCTTAGAACTTTTGTATTTTCAAGAAATGTCCACTTATATCGTGTTTGTCTACTCCCATGTCCTCTTTTCATATGGTCTTTCTCCATTCTCTTTCGCCATTCTCTTCTTTGTGCTCACTTTCTTATCATTATGAGATTCATCTGTCGTTGATCTACTAAAATGTTTAGCAAGACCTCTGCAAGGAATACAGATGTGAGCACATGTAAGTACAAACTTACCATCCAACTAGATCCAATTTATTCATCTTGGAGAAGTATACATTGTTGAGTACTAACAGATGAGATGGAGGCCAACAGATTGTGAACTCAAGGAAAGAAACCTATAGTTTTGTGGGTGGATAGAAATATTTATCCCAAGGATCTTTCAACAAAAAAACCCCCTAAAATTTTTAATATTCATGACCACATGAGATATGTTGGGGAAGGTTATAATGGAATGCTTAGCTATTATAGAAGGTTCTACTCTACATCTTACACATACATGGCTCAAATGAATGAAATGAAAGAAGCATTATTTATTGAACAGATAAGCATTTCTGAGCTTAAATATAAGATTGACATTTTGGAAAAATGCTAACAAGTCATTACAAGACAAGCTAGCACACTTATAGAAAACTCCAATAGGATTCAGAGAGAGAAAGAGATCATTACAAGACAAGCTAGCACACTTATAGAAAACTCCAATAGGATTCAGAGAGAGAAAGAGATCATTAAAAAATATAACTAGCCAGTGTAAGAGAGTAAAGAAAAGAAGATTGAATCTTGCAAAGAAATATGTCTCTAACATGTGAAGCATTAATATTCGAGAGAGTGAGGAGAGAATCAATCTTTTAAAAGAGAATATGAATAAGAATGATATTTTGAGGATTCTTAAGTCACCTCAGAATATGGATTTGAGAGGCCCAACTCTCAAATAATTGGTCAAGGACTTAAAGGACACAGCAAAACCATACGAAATTATAGAGACATGTGATACTGTGGGCATTAGTTGTCGAAAAGGTTATCACGCTATCTCAAGATCATAAAATCTAAAATGTAATAGAATAATTGCATTTGGGTTGCCTCCAGCCCTTAGAGTATCAATTGCAAGGACTACCATGAATCGTAATAATCCACAAGTTTTTGGGGAGTACATTCATATTGAAGCGTCTGTGACATACGAAAAGACAAAAAGAAAATCTAGTTTTGAATACAATGCATTTAACAATATATGGGTTGATCTAAAAAGAGTGCAGATTGCAATGATTCACATGTATACACTCACGTTAGAGAAATATCATGGTGTTTTAAGGTTTTCCTTGAAGTTAGATGAAGCACATATTCAAAAAAGGACAAAAGATGGAAAGAGTAAGCATTTGCATCATGAACGGGGTATTGGAATACAACAATGGTGGGGGTCAAGCACCAATGCATAAGTTTCAATCTGTCATAAAGAGGACAAAAGAGAGAGAATGAGAGGAGAAAGAGAGGATGTAGAAGAGAGAGAAAGACTGCAGGAAGAGAGAGAAAGAGAGTGATGAGGAGAGAGAAAGACTAGAAAAAGAGGAGAAAGATAGAAAGAGAGAGAAAGAAGCCATGAGAGCTTGGAGAAGGAGATGAAGATGAAAGGAGATTTCTATTATAATCGGATGGTCAAAAATCAAGCCCCTAGCACCTTATATACCAGCCAGTGTAGCTAGTATTTCCCCATTTTTAAATCCCCCTCTCTTATATTCCTTCCCCACCCGAAGGTTTTTGCCCTCAAAAACAATTTGGGCATTTATGATATCTGGGCAGGAGCTGATCAGAGTACTACTCTGTTGCATTATTACAGGGGTATACAAATGAATGAAGAGGTATTATTGCATATGATGGGTCACTGGGGTATGTACGTTACATGGGCCTTATTGGAAAATTATAAAAAATGAATTTTGACCCAAGTATCTTGAGTAAATGTGAGTTGCAGACAATGGACAGCAAGTTGTTTACTACAGGACCCTACTGTAGTAAGTCTGTCATAACTTCTTGTAGGAGACTCCGATCGGGGTGGGCCATATATCAAAACAGAGCTCTCGAGGAGAAATTTCAGCCCATTTATGGTGTCCATTGCTATCCATAGTGTAGAATAAAATCTGATTTGAAACAGAGAATTGTCTACAGTCAATCTGAGGGAAAACAAGGCCATAGTTAGCTAGATTTCAGCCAAATCTACTTCTAATAGGTATGGAAACTCTTCCAAAACTGAAGCTAGCCTCCAAGAAGCTTCCTCAAGTGGTAAACCTTGCCATTTAATCAAGTATTCCATGATGGAGCGAAAGCAAAGCTTCTTTTCCCTTTGTCCTATGATTTGCCTGGGTATGTATTGAATGATGCCTTCTTCATCTATCGGTGGTAATAAGTTTTAAATATGCCCAAGTGACCAGCTGTAGGTGAAGAATGCATCTCTTGCATGACCTTTTGCTTGAATGGGGAAGTGTTTGGGATGGCAATCCTGCCCTGAAACCATAAGAGACTGTTCTTAAGCTGATATGGAGATTTTTATTCTACATGCCCTTGTTGTAATTTTTGGAAAATGTGGCTGAAATCAGCATCTAACAAATAGGCCTCTTGAAGCTCTTCTATCCAATCACTATGAATTTCCATGATAGCTGAAACTTTACAAGCCCACATTCTAGATAATGAATCAACAACTACATTGTCTTTTCCCCGTGTATGTGTAATGTCAAAGTTATAGTTCTGCAATGTAGCTACCCATCTGCGTTGTTTGGGGGTAAGATTAGACTGACAGAGGAAGTATTTGAGGACCCTATGGTCGCTTTTGACCCTAAAACTGCTGCCATACAAGTAGTGGTGCCATTTCTTAATGGCATGAAGGATGGCCAACATTTCTTGGTCATATACATTCATGGTCATCTCATTTTCAGCAAGTTTTTGGCTCTCAAATGCTATAACCCCATGCTCTTGTAACAACACAACCCCTATACCTTTGCCACTGGCATCACACTGAATGGTGAATTCTTTCAAAAAAGCTAGGCAAACCAAGATGGGCACCGAGGAAAGAAATTCTATGAGCTGATTAAAGCTCTTATAAGCTATGGCATCCTAGAAAAAGGCCTCTTTCTTAAGCCTATCCGTGAAGGGAGCTGCAATAGTGGTGGCATAATGCCTAATGAATCTGCAATAGAATGATGATAGACCAAGAAATCCTCTAAGTGAAGTGGTATTTGCAAGTGTAGGCCATTCTTTTATACACTACACTTTCTTAGGATCAACCCTAATTCCATCTTCACTAATCATGTGCCCCAAGTATTCCACCTCCGTCTGCATGAAAGAACATGTTGTCTCCTTGGCAAAGAGCCTACGCTACCTCAATACATCAAACACCTGCCTCCTGTGCCAAAGATGATCCTTCAGTGACCTACTATAGATGAGGATGTCATCAAAGAAGACCAACACAAATCTCAGAAGAAAGGGCTAAAGTATTTTTTTCATTAAGCTCTGAAAGGTGGCCAGTGCATTACTTAACTTGAAAGGCATGACCAAGAAATGATAAAGCCCCGATTAGTCTGAAATGCTGTTTTGACCTCATCCCCTACCCTCATGCAGATCTAGTGATAGCTTGACCTCAAATCTATCTTTGTAAAGTACCTAGCCCCCTTGAGCTCATCGAGCAAGCCATCTATGCGTGGAATAGGGTACCTGTTCTTCACGGTGATCTTATTAAGATCCTTGTAGTCTATGCACATCCTGAAAGATCCATCCTTCTTTTTGACCAATAACACAAGGGAAGCATATGGTGAAGAACTGGGCTCAATGAATCCCATGTCCAGTAATTCTTTGACTTGTTTGGCAACTTCTTCTCTTTCACACCTAGACAATCTGTAAGGTGGCTTATTCACAGGCTTTGACTGAGGCTCCAGATCTATGGGATTAGGGGATAGTGCTATAGGTACTTGGAAGAGGTCCATGTACTCTTCCAAAAGAGTTGTCAATGCTGAATTCTTTACTTTTTTAGTGGACTGATCTAAATTTTCTTTATTTAGCTGCAATACAAAGATTTGGGACCGTTTCTTGAACTCTTTCTTGAGTTGTTTGTTGGTAATGAGTTGAAATTCACTATCATTTTGAATTCCCTACAAGTGAATGAGCTGTCCCGCACTGACAAACTCCATATACAGCAAGGAAAATTCCATGGTTATAGTGCCCAAATTTTTCATCCAATCACAACCCAAGACAACATCTATAGGCTCCATTTCCAATGCATTAAATCCAATTGTTGTCCAAAATATTCAGCAAGCTGAATATGAACAATAGGGCATGCTTGTGTGCTAATTTCTTCATCCCCATTTGCAACTTGCACCTTCAATGCTGCTGTAAATAAGTGGGAAAACACTTCAGCCTATCCATGATTGCTTTGTTAATGAAATTATGAGTGCTACCACTGTCCACGAGTATAAACACATCCTTCCCATGAAATTTTCCCTTAATACGCAATGTATTAGGGCTTCTAGATCCTGTCCAAGCATCCATTGATATGGTATAAGCAGTGGCAGCATGTATTCCAGCATGTGGTTCGATCTTTCTACCCATACCTCGTGATAAATTATGGCCACCGAGGTCAAAAGAAAAAGAGTCAGTAGGGTCAAAGAACTCTTCTTGACCAAACTCTTCATCAGCATCATCTGTTTCAATATTCATCATAAAAGCATGTGTATCCTCAGGTCCTCCTCTGAGTCCTCAAATACCAACATGCTGTGAACCCGTGCCTTAGCATTTCTAAAAGCACATTTTGAGGCATGATTAGCTGTATACTTCTCACCATACTTGAAACAAATTCCTTTTTCCTTTCTTTCTTTATACAAATCCATGGGAATGGACCTTGGACTACCAAAGGCTGAAGCATTTTTATTTCTATTGTCCCCTTGCCTATTATCCATTCTTGGGCTATTTGCGGTTCTTAAATTACCTTGTGGTCTTGAGGCATTAAAAGTGCGGTATGTGGGGATTTTTGGAGTGCTGAATGGCATGTTACCACTACCATAACTGGCCCAAACTGCCCCGGCCTTATAGCACCTCTTTGCTGTCCAGAATATGATTGCATGTGTCCTCTTTGTTTCCCAAACACTGGCTGAGATGCCCCTCTTTGCTGTCCATGTTGAAATGAAGCATCCCGGTGATACTTGCGAGAGTACCTCTCAGCCAATTCAATAGCTTTGAACAAATCCGATGGGTTTTGAGCTGAAACATAAGCCAAGAGTTGGGGATCCAGCCCGTACGCATACTTGTGTAACTTAGTATCATCACTAATTGACTCAACATACATGGTAAGGTTGAGGAACTAATTTGTGTATTCTCTCACAGTAAGACCACGTTGTTCAAGGCTATACCATTGGCGGGCAAGCTTTTCTTCCTCCATCGGTGAGACAAATACTTGCCCCATGAGTGCCTGGAATGCTTCCCATGAGTTCACTTGCTGATTTTCTCTTTTAATGTACCTCCACCATGTATGTGCAAATCCCTCCAATTGGATTGTTGCTAAATGGATCTTTTGTTCATCATTACGGGGCATGATGTGAAAATAATCCTCAAGCTTGGGGAGAGCCACTCTTCAAGTTCAGCTGGGGATGACGACTGACCATTGAATTTTGAGAAGATAATCTTGTCTCTCAGCTCTCTTTCATGATTAGGTGGCTGTCCCACATATCCAAACTGAGGCTGATCCATGTGGCTACCCAAAAATGAACCATTGTTAGAGAAAATTCTTGCCAAACGATGGCTAAACTCGCATAGATGGCATGGGCCTTATACAAGATATAGGCCTTATACGGACGTTAAAAGCGATGAAAATGCAAATAACAAAATTTGTCCCTGTCCTCGCAAAAAGCATCGTTATTGGCGATGCCATAGAACAGTCGGTATCAGGGTCACTATAAGCGTCGGTATTGGCGTTGGTATCAACGTCGCAAATCGTCGGTATTGGCGTCAGTATCAGCGTCGCAAATCATCGGTATTGGCGTCGGTATCAATACTGACATTGATAGTGACGGTTTGCGACGAAAATAACGACATGAGCAGTAAAATTTGCAACGCTAATAGCGATGGTAACAGGGAAAAAAAATTTTGTGGCAGGGCAGCAAGCTGTCCTACCACATATAGCACTGTGTGCTTTATTAGAGCCATACAAAATAGTTTTTGCACTGTGTACAATGCGCTTGCAAACAAAAACAAAGTATAATGAAATCATAACACTGATACATGAAATAAATACATGATCGCATAATAAGCGATTGGTACAATCATGACAAGATATCACTAATACATAGAAAATGTCTACATAGATTAGGCGACCCAAAAATAAAGGTGTGTGAGCTCCAAGGATCCAAGGGCGAGCTACATATCCTCGCCCTCCGAAAGCTTCTCCCACCGCAAAGGAGCATCGAACGAACTCTGCAAAAAAAGAAACAACACATCAGTCCACCATACAATAATGCATTCTAATTAAATATGGTAACTACGAACAAGAAAGATGAGTGACTTACAGGGCCGTCGGGTCTATATAATCGGTCGATCAATGAAGTGCGACCATGCCTCTTTGCATATCGAGTCTCAAGGCCGGTCAGATCGCAATTTGTAATGGAGTGGTGCAAAGAAAACAAAATGCTAACTGTTAGACACATGATTGTTAGTACAAAGGATATTGGAAAAAAAAAGAAGCAAAACAAAAGAAAAACTTACAAAGTCCTCCAAATATGTCATGTGGCCACCACTCCCAAGATGATTGACCACTCCATCCTCGAGTTGTGCCCTCGCCGCCTCACACTGCTGACTCCAACGTCCTGGAGAATCTGTGTTGGAGGTCGTCCAAGAAAACCTTCCCTGAGTTCATGATCCTCTGGCAAGAAAGCAGCGTGTCCTTGATATACCATCTTCTTCATGGTTCGTGATCTTTGGGAGTCTACTGCACAATGGACATACATCATAACCTGAGGTAACCAGACATGTTCCAACACCACAACCCAGTGAATACTTGCTTGAACGAGATAAAATATTATAGATACTACAAATGAGAATGAAGTAGTGTTTACCTGAGCACTCTCCGAATCCCAGAAAGTCATGCATCATCCACATGAGAATGGCTCGAATATTGGCTGACCGCCGACCATCGCGCCTGCTCATATCTTGCACGGTGACCCCCTCCTCCCACGAAATCTTAAGCTTAGCGACTAATCAACGAAGATACACGTCTATATTTTTGACTTTGTAGTGGCCAGGGATGAGTAAACTAAGGATGAGATGCCCTTTCTTCGTAGAAAGCCATGGATGAATATTGTAGTTGACAAGGACTATAGGCCACACACTGTAAGAAGTTGAGCGCAGACCGAATGCGTTCACGCCATCCATTGCAAGACCAAGCCGAATATTCCTTGGCTCTTAGGCAAATCCTGGAAAGGTAGAGTCAATGTGGCTCCATGCACGTGAATCCGTTGATATTCGTTGAACTCCATCCGCGGACCTATTCTGCGCATACCACGTTGTCAAGCTCGCCATGCCGGACGTATGCAACATGTGGTTTATGCAGGGGATAAGCGGAAAGTTTCTGAGAACTTTTTGAGGGATGGTTTGCCCTTGCAAGTCTTGTCGATACTGTGAGCACCACACTTTGGACATGTCTCCATAGTCTCGTATTCTCCTCGAAATAGTATGCAATCGTTGATACATGCATGGATGTTGTTGTAGTCCATACCAAGCTTTCGTAAAACATGTCGTGCATCATCACGAGACTCAGCCATAGTATTTACAAGTGGTAATATATGATATTTCAATAGCCTGAAAAAAATCATAAACACCTTGAAAAAGCACAAATGTTTTTAATAATAGTGCCGAAAAAAAAATAAACAAAGAGTATGTACAAGGTACCTGAACAACTCGGTCACACTCATATCATTCCATCCGTATTTTTCTTACACACTTAAGAGTGCAAGTAGTGTCTTCAGGCAAGATACTCGGCACCCATCATATAATGGTATAGATGCTTCCTCTCTAAGCGGATTAGAAGTCTCGACATCCATGGAAATCAATGCATCGATCATTGCCTCCATCTCAGGCTCCAAGATTGTAGATAGGTCTGGAAGGTTGCCTGTCTCCTCTAACATTGATATTATAGATTGGCCTTGCAAGTGGTGGATTGGCTCATGCACTCCATCCATCACACGCCCATGAACTCTTCTAATTGGCCGCAAAGGGTGCACTCCTCCTTGGGACGAGACATCACCTCCCTAGATAGAAAATTTACCAGCGAGATTCAATCTTATTGTATATGGTATTCAATTAGCTTGCGAGTACAATGCATGATTGATATTAACTTTTCTTACCGTTTGTTGAAAATTTGCAATCACCTGATCAATGATCTCAGATTGAAACTCACCAAATCGTCGTACGTGTTCTATAAACAATCGGCGCTTTCGTCTAATTGCCAGCTTGCATTGAGAGCAAGGACATGGGATACATTGATTAAGATACGCCTCGCGATCTTGAACAACAGGACCTTTATCGTTTTCCATTTTGTCTACGGTACAACAAATAATTTATTTTTGCTATCATTCTTTTTTTTCCTTAAACTGTTATCCTCTCCTTCCATCTCTCTCTTTTTCTAGGACTACGACTACGACCATGACCACAACCATGACCACGACCATGACCACGGCTACGACCACGACCATGACCACGACCACGACCATAACCACGACCATGACCACGACCACGACCATGACCACGACCACGACCACGACCATGACCACGACCACGACCACGACCACGACCACGACCATGGCCACGGCTATGACAACGACCACAACTACCACGACCACGACCACGACCACAACTACGACCACGACTATGACTATGATGACGACCACGACCACGACTACGACTACGACTACGGCCATGGCCATGGCCACAACCATGACCACGACCACGACCACAACCATGACTATGACGACCACGACCACGACCATGACCACGACCATGACCACGACCACGACCACAGCTACGACTATGACCACTAGCACCACCACCACCACCACCACCACCACCACCACCACCACCACCACCACCACCACCACCACCACCACGACTACGACTATGACTACGACGATGACTACGACCACGACTACGACTACGACCACGACCACAGCCACAACCACGACTATGACTATGACGACCACAACCATGACCCACGACTCGACCACGACTATGACTATGACAACCACGACCCGACAACGACTACGACTATGACAACCACGAGCACGACTACGACAATGACCATGACCACGACCAGGACCATGTCAAGATTGTGGGAGAGAAGGAAGGAGTCTCACTTGTAGCTTTCTTGCTTGCACAATGGGGGAATACACACAAGGGTGGAGGCTGAAAACAGTTTTCCTCTTCTTAGTTGTGTAAGCCAAAAGAAGTCTCATACAAAGAAATAGAAGAACCCTATATATGGGTCTCAAACCAAACTCAACTAACTAAGGTGGCATACTAACTGAGCCACGAACTAGAGTAGATAAGGATAGCTATCATGTAGCTATTATTCATGGACGGTGTACCAACCGCATCTGCAACTGACAAGTCGGTGACATAAATACACAACGGTCACCCTGGCGTATCACGAGTGGAGCTCGATATCTCAACACTCCCCCTCGAGCTCAATCCCAATTCCTGCATACCAAGCAGGTCTCTGAACTTGCGCAGCTTCTCTGCGCCCAATGCCTTCGTAAATATGTCAGTTACCTGATCCTCTGTGCTGACATAAACTAGATCAATAAGACCTAGTAAAACCCTCTCCCGCACATAGTGATAATGCACCTCAATGTGCTTTGTTCTAGCATGATAGACTGGGTTATTTGCCAAGTGTATACTACTCATGTTGTCACAATAAATGACAACTGGCCCATCTGTAGACTGATGCATATCATAAAGTAGCTTATGCAACCAAGCTACCTCACATGCAGCCATTGCTGCACCCCTGTACTCAGCCTCTGTGCTCGACAAGGCAACTGTAGGCTGTTTCTTGCTGCTCCAAGTGACTGCAGCACTCCCAAAAGAGAACACATATCCACTGGTAGATCGTCTATCAGAAATGCTACCAGCCCAATCAGCATCAGTGTATCCATGCAACTGTATCTGAATCCCAATCTCATAAAATAGTCCATACTGCAATGTGGACTTCACATACCTGAGTATGCGTCTAGCCGCATCCAAATGCAGTTTCCTTGGAGCCTGCATAAACTGACTTACCAATCCAACAGCATAGCTCAAATCTGGCCTGGTAATAGTCATATAAATCAAGCTTCCTACTATGCGTCTGTACATAGTAGGGTCTTCCAGAAGCTCACCTGCATCTGCGCTCAGCTTCACATTCTGCTCCAAAGGAACTGAAATAGGCTTACAACCTGTCATCCCATATTTGGACAGCATGTCCAATCCATACTGCCTCTGCAAGAGCTGTATCCCACTTGGTGATCTAATCACCTCAATGCCCAAGAAATAACGCAGCTCTCCCAAATCCTTCATCTCAAACTTTTGCTTCAATAGCATTTTCACATGAAGGATATCTTCATCACTGTCACCTGTCATAATCAAATCATCAACATAAATGGCAAGCAGCATAATACCTTTCTCTGCTTTTCTCACATAAAGTGAGAAATCTGCCTTGGAAATCTGAAAGCCAATAGTGACAAGATACTGTCCTATCTTGTCAGACCATGCTCTAGGTGCTTGCTTGAAGCCATACAAGGCTTTCTTCAACCTGCAAACAAACTCAGGATGAACAGCATGCACATAACCTGGTGGCTGCTCCATATAGACCTCTTCTTGCAAATCACCATGCAAGAAGGCATTCTTTACATCCATCTGATGTAAAGACCATCCCTTTGATGCAGCCATAGCAATGACTGCTCTTACGGTTGCCATCCTTACAACCGGACTGAATGTTTCTTCATAGTCAATGCCATATGTTTGTGCATACCCCTTGACTACTAATCTTGCCTTGTATCTGTTCACAGAACCATCTGCATTGTGCTTCACCTTATAAACCCACTTACAGCCAATTGCATTTTTACCTTTAGGCAAAGGTACCAATTCCCATGTAGCATTTGCTTCCAAGGCATCCATTTCTTCATCCATGGCTTTCTCCCATTTTTCTTTTCCCATGGCTTGCTCAAAAGAAGTGGGTTCTGGTTCCTGTATCACTTTGACCATATATGCATAGTGAATGGCTGTAAATCCATCATATTTCAGCCTATCCACAGGATACCTAACTCTGGTTGACCTCCGTAAAGTAGGTTCACTCCCAGGTGCTCTCAAAACATCCCTGGTCTTCCTTACTCCAGGTGTAACTATAGAGGGGATACCCAACTCATCATCAATGCTCTGTTCTGAGCCACTGGATTCACCATCCACATAAGAGTGACCTGCATTCACATCAAACATGGGCTGATCAACCTTCTCTTTTCCTTTTCGTAATACCTGCATACCACTATCTGCATTGCTTTGAGAAGATTCTCATGATCTCAATCTGCCTGTCCATGGCGAAGAATGTGAACCACTGCTAGAAGACGCTCCAGGTCCACTAATATTTTGTGATTGCTGCTGTGAATTCTGTGCAGCATTACCATTTTGTGCATCTACATCATCAATCACATTTACTGGTTTATACCAGCTACTCATCTCATCAAAAACAACATCTCTGCTCACTGTAAACTTACGAGTAGAAGGGTTATAGCATCTATACCCTTTTTGCTGCAGAGAGTAACCAATAAAGATGCACTTCTCAGCTTTTGGATCCAACTTGGATCTCAACTCATCTGGCACATGTACATAGGCAATGCAACCAAAAATTTTCAAATGAGAAATATCTGGTTTCCTACCAGTATACCTCTCCTCTGGAGTCATTCCATGTATTGCTGCAGTGGGAGTCCTGTTCATTATGTAGACTGCTGTAGCAACTGTTTCAGCCCAATAAAAATCTGGCAGGTCTTTTTCATTGAGCATGGCACGAGACACCTCTCCAATATGTATGTTTTTTCTTTCTGCAATTCCATTTTGCTGTGGGGTATGACTGCATGAATATTGCTGCTTTATGCCATGCTCCTGCAAGAACCTTGCAAACTCATTTGAGAGGTACTCTCCCCCTCCATCTGACCTTAGGCATTTTATTTGCAGGCCTGTTTCTTTTTCAACCATAGCTTTAAGGGTTTTGAAATGCCCAAAAACTTCACTTTTCTTTTTCATAAAATACACCCAAACTTTTGTGCTATAGTCATCAATAAAAGTGACAAAATAATGACAGCCTCCAAGAGATGCAGCTTTAGTAGTCCACACATCAGAATGGATTAATTCCAATGGCTTCTCACTCTCTTGAACATGTCTAGGAAATGGTTTCCTTGCCTGTTTTCTGAACTGACAGGCTTCACATACCTTATGCATTTCTGCAACCTTGAATTTAGGCAAACCTGCAACAATATTTTGGGCCTGCATTGATTTAAGTCGCTGTACATTAACATGACCAATGCGTTTATGCCAGATATCAATATCTGCAACTACACCGGTCCCATGTGCAAACATTGCTGCACTCAATTCAGACATGTCTGCATCCAATGTAAACATTTTGCCCTTCTTCTTTCCTTTTGCTATCAAGCGACCTTTATTTTTCATATCCTCAACAAAGCATCCATGAGGATTAAATCTGACCTGCAAGCCCTGCTCAACCATTTGACCAACAGAAACCAGATTCTTGGTGATATTCGGGACATGAAATACATCGGATAGGTATTTCTTTTTCCCATCCTGCATAGACAAAGGAATTTTTCCAATCTGCACAATAGGATGTGCAGTATCATCACCAGTCTCCACAAATCCTGGTTTTTCCATTTTCCTTGCATCCTCCATCCATTTTGCATGACCTGTCATGTGGTTTGATGCACCTGAGTCAACATACCATTTATCATTGCTTTCTTTTGCACTTGTCACATAATTGTTCATGTGCTGCACCATAAACAAGTGCTTATTTCTGTCATCACCCTGTCTACTAGAAGTTGCATAATTCCCTTGTTGCAGTTTTCCATTCATGATGTCATTCTTCTTTTTATAGCAGTCTTTAGCCATATGACCCATTTTACCACAGTAGTAGCATTCAACATTACTGTTTGCATTTTGGCCTCTTTGCCATCCACCACGACCTCTTTGGCTCCCCCTGCCTCTAGAGTTACCACGTCCTCCTCCATAGGACTGGTTTTCTTGAGTTTGCTGCATATTCTGATTTCTACCATGGCCTCCAAATCGGCCTCCTCTACCTCTGCCTCTACCTCTTCCAGCATTTGAGTAGAAGACAGCTTCTTTTGAAGTTCCTCCTGAAGAAGATGCACCACCATTTCTCTGCTCCTCAGAAATTAGAAGAGCAATCAACTCCTCAAAATCAGGAAATCTTTCACGAACTGAAATGGATGTCCGAAACTGTGCATAATCCTTTCCTAGACCATTCAAGGTCACGGAAACTAAATCATCATCTTCCACTGGCGACCCAATGGAAGCAAGTGCATTTGCAATCTTCTTCACCTTCATGTGGTAGTCATTGATGCTCATATTTTCTCTTTGCACATTATGCAACTCTTGCTTGAGCTGCATTTTTCTGGCTTGCGTATTTGTGCTATATATTTTTGACAAAGTATCCCATGCCTCCTTTGGCGTACTTGCATCCTGAATATGCACAATCATAGAATCTGAAATGCTGATAGACAGCCAATACATAACTTTCCTGGCTCTCTCATGCCATGCTTTGAATGCCTGCATTTGCTGTTGATTGGGAACATCAGGAAGAACTGGTTCTTCTTCATTTCCTGCAACAAATTCCCAATATCCTTTTCCCATAAAGAAATTCGTCATTCTAAACTTCCATGCCTGGAAGTTGTTCTTGTCAAGCTTTTCAGTGACAATCTGTGAAAGAGAATCAGACGCCATTACAGAATACTGCAAAAAATTCTGTCACTGCAAAAAACATAGCTTCACCCTCACAAGGGCAAATCTGCAAAACTGGTGAAAGTGGTATTTGACCACACAGTCACTTCCTAGTGACGATTTTGCATAAACAGGAACCAAGGATGATTCTGTAACTCCCAATGTCTCTGCACACAAGCATACGATGCAATTTCTGTAGTAACTTTTCACCGACCTGTAGAACAGTGGTCGCACATCATAAAACTGGACCTTTTCCTAAGTGCGTGCAGAAAACTTCCGCCTCCAAAACAGGCCCCGAAATGGCCTCAAATCAAAAAAACAAGGTCGCCAAGGGCTAAAGGCCTTTCCCGCAGCATATACTGCCCTCTTGCTTCACCGCGAAGGGCGTCTCAACCTGAGACAATGCACTCTTGCAATTTTCGGCTGTGCTACCTGCAGAGATCTGCTCCCAAAACAGAAAATGAAAGCAACACTGCTCCTCTTACCAGAACACCGCGAGCTTGGCTTGCTTTCTTGAGCTCCTTACCACGAACAAGGCTCTGATACCATGTCAAGATTGTGGGAGAGAAGGAAGGAGTCTCACTTGTAGCTTTCTTGCTTGCACAATGGGGGAATACACACAAGGGTGGAGGTTGAAAACAATTTTCCTCTTCTTAGTTGTGTAAGCCAAAAGAAGTCTCATGCAAAGAAATAGAAGAACCCTATATATGGGTCTCAAACCAAACTCAACTAACTAAGGTGGCATACTAACTGAGCCACGAACTAGAGTAGATAAGGATAGCTATCATGTAGCTATTATTCATGGACGGTGTACCAACCGCATCTGCAACTGACAAGTCGGTGACATAAATACACAACGGTCACCCTGGCGTATCACGAGTGGAGCTCGATATCTCAACAGACCACCCGCAAGAAGATCATTTCAAAGGACACGAACAGCAAGGGCGTTGACCTAGAGTCTAAGTTACAATAATCCCGATTTACGCTATTTTAGGGGAACGGAATGGGACTATGCCTTATGGCAGAGAGGTTGAACCTTGCATCCCTCTCGTTTTCCATTCTCCTTGAACCAAGTGCAACGTAAATCTGCTTCGAGCCTGGAATTTCTACGTAAAGTAGTTCGCTCAGGGTTCGACGCTAGTTGCCGTTTAGGAAATAAGCATTGGGGAAAATCTTGATTCAGGTTGGTCCTAAGTGGGAACGGCCAGAATACTTTCGCTACGTGGTAGACACGAGAAGTCCTAGATTGCAAACCCCGTAACATTCCATGGGAGTGTCGGGCAAAACCTTCTAGATCTTCTTTCCGATGGAGTGCTAAGACGTGTCCTGAAGGGAACAAGTGGACACGTTACAGTTGGTATCAGAGCCAACCAATGAAGGATTTGTTTTAAGAAATCTTAATAAAAATAAGTAAAGAAAATGTTGCTATTCCAAACGTTTCCTTACTTTCGATGTTGTTTTGTAGAATTATGAAGCATGGAACAGGTTCTTAGTGTTCCGAGCGATGTTTATGACCGTGATGCATTCCCCGGATTATTAACAAAGGGTTGAAAAGATGAACATCCTAGATCATATCTATAATCCATCACCTTTGTACGTGGAACAAAGATGGACGGGTGCCTCAGGAATCTACTATAAGCTGCCCACCGGTTTGCATACCTTCAAACCAACCTAAAGAGGATCAAGTGGTTGGAAGACCTGAAGATCATGAGGCTGTTCATTTTTGTGGAGGCTCACGTAAACTCAGCTTTACATATTCGAGGTTGGAGGGTTGAGCTTAACTGATATGTCTATGAGGAAGTGACCTGTGTAATCCTCGCCGATAGGATCAAGGTGTTGGGGCACTATGAGAAGAATGGGTTCCAAAGGAAAGGATACCCTAATCTTCCGATGATTTACCGATTCCTAAAGATCCATGACCCAAAACCATACTATTATCCAATTTCCGTAGATAAATTTAATACAATATTATTCTCCCCAAACTAAATGTAAACAGTTGCCCTATCATCCCAAGAAATGTTGTATTTCGAAAGGGCTATGCTCATATAAATGAAATAAGACTTCTTTTTATCAATGTTTGTTTTTGTCTATGAGAATTGATAAAAAGTTAAATGGCTAGATTGCTTGGTCGATAGCTCAAATGGAGATGAAATATAAATCATAACGATTAACGAGTAATAACGTTAAGAAACCTTTATCTAGGCACAGCCCCAGGTACAAATTCCCAGTTCGCCTCCTACATCAAGTACTGTTGTAATCCAGGAGAAGGAGTTTCTTCTCAAGCAGATTAAGCCACCTGAATTTGACGGGAAAGGTAGGACTGTCCAAGCGGATGCTGAAATTTGGATAGAGTCTATGGAGGATTACTTTAAAGTAGGCGGTACTGCACCCGCCAACCAGGCTATGCTTGCCAAGCTGAAGCTCACCGGCAAAGCCAGGCTTTGGTGGAAACAATGGTGCAGAGATCAAGGGATCGCGGAAGGATCTGTTACCTGGGAGAAGCTGAAGAAAGTCATGCAAAAAGATACTTACCACCTACGTATCGCACGTAGAAAATGAATTAGTTCTACGAGCTGAAACAGCTGGGACTCACTCTTGACGCATACTACTCTAAATTCGTCTCACTTCTTAAGTATGCACCACAGATGGACATGAAACAGCAGGTATCAAAATTTTGTGCTGGTTTAAACCCACCAGTGAATACCCGTCTCGAATCTATGCGCCCATCAGATCTTCAGGACGCACTCATTCGAGCTGCGCCTATAATTCAGGAGGTGCAGGCTAGACTAAGAGGTAACAAAACTTGGTCTTATAATGACCCGAACAGAGGAGCATATAGGCCTCAAATGAAGAGAGTTCAAGGTGAGAATCGGGGACAAAGAAAGAAAGCAAGGACAAATAATGTCAACAACTTTGTCCCTACCCAAAGCAATGGCCGAAACCTCCGATGTTTCCACTACAACGAGCCCGGTCATTTCAAGAGGCAATGTCCCAAGCTTGGAGGAGGACATCGCCAAGCATCTTTCCAAGGAACTAGCCATGGATAGGGAGCCGCTACCTGAGGCAGAGGAAGAACCGCCTGTGTTGCCAATAGGAAAATGTGCGAAGAAGAAGATCCAACCATGGAAGCAGAGTTTGAAAGGGTGACAGTCCATGCCGCTCTACACAAGAAAGGCCCGAATCGCCAGTTCTCGGTGATTCCGGACTATCAAGGTAGAGGTTCCAAAACCTTGATTGATTGTGGCAGTACACATTTCTTTATCTCATGAGCTTGTGCAAGAAGATTAGGAGTAGCCATAGTAGAAGCACCTATCTTGCTTGTGGAATAGGCAAATGGTCGTGAGGTCACTTGTACCAGGCAAACTGCTAAGGTGGAATTCTTTCTGGGAAGAAAGATGACTTCGGTCAAATTCAGAGTCATGAACTTAGCTATCCATGAGTGTCTACTCGGAATGGATTGGCTTAAACCTAATTACGCCCACATTCATTGTGGAAAGGGCCAAATTTCATTTCGGAACTCTGAAGGGGATTTAGTCACAACTCAAGGTGAGACTGTAAAGCCAAAAATACAATTGGCCAAAGCATCTCGGATTATAAAGGGAGTCAGAAAGGGACTACCTTAGATCAGAAACATGAGTCTAGTAAAGAACCTTCATGGCTAAAGGAATACGCAGACGTATTTCATGAAGAGTTGACAGAACTCCCGCCTCAAAGAGAAGTGGATCTTGAGATCAAGCTTGTGCCAGGAGCTGCGCCAATTGCAAAGAGACCTTATAGAATGTCCATCCCGGAAGCAATTGAGCTGAAGGAACAACTCAAGCAACTACTAGATTAGGGCTACATCCATCCAAGCAGTTCACCATGGGGAGCTCCAATACTGTTCCAGAAAAAGAAAGATGGAACGCTTCGAATGTGTATTGATTACAGAGGGTAATCAATCAACTGTCAAGAACAAGTACCCTATTCCTAGAATAGATGAGCTTCTTGATCGTCTTCAGGGTGCGAAGATCTTTTCCAAGATTGATCTCAGGTCTGGTTACTATCAAATAAGGATCAAGGAAGAAGATATTCCAAAGACGGCCTTCAACACAAGATATGGATACTTTGAGTTTCTAGTTATGTCATTTGGGCTTACGAATGCGCCTGCTACCTTCAACAGGTTAATGCAGGATATCTTTAGGCCATATCTTGACGACTTCGTAACTCGTCTTCTTCGATGATACTTTAGTCTATTCCAAACAGTAGGAAGATCATGAACCCCAACTTTGGATTGTCCTTGAGATAATGAGGTCACACAAGCTATATGCCAAGATGAAGAAATGTGCATTCTTCAAACGTCAGATTAAATATCTGGGATTCATCCTATCAGTGGAAGGAATCTCAGTGGATCCGACCAAAGTCAAAGATGTTCTAGAATGGCCAATACCAACAACTGTTAAAGAAATACACAGTTTTCTTGGATTGACAGGATGGTATAGGGTTTTCATCAAAAACTATGCTTTGATTGCAGCACCTCTGACGGACTTACTGAAGAAGCAAACATCCATTTCATGGTCAACTTTCGAACAAACTAGCTTTGATAAATTGAAGCAAAGTTTGGTATCAGCACCTATCCTAAAACTTCCAGACCTCAGTAAGGAGTTCCAGGTAGTAATTGATGCTAGCACACTTGTCTTAGGTCGTGTGCTCATGTAGGAAGGTCATCCTATAGTATACTCTTCAAGGAAACTGAAGAGCCATGAGAAGGATTATGCTATCCATGATCTAGAATTGTTAGCTGTCATCCATGCCCTAAAGCTTTGGAGACACTACCTGTTGGGTAACAAGTTTACACTAGTGACTGATCATAAAAGTCTCAAGTGGATCTTTACCCAGAACGAGCTCAACATGAGGCAATGTCGGTGGATTGAAGTGCTGGAGGAGTATGACTTTGAAATCAAGTACTGACCAGGAAAGGAGAACGTAGTTGCCGATGCACTCAGTCGCAAGGCATTTCTTAATTCTCTAATCTTGCAAAATCCATCAACAACTAGATCTCTAGCCACAAAGGTGTCCATGCCAAACAACCCAATACTTGAGCTAGCTAGAGAGGAAGCATGCCATGATCCATCCTATCAAAAGATGCTAAGCGAGATCCCTATCAAGGACCAAGACCAAAAGCTACAGGCTAAGCATCATGAATTCTCTATCAATAGTGGACTTGTCTACTATAGAACGAGAGTATGTATACCGGAAAGCCAGTCACTTAAGCAGAATATATTGTGGGAAGCTCATGATTCCCCTTTCTCAGGACATCTTGGCTATGCCAAGACTCTCAATGCAGTTAGGAAGAGCTACTATTGGGAGAGGCTTCAAGGTGACATTCTCAAATATGTCACTGAGTGTTTGTCTTGTCAACGTATCAAAGCTGAACATGTCAAAATGCCAGGAAAGTTACAACCACTCGACATTCCCCAAATGAAATGGGAATTCATCAGTATGGACTTTGTTGTTGGCCTAGCCCAAGTTCAGGGAGGATACATCTCCATCATGGTTGTGGTTGACATGCTTACTAAGGTTGCACACCTTATTCCAGTAAAGACAAACTATAAAGCCTCAGACATTGCAAGGTTGTTTATCAAGGAGATATTCAAGCTACATGGGCTACCCAGAATAATTATTAGTGATCGTGATTCTCTCTTCACATCACACTTCTGGAGAGCTATCTTTGAAGCCATTGTGACTCAACTCTGTTTTAGTACAGCTTACCATCCTCAAAATGATGGCCAAACAGAGCGAGTCAATCAAGTCATTGAGGATATGCTTAGGGCATACTACTGTCGTGAACCCAAAAGGTGGATTCAATACTTGCCTTTGGTTGAGTTTTCCTACAATGCCTCTTACCAACAAAGCATTCAAATGAGCCCTTTTCAAGCATTGTATGGTCATGACTGTCGAAGTCCCCTAAACTTCTCAGATCCAACTTTGAGGGTTGAAGCTTCAAGGCACATGTTGGAAGAGATGGATGACCAAGTAAAGTCAATAAGATAGGACATCCAAGCCTCCAAGGATAGACAGAAGGCATACGCGGATTTGAAGCGTCAAGATAGAATCTTCGAAGAAGGAGACATGGTCTTCATTCGCATACGCCCAAAGAAGAGTTCTCTATCCTTAGGAGATTGCAAGAAGCTAAGTCCAAGGTATTGTGGACCATACAAAATCCTCAAGTGCCTAGGACCTAATGCTTATAGATTGCAACTCCCTGAGAACCTAAAGGTTCATAATGTATTCCATATCAGCCTATTGAAGAAGTATGTACCTAATCCTAACCATGTACTTGATGACCAACAAGTTGTAATGCCTAGTCAAGGAGTCCTTGAACTACGGCCTGACAGGATCTTAGATGTTAGGGAGAGACAACTGAGATCCACAACCTTGAGAGAATGCCTTGTCCAGTGGAAAGATTATCCCGATGAGGATGCCACTTGGAGGGATGAAAGAACTCTCAACCATCAATATCCCCAATTTATCTCGAGATGAGGACATCTCGATTCCTCCAAGGGGGAGAGAATGTAATATTTCTGTAGAAAATATTACGAGGCCGTGTGAATTCTCGGGCAAATTGTGGTCACGTACGGTGCGGTTGTTTTAATGACAATGCAAAAATTGTGGTCACGTACGGTGCGGTTGTTTTAATGGTACACTCTCCATTGGCATAAACAAGAAAAAAGCAAAAGAACGGCTTATCTACATGTGAACCTCCTCTTGGGAGGAGGTCAAAAGGATAATTGATGGATATATGGCAAATTTTTTTTAAAAAAACCTTCCTTCTCCCAACTGAAGGCTGTGCTGGAGGAGAGGTAGTAAGCACGGATGACTAAGCACAGTGCTGGAGGTCGTGGGAAGGGATATAGCCATGCACTAAGCCACGTGGGGGGAGGGCGGTCCCTCTCCCTACCCTATAAAAACCCCCTGTGGGGGAGGGGAGTAAGGAGGAAGGAGTGTAACGCTGCCAGCCGAGTGAGAGAGAGAAGGCTTGAAAGAAAGAAAGGAAGGAAGCTGAGGGTTGGACGCTGATGAAAGGGGGGAGGAATCGGATGCCACCATGCCGTGGAGAAAAATAGAGTCATGAATTCAAAGGAAGACGTCGCCAGCTTCACCGTACAGAGAGTCGTGAAGCCATCGGCGCGGCAGAAGGAAGATGTCGCCAATTCAATCGCCTTCTACTTGTCCACGTGGCTTCTCCACGCCTACATAAGCTTCAAGAAGCTTCTTGAAAAGCTTCTAAGGGGGCTTTCATAAGCCCCCTTCACAAGCGATCTTTACACCCTCTTTCCCCCCTTTTTCATTCCACCAAGTCCATTTAAAACCCCCCTTCCCGTGGGGTTCCATACAAATCCCTTTTTGGCCACTTTTAACCTCGGGTTTCTTAAAACCCCTTTCCTATTGCCTCTCATGCGGGTTTTTATAAAACCCCCCCCCCCCCCCCCCCCCCCCCCCCCCCCCCCCCCCCCCGAGATTTAAGCACCCCCTTCCCGTGGGATTTCCACCCAAGTCAATCTAAACCCCCCTTCTGTGGATTTTCCTCCCCTTACATCCCCCATAATCTCACATTAGGCCGGGTTTTTCCCGTGGTCCCTTTTCCATTGCCCCTACAAAGTGGGTTTTTTACAAACCGGGGACTTAAGCACCCTTTCCCCTTGCATCCTCGGAAATTAACTACTTCTCCTTGCATTCCACAAAGCCATTTTTAACCCTTCCGTGGATTTTCCCCCCACTCAAGTTCTTTAAAGGCTCCCATGGCATTCCCACTCAAACCGTATTAGCAAGTTTTACACCCTCTTTCATTGGTCCTCCTTAAGTTCACTCTAACCGCCGGATTCAAGAACCATCTTTCCTATTGCAACACTCACAAGCCTTTTAAAAACCATTCCCTACTTTGAGGAGGAAGCCTATAAATCTTTCCAAAGCCCAATTCCGTGTGACGGTGCATCCGTCAAGGAGGCCGAACCTCAAAAGGATTTGCACGTGCGAGGGAGACGGGCCAAGATCATAAGTCTGCGGCCAAGGCAAGAAGGTTGAAGTCTCGATGGCCCCTAAAAAGGCACAAGGCGCAATCGCAGGAGGATCATCTCCTAACATCCATGTGGACATTTCACCACCAGGTTTTCTTCCTAATTTTTAATTTACATCGTAATATTTTAATTGTGCATAGATCATTTATGGAAATAGGATGCATTTTTTCGATTGGAATACTTTGGCTAATTTAAAGGAAATAGCTCACGATTGAAGAATTAGGTCATTGGTATTTTTCAATGAAATGAACAAAGAAAGAACATAAGATCTCTATCTATTCTTAGCAAGTGGGTTTTATGTATTATAAAGTAACGAATTTAGATCAACTAAAGATCATCTTTATAAAGTCAAAATTATTGTGGTGCACTTCGATTATGCATGGAAAGATAAAATCACATGTTGCATCATTAGACATCTCTTTCTTCGCAAGGATTTATTAAAGAAGATTTCTAACAACCGTAGGAATTTGCAAGGCATGGAAATGATTCTAGGGTTGCATGAAGTAGATTAAACTCTAGGCAATTCGCATAAATTTCAATCAATTACATAGGTAGTTACGAAAGGTTGTGTGATGCTCATTCAGCATACGAATAATTCATTCAAAAATGAAATTAGGAAAAGGCTGCATGGTTCGTTTTAAACATAAAACCCTAAAGCTTAGTAGCATGAATCTTGAATGCATGTTCTAGAAGAATCAATAGAAGTTATGCCGTAACTTAGCATATGCTTTGATTTTAACCAGAAAAGTAGGGTTTGTATGTCTAATCATACGTAGGCAATGAATCATGTGATTATGAGAAACATCTTCAAAAATAGACAAGTAAATTGGTTTACCCTAAACACCTTTAGAAAAAACCACGAAGGCATCGCTTAAGAATGGTTAAGTTGATGCAACATATCTCAAGTGCTAACTAGGGTTTAGCACGTTGAGGACATGACCTAGACGCACTTATTGCCAAGATGAAACTCTCATACCCTAAAGACCTGTCCACATTCACGGAATGTAGAGACAATAGGACAATGCTTGCAAGAAACAATCTAGGGTTTCTACCCTAGGGATCGCTCTCTAAAAAGATGAAACTCGATTTGAATTTGGAACCCTAGGACCGACAATGTCGGCCTAGTGCAATCGGGAACGGATTGTTATGAAGACACCCTAACCCTGTTTCCTATCTAATCATGAATCCATGTTTAGAAGACACCGTTGGATGGGTAAAATAGTCCCATGGATTAGATCGGCACTTGTGCAACAAGTTGCAGAGCCGCATGATCTTGTGATTTGATCACAAAGGAATGGCCAATTCCTCTTAATAAGATTGGCAGATTCTTGCGCAAGTTTATCTTGCAAGAGGATGAGTAGTCATCCTGACATAGCACCTTTCTTGGAAAAAGTGACCAAGATAAGGGGATTAGATAATTGCTTGGAAGCAAAAGACCAATCAATAAATTGGAACAACATATTTACTACTAATTGAACTTAAGATATTGGTTAAGTTGGGTTAATAGGGTATGTCCCTAACCCAAGGATATAAGGGTTAACAAACAAACCCTTGGGAATCTTGCCAAGTCACAACTGATCCCGGATTGAATGCTAGACGCATTCGGAGAGAAGGATTCACTCCTTAGCAGTTGGCCAAAATAACGACCACTAGAAATGATTGTGCTTGTAACAGTTTAGAGAGCACTATTTGCTTTGTTTGCTCAAAGAATTAAAGGATGAAAAGATATCTAATGCTTCAGGTTGAAGGCCTAAAGGGAGAGGCAACCTCAATTACCCCCGACTGTCTGGCTGACCCTAACCAAGGGGGTTGTTAACCGCGCCGGGAAGGTGGACTGAACCGGCCGCCGCGAGAGGTCTCTCTGTTGAGCACTACTTGGAGCAGGAGGACGCTTGGGTGCCAGGGGAGGATCTGGCCGTAAATCCTTCGCCTTTCGGGCCCTGCACAAGAGACCAATGTGACTCCGGATTGGATCTTGAGGCCCACATGCTAGTCTACGGGCAGAATCTTAGATTAGTAATCCCTGTGGACTGCTAGATAGCCATCGGGCGGATTATGGATAAGCCTATGGGCTAGAATTTTTAAATGTATTCCAAAGATAAATATAATAACCAGTTGACAAGGAACTTGTTTGACATTGTTTTTCTATGTCAAGTGCTAAGATTATGCGAAGGAACCAGTGCCTAACGGACTAATTAAGGAAGCTGATTGATGCATGTCTAACTAAATGTGGTAGTTAATTAAATAATTAAAACAACCTGAGGAAAGTGCGATGGATGTGGCCATGGGATGGGTGGTCCCGGTTGGCCGGAAACTTTTCTCAATCATGAAGGACAGCAAGAAGATCGTTTCAAAGGACATGAACATCAAGGGCGCTAACCTAGAGTCTAAGTTACAATAATCCTGGTTTACGCTGTTTGAGGGAAATGGAATGGGACTATGCCTTATGGCAGAGAGGTCGAGCCTTGTATCCCTCTTGTTTCCCTTTCTCCTTGAACTAAGTGCAGCGTAAATCCGCTTCGGGCTTGGCGTTTCTGCGTAAAGTAGTTCGCTCGGGGCTCGACGCTAGTTGCCGTTTAGGAAATGGCCATTAGGAAAAACCCTGATTCAGGTTGGTCCTAAGTGGGAATGGCCAGAATACTTCCACTACGTGGTAGACGTGGGAATTCCTAGATCATAAACCCCGTGACATTCCATGGGAGTGTCGGGTGGAACCTTCTAGATCTTCTTTCCGATGGACTGCTAAGACGTGTCTTGAAGGGAACAGGTGGACACGTTATAGCATACTCTAGTACAGACATACGATCGCAAAGGATATAGAGGATGGCAAAGGGGATCACTTCCCTCATATGGAGAGGTTTTTAGCTTCTGGGGCAATCGATACATGATTGCTCCATCCACTATCAATGGAGTAGGATGAGGCCTATTTTTTACACAAGATTTACATGTGCCCCCTGTCAAGATTTTGGAAGAGAAGGAAGGAGTCTCACTTGTATCTTTCTTACTTGCACAATGGGGGAATACACACACAGGTGGAGGCTAAAAAACAGTTTTCCTCTTCTTAGTTGTGTAAGCCAAAAAGAACTCAAGTACATAGAAATAGAAGAACCCTATATATGGGTCTCAAACCAAACTCAACTAACTAAGGTGGCATACTAACAGAGCCACGAACTAGAGTAGATAAGGATAGCTGTTATCTAGCTATTATTCATGGGCGGTGTACCAACCACATCTGCAACTGACAAGTCGGTGACATAAATGCACAACGGTCACCCTGGCATATCATGAGTGGAGCTCGATATCTCAACACTCCCCCTTGAGCTCAATCCCAATTCCTGCACACCAAGCAGGTCTCTGAACTTGTGCAGCTTCTCTGCACCCAATGCCTTCGTGAATATGTCAGCTACCTGATCTTCTGTGCTGACATAAACTAGATCAATAAGACCTAGTAAAACCCTCAACCGCATATAGTGATAATGCACCTCAATGTGCTTTGTTCTAGCATGATAGACTGGGTTATTTGTCAAGTGTATACTACTCATGTTGTCACAATAAATGACAACTAGCCCATCTGTAGGCTGATGCATATCATAAAGTAGCTTATGCAACCAAGCTAGCTCACATGCAGCCATTGCTGCGCCCCTGTACTCAGCCTCTGTGCTCGACAAGGCAATTGTAGGCTGTTTCTTGCTGCTCCAAGTGACTGCAGCACTCCCAAAAGTGAACACATATCCACTGGTAGATCGTCTATCAGAAATACTACCAGCCCAATCAGCATCAGTGTATCCATACAACTATATCTGAACCCCAGTCTCATAAAGTAGTCCATACTGCAATGTGGACTTCACATACCTGAGTATGCGTCTAGCCGCATCCAAATGCGGTTTCCTTGGAGCCTTCATAAACTGACTTACCAATCCAACAACATAGCTCAAATATGGCCTGGTAATAGTCATATAAATCAAACTTCCTACTATGCGTCTGCACATAGTAGGGTCTTCCAGAAGCTCACCTGCATCTACGCTCAGCTTCACATTCTGCTCCAAAGGAACTGAAATAGGCTTACAGCCTGTCATCCCATATTTGGACATCATGTCCAATCCATACTGCCTCTGCAAGAGCTGTATCCCACTTGGTGATCTAATCACCTCAATGCCCAAGAAATAACGCAGCTCTCCCAAATCCTTCATCTCAAACTTCTGCTTCAATAGCATTTTCACATGAAGGATATCTTCATCACTATCACCTGTCATAATCAAATCATCAACATAAATGACAAGTAGCATAATACATTTCTCTGTTTTTCTCACATAAAGTGAGAAATCTGCCTTGGAAATCTGAAAGCCAATAGTGACAAGATACTGTCCTATCTTGTCAGACCATGCTCTAGGTGCTTGCTTCAAGCCATACAAGGCTTTCTTCAATCTACAAACAAACTCAGGATGAACCTACAAACAATCTACAAACAATCTACAAACAAACAGCATGTACATAACCTGGTGGTTGCTCCATATATACCTCTTCTTGCAAATCACCATGCAAGAAGGCATTCTTTACATCCATCTGATGTAAATACCATTTCTTTTATGCAGCCATAGCAATGACTGCTCTTACGGTTGCCATCCTTGCAACCGGACTGAATGTTTCTTCATAATCAATGCCATATGTTTGTGCATACCCCTTGACTACTAATCTTGCCTTGTATCTGTTCACAGAACCATCCGCATTGTGCTTCACCTTATAAACCCACTTACAGCCAATTGCATTTTTACCTTTAGGCAAAGGTACCAATTCCCATGTAGCATTTGCTTCCAAGGCATCCATTTCTTCATCCATGGCTTTCTCCCATTTTTCTTTTCCCATGGCTTGCTCAAAAGAAGTGGGTTCTGGTTCCTGTATCACTTTGACCATATATGCATAGTGAATGGCTGTAAATCCATCATATTTCAGCCTATCCACAGGATACCTAACTCTGGTTGACCTACGTAAAGTAGGTTCACTCCCAGGTGCTCTCAAAACATCCCTGGTCTTCCTTACTCCAGGTGTAACTATAGAGGGGATACCCAACTCATCATCAATGCTCTGTTCTGAGCCACTGGATTCACCATCCACATAAGAGTGACCTGCATTCACATCAAACATGGGCTGATCAACCTTCTCTTTTCCTTTTCGTGATACCTGCATACCACTATCTGCATTGCTTTGAGAAGATTCTCATGATCTCAATCTGCCTGTCCATGGCGAAGAATGTGAACCACTGCTAGAAGACGCTCCAGGTCCACTAATATTTTGTGATTGCTGCTGTGAATTCTGTGCAGCATTACCATTTTGTGCATCTACATCATCAATCACATTTACTGGTTTATACCAGCTACTCATCTCATAAAAAACAACATCTCTGCTCACTGTAAACTTACGAGTAGAAGGGTTATAGCATCTATACCCTTTTTGCTGCAGAGAGTAACCAATAAAGATGCACTTCTCAGCTTTTGGATCCAACTTGGATCTCAACTCATCTGGCACATGTACATAGGCAATGCAACCAAAAATTTTCAAATGAGAAATATCTGGTTTCCTACCAGTATACCTCTCCTCTGGAGTCATTCCATGTATTGCTGCAGTGGGAGTCCTGTTCATTATGTAGACTGCTGTAGCAACTGCTTCAGCCCAATAAAAATCTGGCAGGTCTTTTTCATTGAGCATGGCATGAGACACCTCTCCAATATATCTGTTTTTTCTTTCTGCAATTCCATTTTGCTGTGGGGTATGACTGCATGAATATTGCTGCTTTATGCCATGCTCCTGCAAGAACCTTGCAAACTCATTTGAGAGGTACTCTCCCCCTCCATCTGACCTTAGGCATTTTATTTGCAGGCCTGTTTCTTTTTCAACCATAGCTTTAAGGGTTTTGAAATGCCCAAAAACTTCACTTTTCTTTTTCATAAAATACACCCAAACTTTTCTGCTATAGTCATCAATAAAAGTGACAAAATAATGACAGCCTCCAAGAGATGCAACTTTAGTAGTCCACACATCAGAGTGGATTAATTCCAACGGCTTCTTACTCTCTTAAACATGTCTACGAAATGGTTTCCTTGCCTGTTTTCCAAACTGATAGGCTTCACATACCTTATGCATTTCTGTAACCTTGAATTTAGGCAATCCTACAACAATATTTTGGGCTTGCATTGATTTAAGTTACTGTACATTAACATGACCAATGTGTTTATGCTAGATATCAATATCTGCAACTACACCGGTCCCATGTGCAAACATTGCTGCACTCAATTCAGGCATATCTGCATCCAACGTAAACATTCTGCCCTTCTTATTTCCTTTTGCTATCAAGCGACCTTTATTTTTCATATCCTCAACAAAGCATCCATGAGAATTAAATCTGACCTGCAAGCCCTGCTCAACCATTTGACCAACAGAAACTAGGTTCTTGGTGATATTCGGGACATGAAATACATCTGACAGGTATTTCTTTTTCCCATCCTATATAGATAAAGGAATTTTTCTAATATGCACAATAGGATGTGTAGTATCATCACCAGTCTCCACAAATCCTGGTTTTTCCATTTTCCTTGTATCCTGCATCCATTCTGCATGACCTGTCATGTGGTTTGATGCACCTGAGTCAACATACCACACATCGTTGCTTTCTTCTGTACTTGTTACAGAATTGGTCATGTGCTGCACCATAAACAAATGCTCATTTCTGTCATCACCCTGTCTACTAAAAGTTGCATAATTCCCTTGTTGCAAATTTCCATTCATGATGTCATTCTGCTTTTTATAGCAGTCTTTAGCCATATGACCCATTGTACCACAGTAGTAGCATTCAACATTGCTGTTTGCCTTTTGGCCTCTTTGCCATCCACCAACGACCTCTTTGGCTCCTCCTGCCTCTAGAGTTACCACGTCCTTCTCCATAGGACTGGTTTTCTTGAGTTTGCTGCATATTCTGATTTTTACCATGGCCTCCAAATCAGCCTCCTCTACCTCTGCCTCTACCTCTTCTAGCATTTGAGTAGAAGACAGCTTCTTTTGAAGTTCCTCTTGAAGAAGATGCACCACCATTTCTCTGCTCCTCAGAAATTAGAAGAGAAATCAACTCCTCAAAATCAAGAAATCTTTCACAGACGGAAATGGATGTTCGAAACTATGCATAATCCTTTCCTAGACCATTCAAGGTCACAGAAACTAAATCATCATCTTCCACTGGCGACCCAATGGAAGCAAGTGCATCTGCAATCTTCTTCACCTTCATGTGGTAGTCATTGATGCTCATACTTTCTCTTTGCACATTGTGCAACTCTTGCTTGAGCTGCATTTTCCTGGCTTGCGTATTTGTGCTATACATTTTTGACAAAGTATCCCATGCCTCCTTTGGCGTACTTGCATCTTGAATATGCACAATCATAGAGTCTGAAATACTGATAGACAACCAGTACATAACTTTCTTGGCTCTCTTATGCCATGCTTTAAATGCCTGCATTTGTTGTTGATTGGGAACATCAGGAAGAACTGGTTCTTCTTCATTTCCTGCAACAAATTCCCAATATCCTTTTTCCATAAGGAAATTCTTCATTCTGAACTTCCATGCTTGGAAGTTGTTCTTGTCAAGCTTTTCAGTGACAATCTGTGAAAGAGAATCAGACGTCATTACAGAACACTGCAAAAAATTCTGTCACTGCAAAGATCACAGCTTCAGCCTCACAAGGGCAAATCTGTAAAACTGACGAAAGTGGTATTTGACCACACAGTCACTTTCTAGTGACGATTTTGCATCAACATGCAACAAGGACGATTCCGTAACTCCCAATGTCTCTGCGCACAGGCATATGATGCAATTTCTACAGTAACTTTTCACCAACCTGTAGAACAGTGGTTGCACAGCATAAAATAGGGCCTTTTCCTGAGTGCATGCAGAAAACTTCTGCCTCCAATGCACTCTTGCACTTTCCGGTTGTGCTACCTGCAGAGACTTGCTCCCAAAACAGAAAAATGAAAGCAACACTGGTCCTCTTACCAGAACACCGCGAACTTGGTTTGCTTTCTTGAGCTCCTTACCACGAACAAGGCTCTGATACCATGTCAAGATTGTGGGAGAGAAGAAAGGAGTCTCAGTTGTATCTTTCTTGCTTGCACAATGGGGGAATACACACACAGGTGGAGGCTGAAAAACAATTTTCCTCTTCTTAGTTGTGTAAGCCAAAAAGAACTCAAGTACATAGAAATAGAAGAACCCTATATATGGGTCTCAAACCAAACTCAACTAACTAAGGTGGCATACTAACTGAGCCACGAGCTAGAGTAGATAAGGATAGCTGTCATCTAGTTATTATTCATGGGCGGTGTACCAACCGCATCTGCAAACTGACAAGTCGGTGACATAAATGCACAACGGTCACCCTGGCATATCACGAGTGGAGCTCGATATCTCAACACCCCCCCATTTAGAGGTCACTCTTATGTCTTTTTGTGGATCTATATATGGGTGGGGACCATGGCATTGGTTTGCTTGCTACATTCAGAGCATGAGTACTTATGGGTTGTGTCTCAATGCAGCCTCTCTTTCTGAGAGAGGCATCACACATGTAGAGGGACAAAGACTCTATATTGATGGGAGACCTTACTCGCAAGGAAACATAGTAGATTTGATCAATAGCAGCCGAGGAAGAAGTGCAAGAACCAATTGCACAGCTGTAGAGATTAAAAATAGTCATGAACCATGACATATGAGTAGAGATGTACCAAGATACACAGTTGTGAATGCTATTATATCATTGTGTACTTGTGAGTTAGTTAACTATGGTTGGCATAGAACACAATATTAGAGAGTTTGGGAATCTCCCAATTCCCATTTTTCGAATATTAAAAAGGTGGCACCCGGATAACATGCCCATAAGTTTCTCAAAACCATATGATGTGACCTATCATTGGAAAGCACTTGAAAAATGGAATCTATTGAGCTATAGACCGCTCGATTTGGATTTATAATGTTCAAGTTATGACAAATCAAAAGATTTGACCACATGTCCCAAACTTATGGGAAATTTCCATATTCCCCAATATGGTGTTATAGGCCTCCACGAGCACCCTTTATAGATGAGGATTAGGAGCTCTAGTGTATAGAGATTATATATTTTTTTGGAACCTTGTACTATAATTTTGGAGTTCTGTACTATAGTCTCGTAATGTTATAATCTTTTTGGGCAATCTTTGAAAGATTTGTATATGTACAATAAAGTGTGGTTCTAATTATTCTTAAATTTGCATCCATTGAATTTTGTATGCTTGCACGTGTGTCTCTCTCTTCTTTTATGGTCAAAGCATGTCATTGATGTATGTCTTCTTTGCCTTCAAATATGTAGCATCCGGATCACAGCATTGATGATTTCATAAATCAACCTTCACATAGCACATCACGTATGTCAGTAGAGTGCATGAGGATCCTACGTAGGAGTGATCCTAACCTATATGCAAGTATAAAAGAACAATATTCCAAGGAGTTTGATCCATGCGATGGCATCTTTGACAATGATGATGGCATGGTTGATTTTTTTTTATGATTGGGTACAAAATGATGGTGTGTGATATTCCCGACAAGGAGAAATATCTTCGAGAAGAGGCTCTAAAGAATATTTATATAAGAAGCCAATTGACATGTCTAAGTGCAACCTTACTTATTCTTAATCTTCAAATTTGATTTGGATGGAGTAATGTATGTGTTACGTCGCTATTGAAGTATGTGACATAATTGTTTTAGCAAATTCCATTTCATTGTTGTGTGTATATACTTTTTATTATTTCCTATGCTTGATAGCTTGTGTAATTGACTTATAGGCTACTCTCTCAAAAGTTCCTACCTTCAAGCAATGCCCTCCCTGCATCGCATGATGCGGTTAAAAATTTGATAAATAGTCTTGGACTTGACTATAAATCTATACATGCATGCCCAACAACTATATCTTGTATAGAGGTCAATACAAGGATGATGTGGCATGCCCAAAATGTCAAATGTCTCGTTAAAAAGAAGGTGAAGGTAAGGTTCCTAGAAAGGTATTAAGGCATTTTCCCTTGGCTTCACGTATAAAACATATGTTTCAAAGTTTGAAACTAGCTAAGCTTATGTCTTGGGGAGCCGAGCATAAGAGCAAAGATGGAGTAATGAAAATTCCATCCGATAGTCCTGCATTTGAGCATGTTGATTTACACTGGTCAGATTTTGCAAAAGAACCATGCAATATTAAGATGGGCATAGGATTGGATGGTGTGAATCCATTCTCCATGAGATCAAATAAATGGATGCACTACAAGAGGTGTTCAAGATATCATTGACCGTCTTGGGTTACTTACAAGGTATTCATTTGCTCGTTATTTTGCAGTACAAAAACATTCAAAAACATGTATAATATTTTTTTTCCTCTACAGATGGATCACATCTAAAAATTTTGATAGGGTCTATTCCACAATAGAAGCGTGAATGCATAGAGCTTCTCTCTATAATGGGGAAGGAGCTTCCAACGTCCTTTTTTGATATCCAAGTTCATGTTTTGATCCATGTAGTGGATGAGATAGAGATCGCTGGTGTTGTGAGCACTCGATGGATATTTTGGGTCTAGAGATTTATGGGAGTTTTAAGAAATTATATGCGCCAAAGGGCAAATTTAGAGGGTTCCATGGCTGAGGGATGGGGGCTCGAGGAATGCATGTATTGCATCTCTGAGTACCTAGAGCTAACTGATGAGGAGGCTCCATGTGCATGATAATTGAGTCTTCTTCTACCATATTAGACAAGGTATTGTCTAGTTAGGGAGTCCCTTTTTGCCTCAAGCTCCAAGACAAATTCGATATATCTACTTTCATAGTCTGCAATAGCGAATGCATGCAACATTTCATTGATGACTATGATGCAGAACTTGCAAGCAAACGAGTTGGCATACATAGAAAGAGGAGATCAAGATGTCAAGCCGATGTAAATGAAGATAAGGATGTGCCTTCTTTCATGGATTGGATATACACTTGTATGCAACGTGCGATTAGAAATAATAAGCCTATCTCAGATGAATAGAGAGAGTTTATGATTGAGTGTGAAAGATAGGTAACCTTTTTTTTTAATTTTTGAGAACTCTAAACTAAACAAGTGGGTTTTATATCAGTTACTTTTTTATGGTTACTTGTTGGTTTAGGGTCGCATGTATACAAACATGTGGGCTTATGGATGACATCTAAGGGTGAAGAATATTGACAATGTACGCCTCACTTAAGATTCATGTGTTGTTTCCTCTTTCAAGCAAGTATCACGTGAAAGTTCAAGAGATACAAATCTTGTCAACAGTGAACTTGGCTATGTGGGAACCATAATAGGCATTTATGAAGTATTGTATCGTATCTTCAAGCATGTAAATAAAAACACTCTCGTGAATTGTGTAATCATGACATCTAAACTTCTTGAATTTATACATAATTCTAAAGCTTCAATTCACATGTTTTAATAGGTGGTTTTGAAGGTGGATTGGTTTCGAGTAGAGTACAAAAATAGTAATGCCACAATGAGACAAGAGCCATCCAAATTTTGGTCTGTCGATTCCTCCAAGTTAATATGGGCTTCAAAGGAGCCATATATTTTTCCAGCTCATGTTGAATAGGTGTTCTTCTACAAGAATGCAGATGCTCATCCATGGTGGCAAGTTGTGCATGTCTAGCCTAGAGGTCGACAGTTGTTTGATAGCAATGACATAGTGGTTGATGATCGCAATGAATTGATTTCACCTTTTGATCAAAATGCATCAATGTCAGACAATCATAGAGTTCTTCTTTCTGATCACGATGACCTTGTTGACGTTCAGAATGACAACAATCCACACTCCAACACTACAGACATAGAAGAGGAGGAAACAATGGACGTCAAGTCTACGGTGTCATGATGCTGTGCGGCCACCATTGCAAATCTGAGGGCAGATTTTTTTGCCAAGAATCTAAACACATTAGTCAGTTTCATTAGGAATTTCCGCACAAGCATCTGTAGTTAGGCTAGGCATAATTTTTTTCAGTGCATTCATAATTCTTTGTGGAAGCATCGTTTGAATGATTGCATTACATGTTTTCTTGTTGCAAATTGCATGAATTATTGAGCATTAAATTATCTTTTAAAAGCATATTTTTGATAGGGCACATTGCATGGAAAAACAGGTTCATAAGAAGGTAAATGTTTTGAAGGCTCAAGGATCCAAGGAAAAGAACAGCTTGGTTTTGGGCTTTCCTTGTGTGACGGCGCTTTGGAGAGGCTAAACTCATTGACCAATAACTTTGGTGCTCAAAGGCTTGCTTACAAACTTGGAATAACCATCATAGGGTATGGAAACACAAATACATATGGTTTAATGGAGGTGCTAAGGGGCCGTGTGTGGACACTACAATTGTCGATGCATGCTTGAGTTTTATCACAAGCATTGTCTATAATGATGAATTCTCATCCAGGTTGTCAATTTCTTCCATTAAGCATCTTTGTTTGCTGTCATTAAAGCATTAACATCAGAGACTGCTAGATCAAGTTCTATAACTATTTAGCGAGACAATTATTTGGCTTAGAACGAATGGATGACCATGCTGAAATAACAAGAATAGAAGTGACTGCATTTAATGGTCAAAACAAGCATAAGTACTCAATTATTGGACCTGGTGGGGAATGTGAAGGCTATGCATTGTGATTTTTTACCATTTTCTGGGTGGATCAATCGTTGTTCTAACTACGATTTGACTTAATACACGATATCCACAACTGCATGTGTATGGATATAGAGTGTTGCCATGTGAGGGAGAAAAAGAAGGAGCTTTTGACTAAGAAAAGGTGATAAAGCTAAGGATAAGAGAAAAACAATGAAGAAAAGGCTTGGGAGAAGGACGACAGTGCTTACGTAGCAGGGGGGAAAGACGACTGTAGTCAGGTGGATGGCCTGTGGCATACTTCGAGAGGGTGGTGAAAAGGCATGAGGTTCATTAGTAGACAACATAATCTTTGATGTCAATCCGAGACAAAATATAGAATGTTTTTTTATAAGGCTGTTGGTTTTTACTAATGGCATCTCAAATAGAAGCAAAACAATATTATTGATGTCACCTTCAACGTCATCATTGATGTTACGAACAATGTTTTTTTAAAAAATCTTTTCTAAAGCTTTACGAGGTGGCGGATGATTATAAAAGGAAACAAGGAGACTGTTGAAAACGGCATCGGTGAGCCATGCTGAAATATATTACAACAACTCGAAAAGAATGCTAAGGAAAGTAATAAAGGAAGTTGTGGGCCTTATCGGTCTTTCTTCAGCGAAGTCAAGAAGCAACAGGTCTCTATCTTTAATAAGGTAAAGGTGGTGGAAAATTAATCGGATGAATCGTTGTTTGTCGCCTTGTCTTTGTACTGCAGGGACAACTTGGACAAGATTAAGTGATCACGAGATGCTCCTACAACTGCCACCTTAGTGCTATCTCAGAAGGAATTGGACATCCAGCTCATGCTTGCCCACCGATGAGCATCTTAGCACCAAAAATTGTGACTTTCAAATGGAATGATACATGTGAAAGTGGCATTTTGATGGTATATTTATGTTGGTACAAAGTTTTGAAGCTTAATCGATATGTCTTTCTCTTCTTAGCATCACCACTAACGTATGCTATGCTTACGTATTTGATTGTATGATGCAACGTGGAGTTTATCTTCCTAAAACCCACAACCAGCACTGAATTGACATCGTCCATCTTATCATCTTACTTCATGCTTCTAACAAAAATGCTTTGTCAAGAAAAAGCTAGATTGGACATCTTACGGCCATCAATCACGTTTTACTTGTCTTGAATGGTAAAGATTCACCAACGTCACGTACATCCTTGAAGATTATGTATGGCTAGTTCGGGCCATGTTGCACTTCATCTTCCTTCCCAAATATTCTATCCTTGTGATTAGAGAGCTTGCTACCATTAAACAACATTACATATGGAATTTGTTTTCAGAACTTACAATCAAAGTTTCACTTTTACATCCCTTGCTCCTTATTTTGATTAACAAATTTATGCATCCTCTTTCAGATTCTATGAGATGAGTACTATTCATCATCTTTTGCTCCCATTTTGATAAGCGTTTGTGCGATGAGCGACTTTCACTAACCACCCCCCTGCGTGAATTCCATGGGATAGCAAGAGAAATGAATATCAATACAGGTTTAACAATGAAGGATATTGAAGAATTCAAAAAGGGTAATGAAGATGAGATTCTATTGATGATCAATCTCGGAGATGACGACGAGGATTACTAGCATTAGCCAAAAAACCTACAAATCAACCAGTTTTGTGGGATGTTATTATTTCCAACACTTGGTAATGTATCCAGCTCTTAATATTTCATTATGTGGTCATGATTTTATTTTTTTCCATTGTACTCTTATTAACAAGGGAGGGTGGGTGGGGAGTCTCATGGTGATAGCCACATATGGCTAGCGTTGGGGTTCAATTCCCCTTAGACTCTCTCATATGGGATAAGATTAATGTCCATATTTGTTCCTTTCTCTTTTTGTCATGTACTATAGCTGTGATTTCCCACATAGAGCACTTAACGGTGGCTAGGGAGATATGGCTGGATTTGGACCAAATGTATAACTAGATGACCGTCATGATGAGGGTTTCGTTGGAGATTTAGATGTAAACTTTGAGTCTGAACAAGTCATCTTCAATGCAAGAGCACATCAACAAGTTGAGGTAGCTCCAGATGCAAGTGCAAAATGCGAGAAAGTTGATCCCTTCTGAAGACATAGCGATAACATTGTTGTCCCACTTACCACCATGGTTCGATGCATTTTATTACACCTTGATTGCTTCAGGATGAACAACACATGACTCCTTCGATGAATGGTGTTTCCCATTTGCGACCTATGCATGGGTAGATTCTCATTGGAGATAGCACTTTGGTGTATATTGAGGGATGGGGTGACATGCCACCGGGAGGCCATACCCCGCGGCTTCAGCCTCTCCATGTTAGATAGGCCCATGCGTCACATCTTAGGATGACCACACTCCATGAGTAGTTCCACACTGCACTTGAACTGCATCGAGATTGTATCTAGTATGTATACCATTTTGTACCTACTTACTCACTTAGTTTACCATAGCACTAGATAGTTGCTTTACTGGACTTGCAAAACTTTTGAGACATTCTTATAGGCCAACTTAGCCTTTTATAGGCGTTAATATAACTTTTTGTCTCATAGGCCAACTTAGCCTTTTATAGACGTTAATATAACTTTCTTTCTTCTTTCTTTCTTTCTCTCACACACATACATATACACACACATTCATCTCAAAGCTTCTCATTGTGCACAGTCGCATTGATGGCCCATAAGAGTAGACATTGCCCCACAAGGCCACTTATGGCTCCATCCTGTCCCATACTCCATCTCTAGTACGTTGATGATATATTTCTTGTCATCCTCCCGTTGATCACCACATTGAAAAACAAGGCCCATTATTAGTTTTAAATAAACACAATTTATCATTTTTATGTTAATTAATACTCACCCCCATAAAATGTGGACGTGTGGCATATAGAAGTAGCATAGCTCTCCCATCCGACGTCGGAAGGCAATGCCTACTCCTGAGTAATCAATGGAACTTTCGAGTGCAATATAGCAGTTAACATCTAGGGTGTCGGTACAGGGGCATAGCGGGACTCCAGTTGCGGATAGCGGTGGCTGAGACTACTGGGCTCCATCGTCGCCTATCAAGCGATCAGGCAGTGTGCTACTTTATCGACACCTACATGCAATAGAAAAATAAGACAGTGAATTCCTAATTATTGAAAAAACACACTTAACTTGATGTGTTGTCATCGTAAAGGATATACTTCTGTGTGTCCTGAGTAATAGGAGATGCATCATGAGGTATAGGCTAGCTTGATGGTCCTCGCAAAGGTATAGGAGACTTAATGTATACAAAGACATCAAGGAGACATTAAGATTTTTAGATTACTATTTTTATTGTTTGAGATGCTTTCTATTTTATTGTTTGAGATGCTTACCGATACGCTTGGCGATACCTCTAGCTGAAGAGGTGCCTCCTCCCATAGGTGGCTGAGATGACGTGCCCTCCCCAGGCCACACGGGTTGCATGTCCTCCCCAGTAACTCAATCGCAGTGTCCAATGCTCCATCGAACAAATTCTTGTAGTCCGCCATGGCCTCATGCAGATCATCACGTGACAATCCACCAACTCGTAGCATGTTCTTTATGGTCACCAGCCTTGCTCTGCCACATTCACTCATAATTCCTGCATATTAAAACAACCATTAATCAAAAATAAAATACATTGCTCTCTTTAATTAAAATTAATAAAACACTATGCGATAGCATGCTAGATACTATAGGGTGACACTTGTATTGATTGCTTATTGCTCATCTGATATGCTTATGTGATTCAGATTTGATGCTAACATATTGATAAGCATTTGGTCCTTTCTTGGAGTTTCTTTCTAAGCTATGTTGCTTACTTATTTATCCGCGCAAGTATATGCCTATGGCTACTTGATGCTTCTCAAGCACTTTGAATGCTACATTGCTATTTAGTGTATAAAGCACTTAATTGTATTTTTATTATATACAGTTTGGCGAGCAAAGGCTATTGTTCTTATGATCCTTGTACTGGAAATATTTATGTCACTAGAGATTCCATTTTTGCTGAAAATGCTGCTTGTTCTCAGGATTAGTTTGAGATGCCAGCCACCTATGAGTCTAGTGATGTCTTTGAGGGTCTTTTGCCAACTGTATGGGGACTCAAGCCTACTGTAAATGCAGAAATAGATGTATTATAGCAAACTACTCTACTTGCCCTAGATCATGTTTTTCCTCCAGCAGTGGACTAAGTAGTTGAGTAAGAAAGGAACACTATAAATGCAGCAAAACAGTCATGAGATGGTTGTTACTGACTAGCAAGAAGGCTATTGGCACTAAATGAGTTTTTAAACTCAAGTGCAAGGCTGGTGTTCCAATTGATAGGTACTGTGCACTTGATCTTGAAAACTCTACCTTCCTAATCTTAAAAACTCTACCTTTCTCATCACTATGCTTGCAAAAGAGATTGACTTGATATATTGAGAAACCTTTCCTTTTTTCATTAAAATAGCTCCAATAGCATTTGTCCCCATTGCAAGATTCATATAAAAGCATTTCTTCCAATTTGGAGTTTGAAAATTTTCCAAGTTTCCCAATTCCTCTTTCACCCAGGGAAACACCTCACACTCCATCCACACAAATGCCCAAGTTTGAAATCAATTTCAGATGTTGATGCCTCTTCCTCATCCATTTCATCTAAAACAAAATCTTAGCTTTTATTTTCTTCCTCCTCTTCCCTTTCATCCTCCATTGGTTTATGTACATTCAAAAAATCAAACAAAAAATAGATGGGAGTAATGAAGGCAATAGCCCAAAGGACATCGAAGAGCAAAATTAGAGGGGGTGATTGGTCTAATAGAGAGTAGTCTCTACGCCTTTTTCTCATCATGCTTACCTAGTGGATCTTCATCGCTTTGGGTATCTCCCTTCATTGCTCTCCCTTTGATTAATGAAAAGCACGCTTTGTGAAGAGAAACCCCGGGTTTTCACTTTTGTCACAATAACACTTCGTCACTTAAGCAATGAATTGGAGTTTGCCAACGTCACTCAGGCCGTTGCTTACAAGCATCACTTAAGCGATGGCCTTAGCGAGGACACTTAGTGATTGTCCTCCTCGTTTAAGCAAGAGCAACATTTAAAAATTCAAATGCCATCGCTCAAAGGACAGTTTCGTTGCTTAAGTGATGGCCCCCATCATTTCTTAAGTGATAACCAATTTTTTTACTCCCTCTCTACGCATGATCGTGGCTAGTAGTGCTTCCAAAACCTTTTTAAGGTTTGTGGCAGTCTCAAGATCCTATTGTAACCTGTAACTGGGCTAGTTCCCCCCTATTCTTCCCTTCTTATTTCTTCTCTTGAGATGCATCCTCCATAACATGCTCAGGTATGGCTTTTTGAGCCTCTTTTTGTTGCTCCATTTTACTTCGTGTTATGCATTTAGATGGGCTTGAAGAGGAAGGACCAACAGTGTCCTCATCTCTTCTTCTCTTTTCTTTCACAATAGCTTCTTGATTATGAACCTCGGACAAATAAGCATAAGCTAAAAATGAATCCACTGGTGCACTCCATCCTATTCTCCCTCTTGCATCAGCCAATTTAGACTTTGTTGTTTTTCCTTTTTTCATGCAATCTAATCATTGCATCCAAATGCAAGATTTTGCTTCAACCATGCCTCCTTTATGAGCTTCATCAATCATTTCAATTCTCAACCCATATGTGGCTACATCTATGGCAACAAATGTTGTCATTTGCGGCCATATCTTCCTCTTTTGTATGCCACCATTTCCAAAATTTGGCTCTATTGGAAGACCAATTTCGATTGCTTGTATTTTTTCATCTTTCCAAAAGACTAACCTTTTTGCTTTTGCTTCACAGTAGGGTGTACAATCTTGCTTTTCATGCTGTAAACTATCACACCAAATGCATTTTCTCTTGTATTCTTCTCTATATGGCCTTTGAGCTATTGCTCGAGCCTTCTCTTCTACCTTAGCATCCAACTTTTTGACCTTTGCATATATTTCTATCAAATTCAACCTCAAATATGCATGCCTTTGATTAATTCATCCGTAGCATCTTTAAGAGACGGACTAACACGTATAGCCGATTGTTTTGCCAAAGCTACAGGTGCCTTGGCTGCAATTTTAACCCCCTTTTTGAGCACTCACAGGTGTGGTGCTTGTATCCTATCTCAATTTCATCTGCTCTCTCTTTACCAACATATGCACATCCTTAGTTACATTAGCCTAATTTGATTTCAGTTCTGTTTCAGAAGATGTGTCTTCTAAACAATCCATTAGCTTCTTCGACAAGATAGGATCTACAGCCTTAAAAAACAAATCAATTTTTTGACTCTCCAATGATTGCTGCTCATCAACATCCAACTACGCATACCAACTTTCAAATTCACGGAGCAAAGCTATAGTAATCAACCCTTTATTGGGTTTTTCAATCCAATCTGTAAATGTCTTTCTAGTTACCAATCTTGCATCTTCCAAGAAAAACTATTCTCTCAAAGCTTTCTTAAAAGCTACCCAATCAACATCTCTTCTATGTAACTCATCAATCCGATCATGCAATGCATGCATGGCCAAATGATAGAAATACTAAATCCATGCATACTACGGTACCCCATGAAACAACATATTTTCTTCATACAACAGGATGAAGGCCAAAACATTTTGACCCTTCTTAACCTGCTTCAATTCCTGTTCCACTGCTTGGAATGCATTCACAACTAAGGAATCAATTCTTTTTGCTTCCTACCGAGTTTGATTTTGTTGTTGCTGCAATAAAGAAATCATCTGTTGTAAAGCATCACACCACTTGAATATGTAGAATCCCCCATCTTTACACACCTGCTCTGTCGACTTTCACATTGGGTTCACCACTATTAGAGCATTTGGAGTCGAAAGTCTACCACGGGGTAAGAGATAGTAGGGTAAAAGGAGATTCAAGGAGAGGAGTAGATGGAAGAGAAGGGGTTTAAAGAAATAGAAGATGTAGAAGAGTACTCATAGAGGTGAAGCATGTCAATATATTCTGCATCCTGAGAAGATAAATCCCTTGTAGACCAAAAACGTGCATCAAACAATAGCTTTTTCTCTGCTGCCCAAACTGTCAATCTGATGCTTTCGTTGGCTCCGAAAGGGGGGTCAAATAGTAGGATACCTAGGACTCCTGACTAGAATTCTCCCAGATCACTCCTTCTTCTTCTCCCAATTCGAAGTGTTGTTCGCTGCTTGAAAACTGCAATCGCGCGTCGCACGATTTCTTGAATCCTTCTTTTTACATGAAATACCCCAAAAATGGCTCTGACAACTACTCACTTTCTTTTACATGTCATCTTGTTCTAGAGGATGTCTACAACTTTTGGATATTTACAAGAGATAATATCTAAAATATAAAAAAATAGGCTAAACTTGTCTAAAAATCTAGTATTTTTGAATCATCCACACTACAGACACTGATACCAATGACTAATATGGCATTGGCTCTCTAGATCAATAAGAAAGTCGAATGATGTTTTACTCTAGAGTTTTTCACATTGTGTCCACATAGTGGCATGATACCGGTACCTACCACGATAGAGAGGTTTTTCAATAGGTGGATGATGGAGTACATGCCTACATATATGTTACACGGATGATCGAACGCACGCAAGGCACTCAAGAGTGACACCTCAAAGCCCAAGTGGCTAGACGTGGATGACTGGTTGAGATCACTCAGGGAGGAGGCTAGAGATTCTCCAGGATATTGGCGACAGCAATCGAGAAGCAGCGATGGCACGATTGGAGGTAGGGGTGGTCCATCATCTTGGGAGTGGTGACCACATGACTTATCTAGAGGACTTTGTAAGTTTTTCTTTTGTTCTTCTCGCTTTCTTATTTGCAATATCACTTGTACTGACAGTCATGTTTCTAACAGTAGTGTTTTGTTTTCCTTGAAACACTCCATTACAAACTGTGATCCCACTTGCCTAGAGATTCGATATGTAGAGAGACACAGTCTCACTGCATTGATCGATAGACTATATGCACGCGGTAGTCTAGTAAGTTAATCATCTTTCTTATCTGTAGTTACTATTTTTATTAAAATGCATTATGTGTGGTGGACTGATGTGTAGTTCATTTTTGCAGAGTCCATTTGATGATCCTTTGCATCAGGATGAGCTTTTGGATGGCAAGGATCTATAGCTTGCCCTTAAATTCATGGAGCGCAGATTCTCTTCTTTTTTGGTCCTGTGATTTATGCATGCATCTTCTATGTACTATATTGTTATCATCCTTTGTATCTTGCCATAAACCCATGAGTTTTCATTAGAGATTGTGTACTTATTCTATGTATCAATCTTATGGGTTCAAGTACATTTTGCGCTCATCTTGACGACCATTGCATTTTTCTCTATAACCATTGCTATTAGTATCACAAATTTACTACACACTTCTCTATTGGCATCACAATACGCATGGAAAACCATTGCTATATGTGTCGATATTTGTGATGTAATATTTGCGTTGCAAAACTGACAAAATTTGCGATGCTGATAGCAACACAAATAGTGACGAAAATAATGATGGTTTTATGGAGACACTAATACTGATGTGTTTAGTGAGACGATGGGAGTAATTTTTTCAATGAACATTTTCATGGATTTTTGAACGTCGGTATGAGGCTTGTATCTTGTAGTGATATATATATATATATATATATCTCCCAAAGATGATTTTGAGTTATATTTAGAACTCCAATACATACAATCACAATTAGTTATTAAAGTCTCAGAAAAGGATTTAGCTACCCAATTCATCTCTATGAATTTCTCATTAATGGGCATTTGGTCTTTAGTGAACTTTGCTCATGATTGAGATAAGTTATATGTATAAGATAAGCCTAATGTCCAAAAATTATTCTAATTACAAGAGAAATAATGGTGACTAACACATCCAGAATGCTCTTTGATATCTAGGGAAGAGGCCTACAAAGTTTGGTTATCATTTGGCTCTATATGCAAAAGTTACAGCGTCAAGAAGATCGATGTCTGACCGCGATTGGTGGATGCAGTAAACAACAGTTGTAGGTTGCATGAAAAATGTTAGAGACTAAAATATTTGGGATTTAATTGTGGTATCTTCAACAAATTTGTAGATCACAAGAGGGGCTACATTATTGCTTTTTAAAACTTGGCAATCAAAATTATGCATCAAGATATATGTATAAATTTTCTGAAGGGTGGTCTTGTAGGATAGTTTTTTGAACAAGGAGAAATTGAGTCAGAAGAGGATCAAAATATGCAAGAAAGGAGATATAGAAGAGGACTATGTAGTGGAGAGCCTGGTGGACGATGAGTAGATTGACAAAGTTGATTAAGAGGAAGAAGGGTATGAGTGGACATATGAACTTGGGATGGCATATGGTCCAAGAGGATTTCTAGGGATTGGAATATTGCAGAGTTTTGATGAGCTATCATTTCTAGGGTTGGATATAGAGAGATACATGCTCTTTGGGATGTATGAGCTTTTGATGCTTTGTGAAGCGGGTGGAAGTGCTTCAAATAGCTACATGTTTCTAAGGATGACCGTGATTTAAGTTGATGATCTTGGTGGTAGTATGACTATGTGCATGATAGTTGGGGTGAAGATGAGATGGCTTTTTGATCCCAAAGGAATGAATAGTTGTGGTCGATCTAAAGCATATGCAGGTTTGAAGGGGGTGGATGTCATGTGGATGGAAAAATAAGAAAAAGGCATCTAAATACATATTCCAAATATATGACTATGGGATACTTACTCGTGATCATGACAGATTTTCTAGGTTTAGAATTGGTCTTTAGAATAGTCTCAATATCCATTTTTGAGTTCTATTAGCTTAACCATAATTTTTTGCTAGATAAAAACACATACAAAGAGTTATCTTGAGAATTATAGGGCATCCGAAGACCCAAAAATACAAAAAAGTGTCACGTTTACAAAAAGTGGACTTTTCAACTATTCTAAGACAATTTTCACAATTCTGTCCACATTAGCTTGTAGACAAGGTTTGGTCAAGACAATTTGAGTAGTGTGTTGTCCACATTCTAGGTCCATATGTAAAAGTTAGAGTGGAATCATGTTGCAAAAAATTTGAGAACATGACTACACTTCTCAAGACTTTGAAACAATGTTTCTTGCTTCTATCAAAAGAGTGTTTGTAATTCAAGAGGATATCTACAATGTATAATGTCTTTTATAGAGTAATATATAAAGTTTCTTTTTTAGTTCTCTTGATTCTTCCTTCCATCTTATCTATTCTTCTAAACACTTGTGGTTTGCGGCTTGGCACATACCCCCTCGACATTGGATTGTGGTGTAACTAGCCATTATGTTCATAACTGAACAATATAGCTTCATGCAACTTTTGAGCCAAAATGAATTTAGTTTATGAGAAAAAGGGAGAGGAATAGCACATAGGCCCATTTTTGTCCATATTTAAAGAGTATATGAACAAGGATTCAAAAATGTATAACTCTAAAAATGGAAAAATGAAAGGGAATGTGGAGAGAGGATAAAAAGGGTGAGAATACTTTTATGGACTAAATTTAACCAAGAATTGAAGGGACATAAACCAAAGGCCAAAATAGCATTATTATTCAAATGTAATTATTCAAAGAGAGACACTACAAGGAAATGGATAATTAGCGATGCTCGATTCTGACAAAAAAACATCGGTATCATTATTTTCTATTTGCTATGCTAATAGTGATGCAAATAGGGATGTCGATAGCGATGCTATTTGTTGCAACACAAATAGCGATACTGTTCTGAGAAAAAAAAGTGGTGAGAACTTGAGTGCCACATTTTTAGAAACCATAGAAAAAGACAGAGAGCAAGAGAGCTCAAAGCTGAGAGAGAGAGAGAGAGAGAGAGAGGGAGGGAGGGAGGGAGAAGGAGGGAGAGCTCATCACGACCTCTACCCTTGCCATCATCCTATATGAAGAAGAAGGAGAGGGGTGCAAAGAAGAAGGGAGGGAAACTACAAAAGCAAGGAAGAAGAAGGGAGGCACGAAGGATTTCATCTTTGAGTCTTTGAGGTAGGTACATTGTCTCTTCTTACCTTGTTTTTGTATTTTCTTATTTTCTTTCTTTATTTTTATTTATGGAGAGATGCATTGAGAGAGAGAGAGACGGAGGGAGAGAGAGAGAGAGAGAGAAATAGAGAGAAAAAGGGAGGGGGAAGAAGAGAGAGAGAGGAAAAGAGGAAGAGACAGTACAACAAAAAGGTTCCATAGACGTGCTTGTAGACGCAATATTTGAATTGTGTTTAAAAATGTCGGGCGCGTTTATTACCGCGTCTACTAGCGCATCTAAAATTTCGTGTCTACAAGTGCGCTTATAGTGAAAACTACACCACATATAGACGCACGTATTGACACGCTCCGTAAATATATAATCATATTTATAAAAAAGTAGATATATTCATATTCTGTGTCTATAGACATGTGTAACTGCGTGTCTAAAAAGGCGTGTACTCTGCAATTTTTTGACGATTATAGACGCGCATTTTTCCTGCAATTTAGATGCGCGGATAGACACGCAAAATAGAGGTATGTAAAAAAAAAACAGAGAGTAAGCCACATGCTCTCTAGTTTTTTTCCCCCATCAAATTGTATGCTTAGGGAAAATAGAAAAAGATTATTATTCTGAAAGCAAAAGTACGTGGAGAGCCAAAGTCCATATATTGATAATAACACATGATGAGCATACTGTGCTGAAACATTTGTACATATTTCGAGGATTTTTGTACTAAAAACAAAACAATGTAGAACACGAAATTTCATATATAAAGATGAAATGTCTTTACATGACGAGTTCTAGTGCTTGTGACCTCAAGCATGGTCATGGTCGCAAGCACTAACTGAAAGTAATACATATCAAAAATGAAAACTACAAGGCCAAGGGAAGGCATGCATGCATGGGGCTCCTCTACATCTTCTCAGAAGAGGCATCATCGTCGCTGCCACCACCGCTGCTGCTGCCACTGCCACCACTCCTACTGCTAGTCCCCCCTTCGCTATTCTCGACTGCATCAGGGTTCGCCTACACAAAGGATTAAGGTATATAAATACCATTACAAACAATAAATTAGAGTTACCTATACTTTTCATGTAAAAACTAAAACATACCTCTTCTGGCTGTGGAATCCTCATGGCACGATTATATTGCTCCTCCGTGATCAGTCCCTCCTCATAGAAATGCCACCAAGTGGACGCTCGGTTATGACCTCGATGGTAGCCTACCTCTCTAGGAGTAGGCATCCTACCAATGATATGATACTACAAAACAATTTTAACATACAACGTATTAGAGCACACTACATAATGAATTGAAATAAATTACAAACTTTAATTTTTTAAAAAAATCAAATAGTACTTACAAACTCAGCCTCCCATGACTCCCTACCACCCGATCCATAATGCGACGATCCCATGGTTGCTATCTGGATATGTCGTGCCTCTCCATGCTAGCGACTTGTCCTTTTCTCTGTTGCTCTCTTCTTGGCCTTTTTCCACTCCCTGCGGTGGCAATTGGGTGGTTGGCCATATCCAAGGCACCCTTGCTCTTGTCTCCGCAGTGACTCCTTGGCGTGCGTCATAAGGTGAGACCTCTTGTTATGAAGTGCGTCTCTCACCTTTGACCGTCCCCAATCATCTGAGAATCGTGAATTCTTGGGATTAGGGTACCTTCTATGTACTGCCCATAGTACCTCTTGCCACAACCCACTTTTTTGGTACTTGAAGGGAATCATATAATCTTTATATGTGGCATGCACGACACTCCTCAAGTAGGCTATCACTTCCCTCCCCTGAGGGTTATCTAAGATACCACCAATATATGTGACAAAGTAGTACATTTGTGGAGGCTCACCTTTCTTATTTCTCGGTGAGGGTGATCGAGAGTCACCTCCTAGGCAACCCCCACAAAGCCCTCGACCTCCTCGTCCTCCCGCACAACTCTCCCTCCTCCCTCGACGAGCACTATCCTCTATCTCACTCAATGCACGTGCTTCGACAGATGCACGTGCTTCTGGCAATCCATGTACTTCAACTGATCCCTCTGCATCATCTGATCTGTGTATATGCATAGTGTGTGGAGTACCTGTTAGTAGAGGTGTATCAAGGTTTGGTGTGCCAAGGTTTGGTGTTTGTGCAGCAGTGCTAGGCAAAGATTGTTGAGATGACAAGCTCAACATGCGGACATTGATGATGGACCACCTGATTAGATGGGTCCACACGTCTACACTTAGCACGTTGGTGGTCATTATGACTCTCACATGGCCACTGACTCATTACTTATTATATTCAAGTTGTTACACCTATTTACAGTTGTCGTAGTTATAGCGCCAGTCGACTAGTGTAGTCGGTTATGCATTGTTTGACTTAGTAGGCCACTTTCTTTTATGTTGTATCTTATCTATACTTTGTGTACATTGTAAATTGTGTGGAAGAAGAAAAAGAAACCAACAAGAAAACGTTTTGGCCTCCATCTCTCTTCTTGTCTCTTGAGTGGGCTTCTCCTTGTGCATTTTGTGTGTGTTCGGCGCAGCATCTTGAGCAAGTCCCCCACCACGCGATTCTTGACATGGTATTAGAGCCGCACCACTGAGAGAGGCTGATTTTGAAGGTTGAAGCGAAGGAGAAGAAGCAAGGTTCGAGCAAGCAAGCCACGAGTAAGAAGCTCTCCCATTCTTCTACTCTCTCTCTTGGATAGTGCCTGTGGAGGCACCTGAAGCAGGGTCGAGCAAAAATCTCAGATTGCAATGAGATTTGGTGTGCGCAAAGAGCGCTATGTATTCTGCAGATAAGCCCTTTAGGGTTTTTTCCACAGTTATTTTGGGCATCTGAGGCCGTTTCAGGCCCCGTTTAAGAGCCGCAAGGTTGCGGACAGTAGTTTTAGGGTACACTGTGACTTCGACTGTATTGACCGAAAGTGGGTGCGTAGGTTACAGATTTCAGATCTGTAAGTTCAAAGGTGTTTAGTCAGCGAGTAAACACAAGGTTTATCTACAAACTAGTTGCAGATTGAATGTATTGTTGAGTAATCAGTGAAAAAGGCTGTCTGGTGTATTGCTGTGCACTATAGGTTGAGGGTTGTAGAAGATTTGCTTGCTATTTGGTATTATTTTTGTGATAATGGCAGAGAATAGTGGAAGCCCCATCATTGAGAAGCTCGACAAGAACAACTACCCTTCATGGAAGTTCCGTGTCATGAACTTTCTTATTGGAAAAGGCCTCTACGAGTTTGTTTCAGGTGAGAAAAAGGAGCCGAAGGTGAGTGATCCTCCAATTGCAGAAGAGATAAAGGCACGGAAGGAATGGAATGCAAAAGATAAAAAGGTCATGTATTGGTTGTCTACAGTAATTGACAATAATATGCTGGGAGACATTAGAAATGCAGAGAATTCATATGCAGCTTGGACCATACTTGAAAGTATGTTTTCTGTAAATACAAAGGTACGAAAGATTCAACTCAAGCAAGAGTTGAATACATTGAAGAAAGGGAAGATGTCTATCAATGAGTATGCATTGAAGGTAAGGAGCATTGCAGATGCCTTGGCAGCAATTGATGCAATGCCCGATGATGATGATTTGGTGTCGTCTACCTTGGGTGGACTTAACAATGAAAAGGTTTGGAAGTCTTTTGTAACTTCCGTATATGTTAGAAAGCCATTTCCAGATTTCGATGAGTTGGTCTCCCTTATGATCATTGAAGAGATCAACATGCAGAGTGAGACATCTGAAGGAAGTGGTGAACATGTCCAAGCTTTCTACTTCAGTTCAGGAAGGGGACGTGGCAGGTTCTCTTCAAGAGGCCGTGGTATAGGACGTGGTAGTGACAACCAGCAAAACAGATTGAATCAGCAATTTGGCGATATGTAGGTTTCAGGAGATCGTGGTAACTTTAGAGGCAGGGGGAGCTTTAGAGGAAGAGGTGGATGGCAGAACAGAGGTTCTAATAACTCTGGTATTGTGTGCCACTACTGTGGCAAAACAGGTCATATCGCAACCCAATGTTATGCTAAGAAAGATGATATCCGCAATGGTAAGTTGCAGCAAGGAAACTATGCATCATCTTCAAAACATAATGAAGATAAAAATGAACGTCTGTTTGTTATGCAGCATATGATGAATGTTGTTACAGGAAAGGGAACACATGATGATGTTTGGTATGTTGATTCAGGTGCATCCAATCATATGACCAGCCATGCAGAATGGTTTGGAGAGATGCAGGATTTGCAAAATGCAGATTCTGTGCAGATAGATGATAATTCATGCCACCCAATTTCACACATTGAAAAAGTTCCCTTGTCCTTGCATGATGATAAGACAAAGAGTCTTTCATATGTATTACATGTGCCATCTATTACAAAGAACTTGGTGTCAGTCGGTCAAATGGTAGAGCAAGGGTTGCAAGTCAGATTTAATGCAAAGGGCTGCTTTGTAGAAGACTTCAATGAAAAGTGCAGGTTAGTTGCAAAGGGAAGTAGAGTTGGGTGTATGTTTACTATGGATGCTGGAATTCCTACTATGAATGCTGCTATGTATGCTAAAGGAAAAGGTGTTGTCGCAAACATTGAAATTTGGCACAAACGCATTGGACATGCAAATGTACAAAGGCTGAAATTAATGCAGTCCAAAGGGTTGGTTACAAGTTTGCCTACATTTAGAGTTGCAGAATTTTATAAGGTATGCGAAGCATGTCAGTTTGGTAAGCAGGAAAGACAACCCTTTTCACATGACAGAGATGTAAGCAGAAATATCCTTGATATTGTGCATATAGACATTTGGGGGCCTGCACAAAATGTATCTCTTGGAGGCAGTTCATACTTTATCACATTCATTGATGATTATTCTAGAAAACTGTGGGTATATTTTGTGAAGGAAAAGAGTGAAGCGTTTGAGCACTTTAGAACTTTCAAGGCTGCAATTGAAAGAGAAACTGGCTTGAAAGTAAAGTGCTTGAGGTCAGATGGAGGGGGAGAGTACCTCTTGAATGAGTTCAGTGATTTTCTAAGGTCTCATGGGATAAAGAAACAGTTCACATGCAGATATACCCTACAGCAAAATGGGGTTGTAGAAAGGAAAAATAGGAATATTGCAGAAGTTGCACGTGCCTTGATGGCTAAAAAGAATATGCCTAAGCATTTTTGGTCTGAGGCTATTCATACTGCTGTTTATATTATGAACAGAACTCCCACAGCTGCAGTTCATGATATGACTCCTAAAGAATGCTTTACTTGCAAGAAGCCCGATATATGGCACTTGAAAATGTTTGGCTGCATTGCGTATGTTCATGTGCCAGATGTGTTGCAGAAGAAACTGGATCCAAAGGCTGAAAAGTGTGTCTTTATTGGATACTCTTTAGAGCAGAAAGGATATTGCTATTATAACCCTGTCAAATGTAAGTTTAGAGTGAGCAGGGATGTCATCTTTGATGAAATGAGTAGTTGGTATGCATCTAGTGGTGATGCATTGGATGATGATGATGATCATGACACTCATGTGTAGGCTAAAAATCAAGAATCACGAACTCTTAGTAGACGAGAGACATCATCTGGTAGTCCTTGGTCTGGAAGACTAAGGAATACCTCTACATCTTCAGGTGCATCTAGCAGCACTACAAGTAAAGACAAAGGAAAGAATAAAGTGTCAGATGGCATTGATGTAGTTCTTGATGGAGACTCCAGTGGCTCAGAGAGCTTGGATGATGAGCTAGGCATTCCTTGAGTGAGGACTCCAGGTGTGCAGAGAGCAGGCGTCAATGCAAAGACTCCATTGAGTGATCCAATGGTACGCAGGTCTAGCAGGGTGAGATACCCTGTTAAAAGATTTGGTTTTGAAAGTTATGCAGCTCACCATTATGCTTATATGGTGAAACTAGTTGAGGATATTGAGCCCACATGTTTTGAGGAGGCTGTTGGTCATGCTCATTGGGATGCAGTAATGGATGAGGAGATGGCTACATTAGAGGCCAATAAGACTTGGGATCTAGTATCATTGCCAAAGGGCAAGAAAGCTATTGGATGTAAGTGGGTTTATAAGATTAAGCACAATGCAGATGGTTCTATTAGTAGGTACAAAGCTAGGCTGGTTGCAAAAGGCTATGCCCAGACATATGGCATAGATTATGATGAAACCTTCAGTCCAGTTGCTAGGATGGCAACTGTCAGATGTGTGATTGCTTTGGAAACAGCCAAAGGTTGGAGGTTGCAGCAAATGGATGTGAAGAATGCCTTCTTGCATGGTGATTTGCAGGAAGAAGTGTATATGGATCAGTCAACAGGTTATGAAGATTTAGAGCATCCCACGTATGTGTGCAGGTTGAAGAAGGCGTTCTATGGGCTCAAGCAAGCACCTAGAGCATGGTCTGACAAGATCAGAGAGTATCTTGTCAAAATTGGCTTTTATGTTTCTGATGCTGATCACTCACTTTATGTGAGAAAGGGAGATGCAGGTTCGGTCATCATAGTCATCTATGTGGATGACTTGATTATTACAGGTGATAGTGATAGTGGGATTGCTAAAGTCAAGGACTTCTTGAAGAAGAAGTTTGAGATGAAGGATTTAGGTGAGCTAAGATACTTACTTGGCATTGAAGTGATCAGATGTGATGATAGTATATGGCTCTCCCAAAGACAGTATGGCTTGGATATGTTGTCCAAGTATGGTATGACAGCATGCAAACCACTTTCAGTCCCGTTGGAGCAGAATGTAAAGTTGAGTGCTGATGTTGGGGATGAGATAGAAGACCCTACTATGTTCAGGAGGATAGTGGGGAGTTTGATCTACATGACCATTACAAGGCCAGACTTGAGCTACGATGTTGGTCTTGTAAGTGAGTTTATGCAAGTACCTAGAAAGCCACATTTGGATGCAGTCAGACGCATATTGAGATATGTGAAGTCCACATTACATTATGGACTTTTCTATGAGGCAGGTACAGATGTACAGGTGTTTGGATACACAAATGCAGATTGGGCTGGTAGTATGTCTGATAGAAGATCTACCAGCGGTTACATGTTCTCTCTTGGTAGTGCAGCACTTGCTTGGAGCAGCAAAAAGCAATCTACAGTTGCTTTGTCGAGTACAGAGGCTGAGTATAGAGGTGCTGCTATTGCAGCATGTGAGGTAGTATGGCTACAAAAGTTATTGGCTGATTTAGATGTGCAGGTGGAAGGTGCAGTTGTCATTTATTGTGACAACATGAACAGTATACAGTTGGCTAGGAACCCTGTGTTCCATGTGAGGACAAAACATATTGAGGTACACTACCACTTTGTGAGAGAGAAGGTACTAGCAGGTGAGATTGACTTGGTGTATGTCAGTACACAGGATCAGATAGCTGACATCTTTACGAAGGCATTAGGTACAAAGAAGCTTCAAAAGTTTCAAAGCTTACTTGGAGTTGCAGAGATGCAATTGAGCTTGAGGGGGAGTGTTGAGATGACAAGCTCAACACATGCGGACATTGATGATGGACCACCTGGCTAGATGGGTCCACATGTCTACACTTAGTACGTTGGTGGTCATTATGATTCTCACATGGCTACTAACTCATTACTTATTATATTCAGGTTGTTACACCTATTTATAGCTGGCATAGTTATAGCTTCAGTCGACTGGTGTAGTCGGTTATGCATTGTTTGACTTAGTAGGCCACTTTCCTTTATGTTGTATCTTATCTATACTTTGTGTACATTGTAAAGTGTGTGGAAGAAGAAGAAGAAACCAGCAAGAAAACGTTTTGGCCTCCATCTCTCTTCTTGTCTCTTGAGTGAGCTTCTCCTTGTGTATTTTGTGTGTGTTCAGGGCAGCATCTTGAGCAAGTCCCCCACGACGCGATTCTTGACAAAGATGTGATAGGTGTCCCAGACATGACACTAAAAACCTCGTGTGCAGTGGGAGGGCGACCAAGATAACTGGTCATCTCCCCCATGAATTGCTCCTTGTTCGGAAAACCTAAAAAAAAGCTACTAACACCTCTAGAAAACTCCGCTAACGTGTTGTTCACGCATTCCAACTCAGGATCAGTGCTAGAAGATCCAGGATTCTACATCTACACAAGCAAAAATCCATTAATATCCTATGTAGATAAAACATATTACATGTTGCGTCTATATCTGCGTCTGTTAGCGTGTCTATATACGCATCTAAAAACGCGTCTAGACTATCATCTAGACGTGCCTACAGACGCGCAAAGTCAGACCATATTTTCCAAATTGTTGTAAAAAAATGCGCATGTAAAGAGAGAGAGAGAGAGAGAGAGAGAGAGAGACAAACAGATAAAGAGAAAGCAAAGAAGATTGAGAGAGAGAAGAAGAACTCACCTTCTTTGCTTGTTCTGATTTGGGTGGCGGCTAGATTGCAAGCTCCTTGTCCTCCTTTTCCCTTCCCTTAGTAGGTTGCTTGATTCTTCTTTTCTTCCTTACTGTTTAGCTCTTGTTCTTTACTCTCTGTCTCTTCCTTCCTCATGTCCTCTTTTTACTCTTATTTCCTTCCCTCATTGTCTTCATGAAGTGATAGATAGACATGATTAATGATCTCGAGCTCGAACTGCAGAAAACATGCAAAAAAAACAGGAAAGCACTGGTTTGAAAAAAAAGCCACAACTTTTTTTAAAAAAAAAGTATATTCACGTGGCGCGTCTGTAAGCACGTGTAATTCACGTCTATATGTGCAGATAAAACATATTACACGCGATGATAGACTCACAATTACAATTAAACTTAATAAAATGCTAGATTATGGTTGTTTTTGGATCAACATGACTTTCCTAGTCTTTCAATATCAAAATATTTATCTCCATGTTGTAAGTATCAAAATATTTAGAAAATATGACATATATGCCAAATGAAATCATATATGTCATTATGATTCAGGTTTAATTATGTTGTCATCTTCTACTAGTATGGGACTTGCTGAGTTAACAAATAGTACATCCTCCAATGAGGACGAGACATTGCATCTTCACAATCCAGACGCTTGGCTACGACGAAAAATCAAATGTATGTGTGATCATTGTCGAGGTTTTTTTCTTTTAGCACGTCGAATAACAATGTCAGACCTCAGCATGTACAAGGAGTGGGATCAAGAAAAAGACCCAGTAATTTTTACCACTTTATTTGCAAAAATATTATTGGTCTATGTTGCGTCTTCACCATTAAACAAAATCTCATTTTTTTAATTGAGCAGGATGTGGTACCACATCCTCAAATGGTCCCTCCGGGGCGTCAAGAGGCTACGAAGCATTGACGCGAGGAGGCAAAGTCCTCAAGAAGAGTAGAGACTGATGATGACGATAGTAGCCCTCTTCAAATGACCCATCAAGTTTTGGAGGAAGATATTTTGGACAACATGATGCACGATTTATTTTTCCATGAGGTTTGGAGGGAAGGTGCCACTAGAGAGACAGATGACCTGCTACACGTAGCATCGAAAACTCCATTGTACGAAGGTTACACATACTCCGTTCTACATGCATCTCTTGAGATATTGAACTTACAAACCAGTTATGGATGGAGTAATACTAGCTTGAATGCATTATTGAAGTATGTATCATTTGATATTAATTCATAAATGCTTCTAGACAATATTCGTGGTTTGTTAACTCTGTTTGCACAATATATGCAGGTTATTGTCACAAATGCTTCCAAATGAAAATAAATTACCAACTAGAAGGGAGCAAGCAAGGCATTTCTTGACATCTCTTGGAGGTCTCGATTACGTTAAAATCCATGCATGTGTCAATGATTGCATCTTGTTTCATGGGGATCATGCATCTGCACGACAATGTCCTATTTGTGGTGAACCAAGACACAACCATGAGATGAAATCAATGGATGTGCCTCGTAAGGTTTTGCGATATTTTCCTATTATTCCATGTATTCAACTTATGTTTAAGTGTGAATCTATTGCGAGACTCATGTCATGGCATGCTAGTCACCATTCAAGTGATGAAAAGTGGATAATTCCTTCAGACACACCAGCTTGGTAACATGTAGACAATTTGTGGCCTACTTTCAAAGAAGAGCCTACAAATTTGAGATTTGGTCTAGGATTAGATGGAATAAATCCATTTGGGATCAAAAGCACCTCATATAGTGTATGGCCAATGGTATTGATGAACTATAATATCCCTTTATCCATGGCAATAAAAAAAGGATATGTAACGTTGTCCCTTTTGATTCCTGGAAAACACAAAGTAAAAAACATTGACGTTTACTTAGAGCATTTGATCGAGGAGATAAAAATGCTATGTAGAGGTATTAAGGTGCAAGATGTGAGTGCATCATTGTCCTCTAGAGATTTTACTTTAAAGGGCATGTTGTTGAGGACCATGCATGACTTTCCAGGCTATGGAGATTATTCAAGTAGTTGCGTACTCTATTTTATTCATTCTTACCCTTAATCAAATATATGTCATCATTAACCCACTTGTTTCTACAAGTTTAACTACATCAGGATATCATGCATGTCCAATTTGCGGTCCCTCTCTGGTTTCTTCTAGCTGACCGACACGCTTGAAGAAGGTTACCTATGACAATCATCATCGTTTTCTTCCTATTGACCACCCCAAATATGCACCCTCCACTAATGGAAGAACTCCACAATCTCTGACCATTCAAGATTGGAAGGACACTTGGACACACGCCAATGATCATCCTCTACTCGGCATGAGTGGATAACTAGTTTACTTCTTTTGTTTGTCTTTAAAGTACACTCCATTATGATAATGAGAAATAATATATTGTTTGTGCCTTAGATTCTCTATATTTTTTTGTCTCCCATATTGGACTGAACTCAAGATCAATCGCCTGTTGGATCCCATGCATATATTCAAGAATGTTGCCTCTACATTATGGGATCCCTTAATGGAGGCTCGTGATTCTGTCAATGTAAGGGAGGATTTACATAGCATTGGATGTATGAGACGAGCTTGGCCATGCATCGGACCCAGAGGAAAGATCGAGTTACCACATGCACCTTGGACGTTGTCGAAGATTAAAGAAAAGATGGTGAAGCAGCAGATATATACCTTTCGAACTCCCACAGGATATATAAGATGCCTCAAGGGAGCCTTCATAAAGAAAAAGAAAAGAGGTGTGGAGCAACTATCCGGTTTGAAGTCTCACGATTGGCACAAAATGATTCGTGTAAAGATTTTCATAGCCATAAATATATTAATTAGTGGAGTAACTATGTAGACTAATTAACAATATATGAATATTTACATATAGTTCATCCTTCCTACTAGCATATCCCATTGTATTTCGAAAGATGTGCGTGATATAATTTACAAGATGGGTGAGCTCACGAGGTATGTATACATTATACTTATTTTTTAGTTTACATATTATGTACATCACGTAGTAAACCCGCTTGAATTTATGGATAAAACTAATCATCGTTCTCAATTGCATGTTGGTAGATTTGTGAGTTGGAAGGAAATCGATCTAAATACGTTACAAAAGGCTCGAGTATTATCCATTGAGATGGTTTGTTTGGTGGAGGAAACTTTTCCTCGCTCCATTTTGACTACTCAAGTACACTTATCATACATCTGATTGATGAGATCACAATTTGTGGGGTAGTTCATGCAAGGTGGATGTTTTTTCTAGAGCGCTTTATGAAAACCCTAAAAGATTTTGTAAGGCAAAATGCATGGCCCGAGGGAAGCATGGATGAGGGTTGGTTAGTGCAATCATCCCTTATACAAATTTCTGAATATCTTACTAAAGTGGACCCCTCTTTACCATGACTATGGAAAGATGATGAAGATTTGAGGATGACCTCTATAATACCTCAAGAAAAAGGAAGGAGCAAAGTGCTAATGAAAGAGGAACTTCGTAAGTTAAATGTATTTTGTGTGCTTAACAGCGAAGTAATGAGCACATAGGTGACACTATATAAAGAAGCAAGGGCAAGAAGAGTAAGCGAAAAACAAGCATTTCGTGCTAGACATGGACGTAATGTCCCATATCCAGAACATTTAAGTGTGCTTCCACGTCATATTGATATAGATTGGCTACATGAAGAAATTGAGAAGATGAAAAAAGAAGAGGCGATGGATATATCGCAAGATCTACGCACGAGGTTGCTTATCAAAGGTGAGGCATACTTATAATTAAATTATCTTTGGTTATATATGATATAATAATTTCACATGTTTCATGTTTAACTAAATCATTAATATGATCTCAACAATGTACTACTAGTGCACATTGTTCAATGCTATTTGGTGTGAAGGCAAACATTTTCAAACTCAACGTATAGATGATAAGAGAAATACCCAAGATTGTGGTATTCTTGCAAACTTCCAGGATACCAATGGTACCATGGAAGGTTATTGTGGCTTGATCCAAGATATTTTGAAGCTTGACTTTAGTTGATTTTTTATATATGTACTAGATGTGAAGTGGTTTAAAGAAGTAGTAACAACGGGTGAGCATTGCACAATTAGACGTTATCCAAGTGGTTTTGTAGTGATTGACTCTACAAAATTTCACCAAGGCAAGAATGACACATTCGTACTACCTCAACAATGTGAGCAGGTATATTAGAAGCTATTTATTTTCATATATATTATTTCTTGATACATTCTCAAAATACAATAAATATCTAAGTTGCTTACTTTTTGTTTTTTGAATGCAGATTGTGTATCACCTAATGGTAAACAATAATCGATGGTTGCACGTCATCCCTACATCTAATCGTTTAAAACCAATATATGGCAATGCTACCAACATAGAGATAGTTGATGACAATCCAACAATCAATGATGATGTACATGATGATGCCATGATCGATTATATACATGATGCAGTGTAAGATAATCCCCGGGAGGATGTTCAAGGAAGCGCAGAAGTGGATAACAATATGGTTGCAGATGATGATGAAGAAATTGAGCATAGCAATACATCTGACAGTGGGATAGACTTATTTGTTTCATTGCCTATAGATAACATAGACCTAGAGGTAGATAGTCTAGCAAGGGCCGATCTCATTGAAGATGAGATTGATCATTCATTGTAGCACATAATTAGCTTTGAATGATGGGATGTATATTTTTAATACTCATAAAGAAGTAAAGTTGTTAATGTATTCTAAAAAATACTAGCTGTTAAGATATTTGATCATATTTAGGGACTTTATGAGAAATGAAAAATATGTGCGTTTATTTTCGTATCTATAAGCGCATTTAAAAATAGGGGTATATAATTTTCGCGTCTATATACTAGCACCAACAGACGCACTGATAAACGTGCCCGGTATTTCACATATACAGTGCGCATCTATAGGGCCTTTCTCTTATAGTGAGAGAGAGAAAGATCTAGAAAGAGGAGAGGGGAAACAAAGAGAGAGGGAGAGAGAGAGAAAGAGAGATGGAGGAAGGAAGAGAGGTCTAATCAACATATCCGACCATATTATGAATCTTCCCTAGTCGGCCAATAAATATTTTACAAAATATTCCCTTTACCATTGAGCCGCCGGGGGCGATTCCCTTAAACCCCCCCATTAAGAGGGGTCACTAGTCCCCCCTAAGACCCCCCAGCTAGGGACCGCTTCTAGAGTCCTTGGACCCCAAAACATGGGTCCTTGATAACTCCCACACCTTGCAACTTGATGCATTGTGCCTCAAGTTGCTAGCACCGCACCATAACTACTCCTAATCCAAAGGCTAGATCATAAAGAAGACCTTTTTACCATCCAATCATGTGACATACAACTTAGGATCTACCCAATGTTTGTGCTAACACATAGCTTCTCATAATGGGAGCCTTACAACTTAGAGCATCATAATCATTGGTGACACCTTACTAGGGTGGGGTATTGAGCATATGTAACACAAGCGCCAAACTCCCACCCCATATTAGGGCCATCTCAATCCCACAATATCATAGCTCTCCACACTGTGTTGCTTGTCCCAACTCATCTCTACCCCATCGTGTAGTGCACAACCAAGCACTCCATCAGCCTCATCCTCGCTTTAGCCATCCCATCCATGCTCATGCTACTTGGTTCCTCCATGGCTCACGCTAATTCGCCCATCTCACATAGGTGGACTTGAGAGAGAGATCGCTTTGTACTGGGAGAAAGAGACTCAAAGCGAGAAGGAGACTTAAAGAGGTCTGTCGCAGGTCTATCGCCTGGCATTGGGACAGCAACGCCGACGCAGGTGGGTTACGGCATGACCCATCTTCCAAGGCCTGGCTAGACAGTAGCTTGGCGACTCGAGTCTCGGAACTCGGGAGGCAGGTTCGTCGGGCCCGTCCCCTGGGCCGTGGCCACGATTCATTGGGAAAGCAACGCCGACGCAGATGGGTCACGGGATGTCCCGTCTTGCAAGCCCTGGCGCCAGGTTTGTCCCCTGGCCCTGATTCATTGGGAAAGCAACGCCGACGCAGATGGGTCACTTACTCTCGTGACCCATCTATACTCTCGGGGTTGGCGCTCACCAGAGTAGCGGCGTGATGTGCAAACTCTCTCGAGTCGAGAGAGAGAGTGTGTGTGTGCTATATATATTCAGGCCAGCTAGTGCGCGTCTACTCATTGATCTACTGGGGTTCAATGGGGTCGTACATATCGATTCACAACAACACGAGGGACACATACTTGGTGAAGGTAGGGCCGGACGAGGCGGCGCTGCAGATTGCCAGCATAGCGATGGCTGTGATTGGGGCGGTGGGGGCGATTATCAGCACGGCCGGGGCGGGCGCGCCAATGACGGCAGCGCTGGTGGCCAACGGGGTAGTTAACGTGATGGGCGTATCCACCGCCACCCTTGCCGCCATCACCTCCCTCGCCGCAAGCATGTCTGGGGTGTCCATCGCCGTTACCGCTGTGGGCTGGGCCCACAGCATGGCCCTCTTCATCACAGACAAATTCATCAAGGACGAAGGCTTCGTGGAAGTCAAGCCAGGTATAAGGCTTCTTTTACAATCTGCATATACGTAGTGTATATACACACAACTGATTGGCTGCGTAAATATGTCCTGAGTGAGTGCTGCTCAAGTAAAAGTTGATAACAGAATGATGCTAATACTCGGCTGGGCTGGCGCAGGCGAGACCCGTCAGTTTGGCAGGTTCACCCTGTCACTCTGGCGGCAGGGCACGTGCGTGCGCGTCCGCCAGAACCCCTCCAACAGCGAGGAGGTCGTCGTGGATACGGTGTACATGCGCCCTATCTTCACCGGGGCCACCAACAACTCCACCAACGTCCACGACATCAACTTCTGGATTAATAGGTTCGGCCACGAGAACCACACTGTGGTCCGCTTAAGCGGCGAGAGTCGTCGCGCCATGGCTGCAGCAGCCCAAGGTGATACGGCTACGCCAGAAGCTGATCACGGTGACACCGACTGGATCCGGGTGGCCGAGCAAGCAGCGCTCCAGGCCCAACAAGCCCAACTACGTGAAGCCGGCATCGCTACCGGGCCCAGTCCTGGAGTTGTCGAGGCCGCTGCCGTCTCGGGCTGAATTAGACGACGTAGTTTATCGAAGCTGGCTATAGTGTTAGCGCCTAATAACAGCTGCAATATTGCTATTATCTGAATCTTAACGTTTCCTCCCGCTCTCTGAGTAGGGCCAAGGGCCAATGGTCATAGTCTTTGTTTGTCTGCAATGAAGATCAAATCTTCCAAGCAATGAAGTTTGAATATTTAAAACATGCTCTCTGAAAGGGAAAATCGCTGTCGTGGATGATAATGCTTGCTGTTAGCGTTGTTTTCCGACATACATATCGTTTGTCAGAAGAAGACGTTTTGTAACGTCTCGTTTGAGTGGAGAAAAGGCATTCTCCTGAGCAACCTTTATTTTTGCAAGAAAGGACCCTATTATCTTTTTTTCCTTTTTTCTTTTTTTGAAGGAAGCAGAAAAATGATGTATTAATATCGATAAGTCTGGTTTACAGCTGCATGATTAAAATATTGCTTCAGTCCTTGGAAGCTACCGTTACATTAGTGGACATATTCAGCCTAAACCCCAAAAAATAGCCAAAATAGCTGAAGCTTCTCATAATCCTTTTCAATTTTCAGCTTTCTTCTTGATGTCGAGAAGAATTGCTGCCACATCCACCTTAGCTGCAGTTTCTAGTCCCTTCTTTAGGCTTACAATGTGGTTTATGCTTTTAGTTTAGTAGAGACTTGTAACTTTTAAGTTTACATAATAGATTTTTTAAATTTATATATTTGAAAACATTTTTTAAGAAAAGCATTTTTTTCATGGCTATGCTCTCGAGAGGCACTAGAAAAAATTTACCTTTCCTAAAGAAAGGTAACCTTGAAGAACGCCCTTCTTGTGATAATAGGGTCCTTTATGTCCATTTCACAGGGCATGAAGGACCCTATTATCACAAGAAAGGCATTCTTCAAGGTTACCTTTCTTTAGGAAAGGTAAGTTTTTTCTAGTGCCTTTCGAGAGTATAGCCATGAAAAAAATGCATTTCTTAAAAAATATTTTTAAATATATAAACTTAAAAAATCTATTATGTAAACTTAAAAGTTACAAGTCTCTACTAAACTAAAAGCACAAACCACATTGTAAGGCTTCAAAAATTATCATAAATGCAAGCTTAGACATTCTTTATTATATTGAGAAAAAAATCTTAATGGATTAACACATGCCGTCAAAAGCAACAAGAAGAAAACCACTTTCTTATGTTGTCATCACATTGGGATTTTGATGCTCCTTCAAGCGATCCCAAGCAATGTACATGGCATCCCAATCCACAACGCGAGGATTTTTCTCACCATTGTAGGATAAAAACATCAACATATTTAATGTCTCCAAAGTTAAGCGGTTTCTCTCAAGAGACTTAATTCTATTCATTTGAGAAAACCCTCTCTCACAGTCCACTGTACTTGCAACAATCACTAGACAAGCTCGCCAAAGTTTCTTCATTTCTCCATACAGTTGCTCCCAATGCTCATAACTCCACATATTGCCCGTGCCTCATGTATACTCATGCCTGGACAAATCCTTTTCAATCGGATCATAAAATCCTCATATTGCAAGTTACATGCATTCACATCAACTAAGTCTCCAAATTTTTCTAACAAAATAGGCATTCAAATCCTTCCCATTGCAAACATTGCCTTGTGCTCAATAGGATAGTCTTTTGGACTAAATACTTTTGCTGCTTCAAAGAGTTTTATGTCTTTGAATCGTAGACACAAGGATGATATAATTTTTCCAACAAATTGTCTACCCATAGATATGCAACTCTCCCAAGAGTTTAGATTTCCACTTGCATCCTTATCTCCCAATGAACGAGTGTGAAGAGCATGCACTTCTTGTCCATATGAATCACATGTATAGCGGAGATATCCATCATTGGCTTTTTCAACAAAGGATGTGAAATGTCAAATACATCTCCAAGAAACCTTGTGTCCAATGTCTCCATTGTCACTACAAGCTCAGTGCCAATGGAAGTTAACTTCAACTGCTTTGGAGTTTTAGATTAAGCATGTTTAAATAATGAAATACATCTGCAACAATGTGTAGAAAGAATTGTATCTTGAAAGATGTAAGAAAGTCATACAACTCGTGGCTTTCTAACTTCAAAAGATACATAAGGCATGCATAAGTTTTACAAACCTTAGTGCAACATCACCTCATGAAAGCCAACGAATATCATGCATTCTCAAAACCTCTTGCACAGGTAACTCAAAGGCATTGGCAAGCTCTTTCAACTCCTTATGGCGTTTATAAGAGCTTCTAACCCACTTGTATGATTTTTTAGAAATCTTTTCCAAAAGTTTAAAAACAAGAAATTGCTCCAATGCATCCTTGGCAACTAGTGCGTCTCTGTGTGCAATGCAATGCACACCCACCAAATGGGAAACTTCCCTTGCAAACTGAGTCATAAGACCATTTTGACAACCAGTCATTACATGCATCCATCACTTGCAAAACCAACAAGTTTTGCCTTAGGCAACTCAAGTTCCAAGAGGTATGATGTAAGACTTGCATACAATGCATCTGCCGAACCATCTATTGTCTCCAATAGTCTCATAAATCGACTGCAAATGGACCCATTCCCTTTTTTAGTAAGATATGTGATACATACAATCATTCTATGATTACATGATATGTCTGTGCTTTCATCAACCATTATTGAGAAGTATGGACTTTCCTTTAGCTCAATACTGATCTTATCATAAAACACATTATCACAAGCTGTGAGAAAAAGCTTTGCAGCATATGAAGATGTGTATGCACCATAAGAGTTCACTGTCGGTGCATTTGGCACATTATAGAAAACTAGTTCTTCAACATCTGCCTCAAAGTTAGAAATAGGTTTTTCTCTCAAAGCAATTGCATGCATCTTTTGAAGAAGTAATTTGATGCGAGATATCTTTTTTCCCTCTTCACTATCATGCATAACTTGCACATGCTTTTCAATGGACAAAGTGGTCCTTTTTTGCTTTTCAAACCACATTTGCTTTGCCTTTTTATGCTCTTTTGACTATTGATGGCCTTTTAGACCAGGTCTTTGAACATTCTTGCTACCTGTTGTGCCAAAAGGATTTTGCATTTTGAAATGTGTACACCAAAGACAATGTACTCTTTGTTGCCCCTCATCATCATAAGATGAATAACTCCATTCATAATACACCTTCCAATGCTCCTTATAAGTCCAAATACCCTTCTCCTTTTTGGGAGGCTTTTCATTTGTCCTTTGTCTAGGCGTAGCATATTGGGCTTGAATCTCATGAAGATTCCTTAATGCATCTTCAAGAGGAGAAGTTAAATCCACATGACTTGGATCCACCATCATTAATCACACTTTGCAATGGCATATTCAAATCCAAACTTGCTGATATATTAGCATTAAATGCATCATCACATGTCATACCATCACTGCTAGCATTTTGCAAAGAGCTTGCATTCCATACATGTTGTTTCTTACATCATTAAAAATAACCTCACATGTAGCATTGTGCGGCATTTCCAAGTGCATATTTGTATCTATAACCCATTCACCATGTATATCATCCCTTGGATTTCTCACATCTGTGTTGCATATTTCAGCATGCAATGTCATGGTTGACGTATCTACATCATCATTCTGACCTGCGTGAGAACTAATCGAATTCGATGATGATCCCACAATGTCCCTTTGTGCAATTCTCTTTCGAGAGAATGCACTAGAAATACTCAATTGTAGAGTATCTCCCTTTGGCCGACTGAGACCCATAATCTGGAGAAAGACATATAGCTTATATGCTATCATTAATCAATACACAAAACCACACAACAATGGTACTAGGCTTAGCGTATATACATGCACACACACACACACACACACACACACACACACACACTCTCTCTCTCTCTCTCTCTCTCTCTCTATGCAAAAAACAAAATGCATAAACATAGATGAATAACTCAAAGAGGGATGTCATATGTGCACCTACCTTGATCAGTGGAGTTGTAACTTGAAGTGTAAAATCTTGATGCTAAAGCTCTGGGGTCCGCTTCTCTCGAGCAACGACTCACGAGGACTGTTGTAGATTGTTAAACCTCTTGCATTCTCAAAATGAATATCACTCGAGAGTCGGGACTCGGGACTCGGAACTTCGAGTTTGAGCCTTGAGATTACTCTGGCAATTTTATAGAGGATTTATTTAAGCGATTGAAAATTTTTAAATGTGAAAAATGAGTGGTCAAATGCATGCGACGTTGCAACAACAAGGTTTAAGGTTACCTAAAATTTGAAAGGTGGGTTGTGGGATTTGAATGAGCCGTTGGAGCATGCGTTGGGCAGGCACTAGTGATTGGGCAAAGGCCAGGGGGTGAATGCACTGGTGTGACTAGGTGAGAGTCACGGGTAGGCACTGGGAGTTGGGCGAGCAGCACTGGTGATTGGGTGGGCAGCACTGGTGATTGGGGCGGGGGTCGGGCGAGACGGGCAGCCTACAGGGCCCAAGCTCTGGTGATGACTGGGCAGGCCACAATCAAGCCGGCGGATGCACAGTCAAGCTCTAGTGATGAATGGGCGTCGGGCAGTCACACTGCACAGTCGCACTATTGGACAGGGGGCAAGCGTCGAGCGCGCCACGTTGCCACAAGTGACAGTGATGCAAGCAGCAGACGTCGACGTCGAGCACGTGCCAATGTCACTGGTAGTCTAGTCGTGACTCGTCGTAGTCGAGCGATGACTCACGAGTCAGGAGCGGGTGATTGGCAATCGCGATTCGCCACTGATATAGAGCAGGCTGTAGCAGACGGTGGCCCGTGTGCCGCGGCCCATAGGTCAAGGATGGAGCGGCGAGCCTGGAGCTGATGCAGACGTCGGCGACTCGACGGGAGGTGATGCAGAGTCCAGATGTCGAATAGAGACTAGACTCTGGAGTCTGGAGCCGCTAGAGCAGTGAGCACTGAGCAAGGAGGCTGCAGCATCAAGTCTCGACTCTCGAGCGACGAGTAGATATGACTCGCGAGTCGAATCCCTAATTTCGAGTTGAGAGTCGAGAGTTGAGATTCAAGAAGAGGATTATTATAATTTATTAATTATAACCTTATTTTTAATAATATTATTAATTAATTTTTTGAAAAAATATATGCCTTTCATAGGGAAGGTTATTGTATTTTTACATATATTTGAGAAGGGCATTTTTTTCATTTTGCCTTTCACAAGAAGTCTTGATTTATTTCCTCATTTCTTTAGCAAGGAAAATTACCATTGGAAAGGCGTGCCAAGTTGTAAAAATAATCATTGCTCCTGAGGCTTAAGACTAGGACCACGTGCAAACCTGCCAGACCTTTTATACATCAAATATCTTTAAGTTTGGTAGGTGTGACATGTTTTTTTTCTTCTCTCTTACTACTAAATTTATAGTCACCTAATTTACTTTTAAATACAAGGAGAGATTATATTTAAAAATGTTGTCGCACATATATTTTCATAGCTTCTAATGGAGATAGCAAGTAGTATTTACTATCTAAACAATGATAAGTTTTACAAGAATGGAACTAGCCAATTTATCTTAGTGTTGAAATTAATGCCATGATCATATCAACTATAAATATTAAAGTTGAAACATAACCCAAGATTGCTCCATCCATCTAGTGTTTAGACCATCGAGCCTCTCAGAGGTGAAAATTTTCTTTTAAGTACAATAGTGACTAAGTGTCAAGATTCTCTCTTTCATTGATTGATGATTCCTTTTTAAAGCATAAAATTGTTCCTCCAAGCCTATGAAAAAGAAACTCTCAATATTTTAAAACAAACTTTTTTGAGTAATAAGAAGCATACAATCTGATGGAGTAAAATGGCATCCAAAATCCTAGTGTTATATAGGTAGATATCCTCACATGTAGTTGTATGAAAAGCATTTTATTAATAATTCGAATGCAAAACAACAATGGTGGGCATATGGTGGTAAGTTCTTACTCTCATGAATAAGATGTTTCTAAATTATATAACTTTTGCAAGTCTCTTGTTCAAAAAATTATTTAATATATAATTACTATAATTGTGTAGTTGTAGGTTTATGACAAGAGGTCAATGAAATATATTAATATCTAATAGGTTTTTTGAATAGCATTGCATTAAAAAATAAAAAAAAATTATAGCTTATTATTAGTGAATTAATAAATTAGAGTTTCAATTCTTAAGTAATATTTATAAGATTAGATTGTTGATTTTCAAAACTTTAACATAATTTGTACAATATTTGGAATTTTGTTTAAAACTACTTCGTATTGAGCTTAAAATGTTTATCTAAAAAAAGTTTAACCCTCATTTTTAAAATTTAACGATTTATTAATATAAATTGCACATGCATTTTTACTTTATTCACACACACACACACGCACACACACACACACACACACACACTCTCTCTCTCTCTCTCTCTCTCTCTCTCTCTCTCTCTCTCTCTCTCTCTCTCTCTCTCTCTCTCTCTCTCTCTCTCTCTCTCTCTCTCTCTCTCTCTCTAGTCATACACTTGCCCTAACATTTGAACAAGCAGCTCTTTAATGGAGAAAAGACAGATGCCACTTGAGGGCATATTTGTATATGGTTGGTTCTATGCATTGGTACATGCATGAGTGTATGTGTATGCTTGTGTTTTCATAAAAAAACTTTTTGGTGTATTTGGTAACATATAACCTAGCAAGACCGAATATGATAAGTTTTAGTAAGATTCTAGCTTGATAAAAGATGCATTTGAGATGCCTCAAATATGTTTAATTAAAAATTGTAATTCCTCTTTTTATTTCATTTTAATCTATCTTTCTATAGTTATTATTGACAAGATCACCTTGCTTTTCACCCTGGAGTGTCGAGTACCACAGATTCACAAATATTGTTATTAACAAAGTACTCAAAATTTGTTAGAGGTTTGAAGATATTGAATAATGATCAGATATTGAAAGTAGAAAACAAGGGTAATAAATATAACATTTCTCAAACTTCTCAAAGTAAAGAGGAAACCAACCACAAAGATATATTTGTTGAAGTTGTAACATGTTGACAAGAAATTGGTTTTGGTCCTTTGTCTCACCTACTATTATTATTGCACTCTTTACTAAACATTTTCTAATTGAGTTATTATAAAGGAAAAGGTTGGCAATTTTAATATTAATGTTGATGTAATCTTTTATTAACACTAAGTACTAAGAAGGTGCATGTCAAAAGTAAAAAGTGTACATGTTCACAAACATAAAAGTTTTCTATAGTTTTGTTGTTTACATTTGCCTAATACAAATATAAGTTGGATAATAAATTGTATTAGCTTGTTAAGATGAAGCAGAATGAGAAGATCAAGAGATTTCCATGGGTCTCGAAATCAGATGGAATGTCTTCTACTCCATTCCATCATCGATGTGGCTTCCATGATAGGCTTTATGATAGTCTATTGTGATAGAGCATATGCCTCCTATCCAAAAACCTTCGTAGTCAATTCTATTACTATTGTATTCAATTAAAGTTACTTGGCACATTTGAAACTGATGCCAGGAGGCATATTTCACGTGGATTCCGTGCCACGGTGGATTCCGTGAGGTTTTACGGTGGATTCCGTAAACTTTGATGACCGGGGCTCATACACAAAGTGGATTCTTTGTGCGAGAAGTTGATGGGGACACCTGTCCTTTTCGGGCGTTTCATTAATTTAGTGTGTACATAGGTGATTCCATAGCGGGTGATTCCGCAAAATACATATTAAATTAATAAACGTTTATGAGTTTTGAGTGCGCACTCGTAATAAATTAAGGTTAGGATTTATTTCTAACCAGTTGATTTATTTATGTAGCTGAAGACTGCTAGGTATTCACTTTTGTCGGTTTAATTGTATTATTTTACTAACGATTGTAAATGCTTCAGTTGATGTGTAGAGATAGCAGCAGTGGCGGAGGAAAGCATTGGAGTCTAGCGAGTATTCGACCTATGGATTATATTTTGATAGGCGCCACACCTATATTTTGTCATGTCTATTGAGGCATCGATTATTTATTATTATTTTGTATGCGTCTATGCACACGGATATGTTATTTCTATTTGGACATTGTGTTGGGCGTGCTAGACTCTATGGGCACCGTCCATTAGCTTTATCTCCTATTTTTGTAAAAGCAAACTCAAAAGCTAAAAGCTTGTCATATTTTTGTAAATTGGGCTATTATTGAGCATGAAGATGGAAATATACATAAAATACATGCTTTGTGAAGCGCTCACACAAGGCATGGGGGGAGATTGAACCCAATTGGTCTCTTGCTCTTGTCGTTCATGCTTTTTACATTGTAATTTGTACAAAAAGGTAGAGTTCATTGTTCTTGGGGACCTTCCGGGATTCACTACGTGACCATACTGTGACCGACCTGCGCACCAGTGGTATCAGAGCGGAGCTGAGATCAAGAGCTTCCAATCGCTACCCATCTCGTGCGAAGGCAGAGCTCCTGGAACGATCGAGCTCTACGGTCAATCTCGTTGCGAACCGTCAATACAGGCAGACTTCTGGCGATCAAGAACCCCTGTTTCTGTTATCAAATCGCGAAGGACCAGGCAATACAGGTGGAGGACCACTCCCTCATCTCCATTTCAAGTCGTGGATATACAGTGAGAAATTCCATATCTCCTCTCTTTCAAAGTTGAATCTTAGAGTTTATAAGCTTTAAAAAAAAGCTTAATAGCTTCAGAAAATCATCGCGAGGTATCTGAGGGGCTTCCAAAATTTTCAAGCGACAAAAAAAACGGCCCCCCTCCCCCCACGATTGCACCGTTTTCCTGTAGCAAAGCCCCCCCCACTAAGCTTAATTCATTAAGCTACTCAAATCAAGTCAGATTACTCAAATCAAGTCAGACAAGTTACCTCCCAACTCTGCAAGTCAGCAACTCCAGGTCCTGCACTCCAGAAATCAAGTTCTGCAAGTCATCTGTGATCAAGTTCTGCAAGTTCACTAAGTCGGGTAAGTTCTGCAAGTCTGCAACTCTGCAAGTCACATAAGTCTACAACTCTGCAAGTCAGACTAGTCAACTGGAGTCAGAACTGACTTGTGCTCAAAACTCCTAGAAAGGCTGTTCCTGCGCAAAAACTCCGAACTGCAAAGTTGTTTGTTGGAAGGTATTCTACCCATACGTAGGTTTGCTGAAGTATTTTCAGCATACAAAGAAGGAAAAATCGCAGATTTTCTGAAGATTGAGAAAGAAATACAAAAAAAAAAAACCCCGAATTTGAGCTACGCTCATCCCGCTAACCTGATTTTGAGTGAGAAAGGTCTTTTGAGTTTTACAGGATGACGGAACCACATATGGATGATCCTATGGCTGAAGATGACCTACCTGAGCCTACGATGGAGCAAAAGCTGGACTTAATCATGATGCAATTGGAAGAAGAACGAAGGGCTAGGCAAGCATTGCAAGCGTAATTGGCAAAATTACAAAGAGCGTCTATCGACAAAGAAGAACCTCAAGCTGAAGATTTGATTCGACGTACCATCGACGCCACTCTTGAAGCTCAAACCATTCGCAAGGAATCAAAGATAAGTAAACGAAGTTTCAAATTTCGCACTTTCAATGGCATACGAGAAGGAAAGACTATTTTATCATTCATTAGTCAGTTTGATGACTATTTCCATGAGGAAACTTATCCAGAAAAAGATAAAATCAAGTGTGTTATTAATCATTTGGTAGATAGAGCATCACTTTGGTGGACTGTAGTACGCAAGAGCATAGAATGTCCTGCTACTTGGGAAGATTTCAAGAAGAAGTTCATGCAGAATTTCCTTCCACCGCAATTTCATGAGAAGGCTATCAAACAATGGGATCTACTTCAACAAGGGGATCGTGAGCCTATACCTCAGTATACAGAGCGTTTTTGGAATGCACTCCTCCAGCTACACATGCTTGAAGACGTACCAGAGACGACACATAAGCGGAAGTATATGTCTGGACTTCTTGGACATTACTATGCTGAAGTGAACATGTTCAAGCCTGCTACTCTTGAAGACGCCATTTCACTAGCTCACGACACTGAAGATAAGCTACGCGGTAGAGACAGACGACCACAGCAATTCCAAGCCAATGGTAATTATGGATCTAAACAATTCAATTCCAATTTTAGAAGATTTAATTCAGGTCGTTTCTCTTCATCATCTTTCCGCAAGAATTGGGCTAAACCACCTGCATTACCATCCAATGTCAATCCAAATCCTAAGCCTATTCCACAGCCAAATCCAAATGTACCTAGACTTCCCGCCATTGCAAACAATGTAACCAAAGCCAAGCCAATAGTATGCTATAAATGCCACGAGCCTAGACATCTCGCAGCAAATTGTCATTCAAAGAAGCCGTCAGTTCATATCAACTATCTTGGAGCCATGGACGAAGACGAACGTGAGGATATGCCTGATTTCACTGAAGATGAGGACGACACTACTACTACTTCCGATACTTTACCAGGTATGCCTACTCCACATTCATTATTGACTATGAAATGTTTGGTGCATGGAAAGGAAAAGACTATTTTGCATGATGACGGTAGTACTCATGATTTTATTTCAGCAAAATTGGTAAAGGAATTGAAATTACAGACTGTAGCTATGCATTATCATATAAAAGCTGCATTTTTAGGCACTAGGTATAATGGTACACAAGAAGTGCAAGATTTAGAGATTCAAATTGGTTCATACACTGAAAGAAGAAATTTCTTAGTTGTTCCATTACAGTCGAGTGACATAATTTTAGGAATGCCTTAGCGACACCAGCATAATCTAGATATAGATTATTCCACACACACAATGAATATAAATTTTCAAGGAAAATCTATTACATTATATGGTATGCATGCATCTAATGTTTTTCCACTACTTTCGCATACTCAAGCAAAATGTGCACTACGCAAGAGTAGTAAATCATATATCATTTGGGTAAATGAATTGCAAGTAAAGGAAAATCATATGCACCCTAGGCATAAGGAATTTCTTGCATATTTTAAGGATTGTTTTACAGAAGACCTACCACCAGGTTTACCTCCTTCACGACCAGAAGACCATAAGATAGATTTGATCCCTGGCACACAACCACCTTGCAAAGCACCATATAGGCACAACCAGATAGAGCAAAAAGAAATCCAGAGTCAAGTTGAGGAATTACTAAATAGAGGTTTGATTGGACCTAGGAGTTCTCCATTTGGTGCACCTGTATTGTTAGTCAAGAAAAAGAATAATACCTATCGTATGTGTATTGACTACCGAGCTTTAAATAAGATCACTGTAAAGAATAGGTATCCTATTCCTAGAGTTGATGACCTTATGGACAAACTGCAAGGATCTTCTATATTTAGTAAAATTGACCTTAAGTCTGGTTATCATCAGGTGAAGCTAGATAAGTCTGACATATTTAAGACTGCATTCAGAACACAGTTTGGTCATTACGAATTCTTAGTCATGCCATTCGGATTGACTAATGCACCTGCTACCTTTAGTAGAATGATGAACTGTATCTTTCTGAAATATCAATATTGTGTAATTGTTTTCTTTGATGATATTTTGGTATTTAGTCAAAATGAGAAAGGCTATTATGAGCATTTGTCATTGGTTTTTCAATTATTGAAAGAAAATCAACTGTATGCAAATCCTGAAAAGAGTGAATTCTTTGAGACAGAAATTGAGTATTTAGGTCATATTGTATCATCTGATGGAATTAAAGTTGATCCTAAGAAAATTGATGCAATATTGAATTGGCCTGTTCCTAAAAACGTGCATGAGTTACGCTCATTCTTTGGTCTTGCTATTTCTATAGGAAGTTTGTACATAATTTTTCATTACTTGCTTTACCATTAATCAAACTTCTCAAGAAAGGAATTGTTTATCAATGGACCGAAAATCAACAGAAATCCTTTGACTTACTGAAACATGCATTAACCAATGCCCCTGTTCTACAGTTGCCTGACTTTAATAGACCATTCTTTCTAGTAGTGACCGATGCTAGTGGATCAGGAATAGGAGCCGTACTTATGCAAGACAATCATCCTATAGCATATTCTAGTTGTAAGCTGAAACCCTCTGAGCTGAAATATTCCACATATGACAAAGAACTATTAGCAGTTGTACAAGCATTAAGACAGTGGAAACACTACTTAATGGGTTCAGAATTTATGATAAAGACTGATCAGCAAAGTATTAGACATTTACTTAGCCAACCCCAAATCTCTGACCGACATATCAAATGGGCTTCCTTTATTCAAAGTTTTCATCCTATCATTCAATACCAACCTAGAAAAGAAAATGTAGTGGCTGATGCATTGAGTAGAAGACCTGCCATTCATAATATTTCTGTCATATCTTTTGATTCTTTGATTGCTATGAAAGATACATATCACCAGGATATTACTTTTCATTCTGATTGGAATAAATTAGTTCAAAATAATTTCATTCCTGTTGATTCATTGTCATATAATGATGGATTTATGTTTTATGAAAAGAGACTGTGTGTTACTATTCCATTCCGATCTTTTGTTTTGAATGAAATTCATTGTCCCCCATATCAAGGTCATAGAGGTATCATATCTACATTACGTATGTTAACTGAAGATTTTTATTGGCCGCATATGGATGCAGATGTATCTAACTTTGTTTCTGAATGTTTGATTTGTCAAAGAGTTAAGAGACATCATGGTAAACAGTATGGATTACTTATGCCTTTGTCTATTCCATCTAAACCTTGGGAACAAATTTCTATGGATTTCATTACTGGTTTACCAAATACTAAGTCTAACCATGATATGATTTGGACAGTTGTAGATAGATTTAGTAAACAAGCATATTTCATTCCATGTAAGAAAACTTTAACAGCATCACAAGCAGCACAATTATTTTTGAAAACTGTTTTTACTAACCATGGATTGCCAAAAGTTATCATTTCAGATTGTGATTCTAGATTTTGTAACAATTTTTGGATTACTCTGTTTGCTAATCTAGGCACAAAGATTGATTTCTCCTCTGCATTTCATCCAGAAACTAATGGACAAACAGAAGCCACAAATAGCACCATTTTAGATCTTTTACGTGCATATACTATCTCTAAACCTCAGACATGGGACACTCATTTGCATTTATTACAGTTTGCATATAACAATACACCGCACACATCTACAAAGAAAGCACCGTTTGAAGTCATTTATGGATATAGATTATCTACACCTGTTGCATCTTTGTCTAATAGAATTCAGAGTGCTGATGATATTGCTAGTATGCATAATAGTATATTTGATGAGGTTAAAGATATGATTGCTAAAGCCCAGCAATCATATACCAAACAAGCCAACAAGAAAAGACAAGCCATGAATTTCAAAGTTGATGATTATGTTTGGCTGAGAATAGAAAAACGTAGACTGCAAAGTGTAGATAGACATCCAGTTGTCAAACTAGCTCCTAGATTCTATGGACCATTTAGAATCATTCATAAAATTAATGATAATGCATTCAAGTTAGAATTACCATCTCATTGGAAAATTCACAACACATTTCACATTAGTTTATTGAGACCATTTCGAGGCCAACTACCTGTCCACCCTGTTTATGAAAACCCACCTTTATTAGAGGAAGAGATTGAAATACTTGAACCAGAAGCTATCATAGACACTGACTTTATGACCACTAGAACTGGCCGAAGGTATTCTAGATATCTAGTTAAATTTAAGAACCATCATGTAGAGGAAGCACAATGGATGCACGCTAGAGACTTAAATGCTTTCCCCACTCTGTTAGCTCCACATTGAGCTAATAGCAATTGAGGTCAATTGCTATCCCACCCCGGGGGTATGATGCCAGGAGGCATATTTCACGGTGGATTCCATGCTACGGTGGATTCCGTGAGGTTTTACGGTGGATTCCGTAAACTTTGATGACCGGGGCTCATACACAAAGTGGATTCTTTGTGCGAGAAGTTGATGGGGACGCCTGTCCTTTTCGAGCGTTTCATTAATTTAGTGTGTATATGGGTGATTCCATAGCGGGTCATTCTGCAAAATACATATTAAATTAATAAATATTTATGAGTTTTGAGTACGCACTCATAATAAATTAAGGTTAGGATTTATTTCTAACCAGTTGATTTATTTATGTAGCTGAAGACTGCTAGGTATTCACTTTTGTCGGTTTAATTGTATTATTTTACTAACGATTGTGAATGCTTCAGTTGATGTGTAGAGATAGCAGTAGTGGCGGAGGAAGGCATTGGAGTCTAGCGAGTATTCGACCTATGGATTATATTTTGATAGGCACCACGCCTATATTTTGTCATGTCTATTGAGGCATCGATTATTTATTATTATTTTGTATGCGCCTATGCGCATGGATATGTTATTTCTATTTGGACATTGTGTTGGGCGTGCCAGACTCTATGGGCACCGTCCATTAGCTTTATCTCCTATTTTTGTAAAAGCAAACTCAAAAGCTAAAAGCTTGTCATATTTTTGTAAATTAGGCTATTATTGAGCATGAAGATGGAAATATACATAAAATACATGCTTTGTGAAGCGCTCACACAAGGCATGGGGGGAGATTGAACCCAATTGGTCTCTTGCTCTTGTCGTTCATGCTTTTTACATTGTAATTTGTGCAAAAAGGTAGAGTTCATTGTTCTTGGGGACCTTCCGGGATTCACTACGTGAGCATACTGCAACCGATCTGTGCACCAGAAACAATATGGAGAAACATATATATATATATGCTATAAATTGATAAAAAATAGTTTCTATTTTTATTATTGCTTATTTCATTGATTATTCAAAATTATGGTGGTAGTGAATACAATGCTTGGGATGTATGAGAGATGCCTATGTATGGGAAATTGTGCTAAGAGATGCTTATGACATGCTTAGTTCTGAAATAAGGCTACAAACAGTGAATTTGGATGACTCGGCAATGTATTATGCCACGTGGGATGATCCTTCAGTCATGCATTGACAAGTTGATCCATTGCAACCCCTTTCTTAACCCTCACAAGGTGCTGTAAGCAATTTGCTTGCATTTATAGAGGTATACCTACTCCCAGGAACTGAGGTGCAGGTCTTGCAAAGTGGCCACAGGTCCTAATAAGGGCTTTGATTAGTTTTGAAACTCTATTTGGACTCCACAAGATACTTACAGGTCAAAACACGTCTCCTATAGGTGTAGACAAGCTGCTGGACTGCACAATACAACAATACTTTTCTTGTTACAGAAATTTCTATATAAAATTTGGGAGCGCATGCTTATGCTCAATTTGAAGAGGGCATCCTTGGCTCCAATTTGAACAAAAAAGTAGGTCAATCGGAGCTTCCTACCTCAAGTTATGGGCAAAACAAAGATAGGTGGTCTAAGGGACTGCACCTAACCATGGCAAGGAATAAGGGAAAAACTAAGGCAAATGATGGCCTTCAGCAACAAATAAGAGATGCACGCACCCCGAGGGCTGAAACTAACCTTGAGGTGGAAGATGAAGATTATTCTCATGGCATGGACAACCTCAGTGCACTCACTAACACCCTTAGTTCGCATGAGACAAGGCATGCTGAGAGGCATAGAGAATTGATGGAAGGCATCGGTCAACTGAAGACTACTATGGACACTCTTGCTGCCCAGCTTACTAAATGGATGGAATTCCAAATGAAAGGGAAGGAACATGAGGATAGATCGGGTGACGGGCCCACTAGTGAATGCAACAAATATGAACTCTCAAGGCATTTTGGAGAGAATGGGCATCCCTAATAGCACTTTTGAATAGGGAGAGCTTTCACATAGACAGGAGGAGCCCATGAACAATGCAGTGAGGGGCAATTTTCAGTCATCATAAGGGCCCATGCCATCTATGCAACTTTAGCCATCTTTTGGCAGAAATTTCTCTAACAATGGTTCATTTTTGGGTAGCCACATGGATCACCCTCAGTTTGGATATGTGGGACAACCACCTAATCATGAAAGAGAGCTAAGAGACAAGGTTATCTTCTCAAAATTCAATGGTCAGTCGTTATCCCCAGCAGAACTTGAAGAGTGGCTCTCCCCAAGCTTGAGGATTATTTTGACATCTTGCCCCATAATGATGACCAAAAGATCCATTTAGCAACAATCCACTTGGAGGGATTTGCACATACATGGTGGAGGTACATTAAAAGAGAAAATCAGCAAAGCATTCAAGGCACTCATGGGGAATTGGCTGAGAGGTACTCTTGCAAGTATCACTGGGATGCTTCATTTCAGCATGGGCAACAAAGAGGGGCATCTCAGCCAGTGTTTGGGCAACAAAGAGAACACATGCAATCATATTCTGGACAGCAAAGAGGTGTTGTAAGGCCGGGGCAGTTTGGGGCCAGTTATGGTGGTAACATGCCATTCAGCACTCCAAAAATCCCCACATACCGCACTTTTAATCCCTCAAGTCCACAAGGTAATTTAAGGACCGCAAATAGCCCAAGAATGGATAATAGACAAGGGGACAATAGAAATAAAAATGCTTCAGCCTTTGGTAGTCCAAGGTCCATTCCCATGGATTTGTATAAAGAAAGAAAGGAAAAATGGCGTTTTTTCAAGTATGGCGAGAAGTATACAGCTGATCATGCCTCAAAATGTGCTTTTAGAAATGCTAAGGCACGAGTTCACAGCATGTTGGTATTTGAGGACTCAAAGGAGGTCCCTGAGGATACACATCCTTTTATGATGACTATTGAAACAGATGATGCTGATGAAGAGTTTGGTCAAGAAGAGTTCTTTGACCCTGCTGACTCTTTTTCTTTTGACCTTGGTGGCCATAATTTATCATGAGGTATGGGTAGAAAGATCAAACCACATGCTGGAATACATGCTTCCGCTGCTTATACCATATCAATGGATGCTTGGACAGGATCTAGAAGCCCTAATGCATTGCGTATTAAGGGCCAATTTCATGGGAAGGATGTGTTTATACTCGTGGACAGTGGTAGCACTCATAGTTTCATTAACAGAGCAGTCATAGACAGGCTGAAGTATTTTCCCACTGATTTACAGCAGCCATTGAAGGTGCAAGTTGCCAATGGAGATGAAGAAATTAGCACACAAGTATGCCATGTTGTTCATATTCAGCTTGTTGAAAATTTTGGACAGCAATTGGAAATGGGGCCTATAGATGTTGTCTTGGGTTGTGATTGGCTGAAAACTTTGGGCATTATAACCATGGAATTTTCCTTGTTGTATATGGAGTTTGTCAGTGCGGGACAGGTCATTCACTTGCACGAAATTCAAAATGATAGTGAATTTCAGCTCATTACCAACAAACAACTCAAGAAAGAGTTCAAGAAATGGTCCAAAATCTTTGTATTTCACTTAAATAAAGAAAATTTAGATTAGTCCACTAAAACAATAAATAATTCAGCATTGAAAACTCTTTTAGAAGAGCACACGGACCTCTTCCAAGTACCTACAACACTATCCCCTAATAGGGCGGTTAATCATCCCATTGATCTTGAGCCTCAGTCAAAGCCTGTGAACAAGCCACCTTACAGATTGTCTAGGGTGAAAGAGAAGAAGTTGCCAAACAAGTCAAATAATTATTGGACATGGGATTCATTGAGCCCAGTTCTTCACCATATGCTTCCCCTGTGTTATTGGTCAAAAAGAGGAATGGATCTTTCAATATGGATCTTTCAGGATGTGCATAGACTATAGGGATCTTAATAAGATCACCGTGAAGAACAGGTACCCTATTCCACGCATAGATGACTTGCTGGATGAGCTCAAGGGGGCTAAGTACTTTACAAAGATAGATTTGAGGTCAAGCTATCACCAGATCTGCATGAGGATAGGGGATGAGGTCAAAACAGCATTTTGGACTGATCGGGGGCTTTATCATTTCTTGGTCATGCCTTTCGGGTTAACTAATGCACCGGCCACCTTTCAGAGCTTAATGAACAAAATACTTCAACCCTTTCTTTTGAGATTTGTGTTGGTCTTCTTTGATGACATCCTCATCTATAGTAGGTCACTGAAGGATCACCTTTGGCACATGAGGCAGGTGTTTGATGTATTGTGGTAGCATAGGCTCTTTGCCAAGGAGACAAAATGTTCTTTCATGCAGACGGAGGTGGAATACTTGTGGCGCATTATTAGTGAAGATAGAATTAGGGCTGATCCTAAGAAAGTGCAGTGTATAAAAGACTGGCCTACACCTACAAATACCACTTCACTTAGAGGATTTCTTGGTCTCTCATCATTCTATCGTAGATTCATTAGGCATTATGCCACTATTGCAGCTCCCTTGACGGATAGGCTTAAGAAAGAGGCCTTTTTCTGGGATGCCATAGCTTATAAGAGCTTTAATTAGCTCAAAGAATTTCTTACCTCGGTGCCCATCTTGGTTTGCCCAGATTTTTTGAAAGAATTCACCATTCAGTGTGATGCTAGTGACAGAGGCATAGGGGCTATATTGTTACAAGAGCATGGGGTTATAGCATTTGAGAGCCACAAACTTGCTGAAAGTGAGATGACCATAAATTTATATGACCAAGAAATGTTGGCCATCCTTCATGCCATTAAGAAATGGCACCACTACTTGTATGGCAATAGATTTAGGGTCAAAAGCGACCATAGGGTCCTCAAATACTTCCTCTGTCAGTCCAATCTTACCCCCAAACAACGCAAATGGGTAGCTACATTGCAGAACTATGACTTTGACATTACACATACACGGGGAGACAATGTAGTTGCTGATTCATTATCTAGAATGTGGGCTTATAAAGTTTCAGCCATCATGGAAATTCATAGTGATTGGATAGAAGAGCTTCTGGAGGCCTATTAGTTAGATGTTGATTTCAACCACATTTTCTAGAAATTACAACAAGGGCATGTAGAAGAAAACTCTCCATATCAGCTTAAGAACGATCTCTTATGGTTTCAGGGCAAGATTGCCATCCGATACACTTCCCCATTCAAGCAAAAGGTCATGCAAGAGATGCATTCTTCACCTACAGCTGGTCACTTGGGCATATTTAAAACTTATGACAAAATTGCTAAAAGATTTCATTGGAAGGGACTATGGAAGGATGTAAAAGATTTTGTCGTGAGCTGTGTGCCATGTCAACAAAACAAGGACAGCACCTTAAAACCAGCTGGTTTACTGTAGCCATTGCTTATCCTCGAAGGCAAATGGACACACATCACTATGGACTTCATAACTAGCCTATCGGTGACCAAGAAAGGGTGGAAAAACATCTATATACTTGTGGACAGACTCACCAAGGAAACCCATTTCATTCCTACAAAGACTCAATATAATGCTTCTCAAGTAGCTAGCCAATTCATGGAACATGTTTTCAAATTGTATGGCTTACCACAGGTCATTGTGCATGACTGGGATGCTAAATTCATGAGCAACTTTTGGCAGGCAATTTGCAGCTCTATGGACACTCAATTAGCCCCTTCCACTGCTTACCATCCACAGACTGATGGCCAAACAGAGAGGGTTAACAAGTGGCTGGAAACTTACTTGAGGCATTTCTATTATGATGTGCAGAATGCTTGAGACTCATGGTTGCATCTGGTTGAGTTTGCCTATAACAACTCTACACACTCTAGCATTGGAGTTTCACCCTTCGAGGCATTGTACGGCTATAAGGTGCCCCTCCCCATGGTTATCTTCAATGATAAAATAAACCCACAAAGCAAGGAGGAATTGGATAGAATGCAGGCCTTACTTCAGTAGTGCAAAGTCAACTTGAAGAAAGCTCACGATCAAATGAAGCTTTATGCTGATGACAAAAGAAGGGATGTTCAATTCCAAGAAGGGGATTTGGTGCTTTTGAAGGTGCCCAAGTCCGGATATGCCACCCTTAAGGATGGGTCCAGCAATAAGTTGGCTCATAGGTTCTATGGGCCATACCGGATTGTCAAAAGAATGGGAGACTTGGCATTTTGGTTAGCATTACCCCCATCCACAAAAATTCATAATGTCTTCCATATGAGCCAATTGAAGCCCTTCATTGGATCATCAGTGGATTACGTTGAGGAGTTACCACACCACCGATAGATGAAGAAGGCATCATTCAATACATACCCGAGCAAATCATAGGACAAAGGGAAAAGAAGCTTCGCTCTTGCTTCATCATGGAATACTTGATTAAGTGGCAAGGTTTACCACTTGAGGAAGCTTCTTGGAGGCTAGCTTCAGTTTTGGAAGAGTTTCCATACCTATTAGAATCAGATTTGGCTGAAATCTAGCTAACTATGGCCCTATTTTCCCTCAGATTGACTGTAAACAGCTCTCTCTTTCAAATCAATTTTTATTCTACACTATGGATAGCAATGGACACCATAAATGGGCTGAAAGTTCTCCTCGAGAGCTCCGTTTTTATATATGGCCCATCGTGATCGGAGTCTCCTACAGGATGTTATGACAGATTTACTACAGCAGGGTCCTGTAGTAAACAACTTGCTGTCTACTATCTGCAACTCACATTTACTCAAGATACTTGCGTCAAAATTCATTTTTTATACTTTCCCAATAAGGCCCATGTAACATACATACCCCAATGACCCATCATACGCAATAATACATCTTCATTCATTTGTATACCCCTATAATAATGGAGCAAAGTAGTACTCTGATTTGCTCCTGCCCAGTTATCATAAGTGCCCAAATTGTTTTTGAGGGCAAAAACCTTCGGGTGGGGAAGGAATGTAAGAGAGGGGGATTTAATAATGGGGAAATACTAGCTACACTAGCTGGTATATAAGGTGTTAGGGACTTGATTTTTGACCATCAGATTACAATAGAAGCCTCCTTTTATCTTTATCTCCTTCTCCAAGCTCTCATGGCTTCTTTCTCTCTCTTTCTATCTTTCTCTCTCTTTTTCTAGTCTTTCTGGAGAACAATTTAAGAAAGAAAAAAAAAGAGACATGGAAGGAGAGGAGAACAATTTAAGAAAGAAAAAAAGAATGATAACAAAAATAAATTGTTTGTCGTAACGTAGACAAAATGGAAAACGATGAAGGTCTTGTTGTTCAAGATCGCGAGGCATATCTTAATCAGCATGTCCCATGTCCTTGCTCTCAATGCAAGCTGGAAATTAGATGAAAACTTCGATTGTCTATAGAACATGTATGACGATTTGGCGAGTTTCAATCTGAGATCATTGTTCAGGCGATTGCAAATTTTCAGCAAACGGTAAGAAAAGTTAATATCAATTATGCATTGTACTCGCAAGCTAATTGAATACCATATATAATAAGATTGGGTCTGGCTGGAAAATTTTCTATCTAGGGAGGTGATATCTCGTCCCAAGGAGGAGTGCACCCTTTGCGACCAATAAGAAAAGTTCGTGGGCATGCGATGGATGGAGTGCATGAGCTAATCCACCACTTACAAGGCCAATCTATATTGTCAATGCCAGAGGAGACAAGCAGCCTTCCAGACCTACCTACAATCTTGGAGCCTGAGATGGAGGCAATGATCGATGCATTGATTCCCATGGATGTCGAGACTTCTGATCCGCTTAGAGAGGAAGCATCCATACCATTATATGATGGGTGTCAAGTATCTCGCCTGAAGACACTGCTTGCACTCTTAAGTGTGCAAGCAAAATATGGGTGGAGCGATGCGAGTGTGATCGAGTTGTTCAGGTACCTTGTACATATGCTTCGTTGATTTATTTTTGATACTATTATTAAAAACATTTGTGCCTTTTCAAGATTTTTAATGATTTTTTTAAGTTATTAAAATATCATATATTACCACCTGTAAATACCATGCCTGAGTCTCGTGATGGTGCATGACATGTTTTACGAAAGCTTGGCATGGACTACAACAACATCCATGCATGTATCAACGATTGCATACTGTTTCGAGGAGAATACGAGACTATGGAGACATGTCCAAAGTGTGGTGCTCACAGGTATCGACAGGACTTGCAAGGGCAAACCATCCCTCAAAAAGTTCTCAGACACTTTTCGCTTATCCCCCGCATAAACCACATGTTTCGTACATCCAGCATGGCGAGCTTGACAACATGGCATGCGTAGAATAGGTCCACGGATGGAGTTCAACGAATATCAACGGATTCACGCGCATGGAGCCACATTGACTCTACCTTCCCAAGCTTTGCCCGAGAGCCAAGGAATATTCAGCTCGGTCTTGCAATGGATGGCGTGAACCCATTCGGTCTATGCTCAACTTCTTACAGTGTGTGGCCTATAGTCCTTGTCAACTACAATATCCCTCCATGGCTTTCTATGAAGAAAGGACATCTCATCCTTAGCTTACTTGTCCCCGGCCGCTACAAAGTCAAAAATATGGACGTATATATTCATCCATTAGTCCATGAGCTTAAGGTTTTGTGGGAGGAGGGGGTCACCGTGCAAGATATGAGCAAGCGCGATGGTCGACAGTCCGCCAATATTTGAGCCATTCTCATGTGGATGATGCATGACTTTTCAGGATTCGGACAGTGCTTAGGTAAATAAGCTTCCATTCTTGTTGGCAATATCTATATTTTATCTTATTCAAGCTTGTATTCACCAGGTCGTTGTAATATTTTCACCCAAAAATATTATGGAACTTGACCCCCGCACGCCCACATAAAAGCTATGCAAAGTCATCTCCCACATCGACTAATGAGAGTGGCTAAGTGGTTACCCTACACACACGATAAAAATCCCCATCCACGAGGTGCAATTAAGGCTAGGGCACGAAGACCGCAAATCGCGCAAGAAAACCCTTCTTGGATAAAGGGAAAATGGATAATGGTGAGAATTTAGGCAATTTTTTTAATTAATTATCCCTTTCCCCCAACCGATGCATGGATGGAGGAGAGGGAGTGTGTGGAGGAGTGAGCCAAGGTGGAGTGGTGTGTGGGTTGCATGAGAGGGGAGGCATGCACTAGCCACGTATGTGGCCACCCCCCCCCCCCCCCCCCCCTTTAGCACTATATAACCTCCTCCTTAGGCATTGGGGGAAGGCACGATTTGAGAGAGAAGGAAAGAGGCTGCCGGCTGCATGATCGTGGTGAGAGGAGGAGGGATTGTTGCTGCTGCAATGAGATAACTCCGCCGCCTATAGCGCCTGCTGCTGCCGCCATTTTCCCCCTGCCATCATCATCAATAAACTTCTCTCCCCCCCTACGTTGTCATTCCCTATCCACCAATCATTACCCCCTCCATGTTTTCTAGATAAGACAGAAGCTTCTTGAGAAGCTTCTGAGGGTGGGCTCCCATAAGCCTCATTCCTACAAGCCTCCTCGGGTTTTTTTAAAAAACCGCATTTTGGTGAAGGATTTTCCTGCACACAGGGGGAGAGGGTAGATCTTGAGGCTCTTTAACAAGCTTGGAGGGAATTCGCAGATTGTGTAAGGGCGAAGGCAAATCTAGAGTCTAAACACACTACATCTACGATGGCTCCAAAGTCCAAGTCGCAAAGCGCACGTGTGGAAGTTTCGAACCCAAGTTTACACGTCGACATCCCCACGGATCCACAAACCCAGGTTCTTGAAAGTTTAATTCCGATTTGGGCATGTTTAAAATTCATAGGGAAGCTATGAATATAAATTGCTTATTCATCTTTCGAGTGTAGTCGTATGTTGCCATTTTGGTGCATTTCCAAAGTAATGAGCCTAGACGCATATTGCTTAGGGTAAAAGATGAAATTGTTAAGTGCATTTTTGATTGGCCATGGAAAGAATAAGAGTATGTTGCATTTAGGAAATATCTTCCTTGTTGTGATTCGCATAGGGAAAAAAAATCGTTAACATCTGCTAGATGTTGTCCAAATAAATTGCATAGCATGGAAATGGGACCATGGACTTGCACATTGCATGTGAAGATGTTTGTCGAACGGATTAAAGGTTGCATGTCACATGAACTTCATTAACAATGTTGTATCTAGAAAAGGGTTGCATGTTACATATTCCTCATGCGAAAAATTCATTCATCAAGAGTTGCATTTAGGAAAGGTTGCATGGCTTATCAAAGTATGAAATTCAAATGCTTAGACAAAAGGTTATAGGCATAGTTCCTTGATGTAAATCCTAAAAGGTCCTATGTAAGTTATTCTCCAAATTGTCGTTCGTCACGACTTTAGCAAGGAAAGAGAAGGGTTATTGCAATCCTTATAGTTGCATAGAAGTAATGAATCACATGTTTACATGTATTGTGATGCCTTGCAACTATTTACACCTTTAGAACAAGTTTCGTATCTCTAGGAAAGGATCGTCCTTGTCGCAAGACAAGTAGATCAATTTAGCTAAATCACTTGTAATATTATAACCGTTAGAGATTCGTATAGACATAACTAGTCAATATGATAAACACCTCAAGTACTAGCTAGGGCTTGGCACATTAGAAATGCAGCCTAGTATCGTACTTGGATGCCAAGTCAAGACCTCAAACCCAAAGGTTCTACCCACATTCATCGAATGTTTGGGTTGATTGGACGCCCATGCACTAATGATCTAGGGTTTCTACCCTAAGGATCAATTGACCTAATGCTAAAACTCAGATTGAGTTTGGAAAACCTAGAACCGAAAGTTATCGGCCTAGTACAATTAGGGTTGGGTTGGGTAAGAAGACACCCCAAACCCTACATCTTGACTAAATGTACTCCTTGTCAAGAAACGTCATTCAATGGGTGAAATGATCCCATGAGTTAGATGGGACACTTGTGCAATAAGTTGCAATGTCGCATGGCTTTGGGTTTAACCACAAGATAAATTTGCCACTCCTTCGAATAAGGTTGGCAAGTTCTAGCGCAAGTCTAGCTTGCAAGAGGATGAGTAGACATCATGTTACATCACTTTTCTTGGGGCTGACTTGCCAAGTTAAGGGAAGTTATGTATTGCCTGGTAAGCAAAGGATCAATCAAGTTAGAGCGACGTGGTCGCCAAGATTCAATGTCTTAACTTAAGAAACCTAAGGTGTTGGTTAATTTGGGTTGACATGGTATGACCCTAACCCAAGGACAAAAGGGTAAACAAACAAACCCTTGAGGACTTGCTAAGTTGCAATTTATTCTGGATCGAATGCTGGATGCAGTCGGAGATAAGGAATATACCTTAGCAGTTGGCCAATTAAACAACCACTGGATTGATTGTCTTTGTAACAGTTTAGGAGTACTATTTGCATTGTTTGCTCAAGGAACTAAAGATAGAAAGATAATTAATGCTTCAGGTTGAAGGCCTGAAGGAAGAGGCAGCATCAGTTGCCTCCGACTGTCTGCCTGACCCTAACCAAGGGGGTTGTTAGTCGCGCCGGGAATGTGGACCAAACCCGCCGTGAGAGGTCTCTCTGTTGGGTGCTACTTTGAGCAGGAGGACGCTTGGGTGCCAGGGGGGCTCTCACCGTAAATCCCTTACCTTTAAGTGCGGTGGATATGGCTATGGGTCCGTCCTACAGATGGGTGGTCCCAGTTGGCTGAGAACTTTTCTCAAACGAAATCGACAACAGGGAATTTTTCACGGAGGAAATGAATAGCAAGTAATGTTGACCTAGAGTCTAGGATACTAGAACCCCGATTTATGTTGTTTTAGGGGAACGGAATGGGACTATGCCTTATGGGTAGAGAGTCAAGCTTTGTATCCCTCTTGTTTCCCATTCTCCTTGAACCAAGTGTAGCATGAATCCGCTTTGACCTTGACGCTTCTACATAAAGTAGTTCGCCTGGGGTTCGACGCTAGCTGCCATTCTAGGAATTTGACCGCTAGGAAAAAAACCCTGAGTCAAGTCGGTCCTAAGTGGGAACAACCGGAATGCTTCCGCTTCGTGGTAGACTCGAGAAGGCCTAGATTGCAAACCCCATGACATTCCATCGGAGTGCCGCGCGGTGCACTTTCTGGACTCCCTTCCTTATGGGCTGCTAGGACGTGTCCTGCAAGGGAATAGGTGGACACGTTACAGCTGGTATCAGAGCGAACCAACGAGGAACTAATGTTTTCAAGACAACTTAATAAGGAAAAGTAGAGCAAATGTTGCTGATAAGATCGTTTCCTTAACTACTTGTCAATGCTGACTTGAAGAGTCATGAAGCATGGAATAGATTCTTGGTGTTCCAGGTCATGTTTATGATCATGATGCGTGTCTCGGAATATCAATGAAGAATCGATATGATGAATATCCTAGACTGCGTCTACAATCCATCACCCTTGTACATGGAACGAAGTTGGATGGGTGTTTCAAGGATCTATTACATAGCTAGCCACCGACTTGCGTACCTTCGAACCAACTTGAAGAGAATCAAGTGGATGGAGGATTTAAAGATTGTGAAGTTGTTCATCTTTGTTGAGGCTCACGCAAACGCAACCCTACATGTCGGCGATCGAAAGGTTAAACAAAACAAGTATGTGTACGAGGAAATGACTCGAGTAATCCATGCCGACAAAATTAAGGTGTTGGGATGTCATGAGAAGAACGGATATCAAAGGAAAAGATACCCTAATCTTCCAACAACCTATCGATTCCTGAAAATCCATGATCCCAATTCATACTACTACAGTTCCTATAGATGAATGTAACACAATCTTATTCTCCTCGAATTGATGTATCAGCTTGTTCCATCTCTCCAAGGATAATTGTACTCCGAAAGGGCTATGCCCATGTGAATGAAATAAGACTTCTTATTATCAATGATTGTCTTGACTCTGAATATTGATAAAGAAGTAAAGTGATTTGGTCACTTGGCTAAAAGTTGTAGTGGACATGTAATGTAATGTGGAATTCTTGCTAGGAGGAATGTCGACTTCGGATTATGAACCTAGGTATCCATGAGTATTGCTCGGAATGGATTGGTTTAAACCTAATGATGCCCACATTCTTTGTGGAAAGGGCCAAGTTTCCTTTCAAAACTCTGAAGGGGAATTGGTCACAACTCAAGGAGAGGCTGGAAAGCCGAAAAATTCAATTGGCCAAAGCATCGCGGATAATAAAGGGAGTTAGAAAGGGAGTACCTGTCTATTTGATTAAGCTTAATAAGCTAGATCAGAATCACAAGTCTAGTGAAGAACCTTCATGGCTAAAGGAGTACATGGACGTATTTCTTGAAGAGCTGATAGAACTTCCACCTCAAAAGGAAGTTGATCATGAAATCAAGCTAGCGCCAGGAGCTGCGCCAATTGCAAAGAGGCCATATAGAATGTCCATCCTAGAAGCGATTGAGCTAAAGGAGCAATTCAAGCAACTATTAGATCAAGGCTACATCCGTCCTAGTAGTTCACCATGGGGAGCTCCAGAAGAAGAAGGATTGAATGCTTCGTGACTACTACAGAGGGTTGAATCAAACAACCATTAAGAAGAAGTACCCTATTCCAAGAATAGATGAGCTTCTTGGCCATCTTCAAGGTGCAAAGATCTTCTCCAAGATTGATCTCAGGTCTCGATACTATCAGATAAGGATCAAGGAAGAGAATATTCCAAAGACGGCATTCAACACAAGATATGGACACTTTGAGTTCCTAATCATGTCGTTCGGGTTGATGAATGCACCTGCCACCTTCAATAGGTTAATGCAACATATCTTTAGACCATATCTTGATGACTTTGTACTGTGTCTTCTTCGATGATACCTTAGTCTACTCCAAACAGGAAGAAGATCATGAGCCCTAGCTTTGCATTGTCCTTGAGAAAATGAGGGCACACAAGCTTTATGCCAAGATGAAGAAGTGTGCATTCTTCAAACGTCAGATTGAATATTTGGGATTCATCGTATCGGCAAAAGGATTCTCAATGGATCTAGCTAGACATTCTGGAGTGGCCAATACCAGCAATTGTCAATGAAATACACAGTTTTCTTGGATTGACAAGATGGTACAGGGTCTTTATAAAAAATTATGCTTTGATTGCAGTGCTTCTAATGGATCTACTGAAGAAGCAAACATCGATTGTATGGTCACCTGCTGAACAATCTAGCTTTGATAAACTAAAGCAAAGCTTGGTGTCAGCACTTATCCTCAAACTTTCAGACCTTGGTAAAGAGTTTGAAGGTATAAGTGATGCAAGCACACTTGCCTTAGGATGTGTGCTTATGCAAGAAGGTCATTCTGTAGCATACTCTTCAAGGAAACTGAAGAACCATGAGAAGAATTATGCTACCCACGATTTGGAGTTGTTAGCTGTTATCCATGCTCTCAAGCTTTGGAGACACTACTTGCTAGGTAGCAAGTTTACCCTAGTGACGGATCATAAAAACCTCAAGTGGAACTTTACTCAAAACGAGCTCAACATGAGGCAACGTCAATGGATTGAAGTATTGGAGGAGTATGCTTTTGAAATCAAATACTGGCCTGGAAAGGAGAATGTAGTTGTCGATGCACTTAATCGCAAGGCATTTCTAAATTCTCTAATCTTGCAAGATCCATCAACAGCTAGATCCCTAGCCACAAAGGTATTCATGCCAAACAACCCAATACTTGAGCTAGCTAGAGAAGAAGCATGCCATGATCCAACATATCAAAAGATGCTAAGGGAGATCCCTATCAAGGATCAAGACCCGAAGCTACAGGCTAAGTATCAAGAATTCTCTATCAATAGTGGACTTGTCTACTATAGAACGAGATTATGTATACCGGCAAGCTAGTCACTCAAGCAAAAAATACTTTGGGAAGCTCATGATTCCCCTTTCTCAGGACATCCTGGCTATGCCAAGACCCTCAACGCAGTCAGAAAGAGCTACTATTGGGAGAGGCTTAAAGATGACGTTCTCAAATATGTCACTGAGTGTTTGTCTTGTCAATGCATTAAGGCTGAACATGTCAAAATGCCAGGAAAGTTGCAACCACTTGAAATTCTCCAAATGAAATGGGAATTCATCAATATGGACTTTGTTGTTGGCCTACCCCAAGTTCAGGGAGGATACAACTCCATTATGGTCGTGGTGGATATGCTCACCAAGGTTGCACATCTTATTCCTATTAAGACAAACTATAAAGCCTCTGACATTGCAAGGTTATTTATCAAGGAGATATTCAAGCTACATGGGTTGCCCAGAAGAATCATTAGTTAGTGATCGTGATTCTCTCTTCACATCACACTTCTGGAGAGCTATCTTTGAAGCCATTGGGACTCTACTCTGTTTTAGTACAACTTACCATCCCCAAACCCATGGCCAAACAGAGCGAGTCAACCAAGTCATCGAGGATATGCTAAGGTCACACTGTTGCCGTGAACCAAAAAGGTGGATTCAATACTTGCCACTGGTTGGGTTTGCCTACAATGCTTCCTACCAACAAAGCATTCAGATGACCCCTTTTCAAGCATTATATGGGCACGACTGTCGAAGTCCTTTAAACTTCTCGGATCCAACCTTGAGGGTTGAAGCTTCAAGGTAGATGCTAGAAGATATAGATGACCAAATGAAGTCAATAAGACATGACATCCAAGCCGCCAAGGATAGACAGAAGGCATACTTGGATTTGAATCCTAGAAATCTCTAAATTTTAATCCTTTACCACATCAATGGGAGCCCAAAAAGGAAAACATAATGAACCCAAATCAACCTGTCAACCCAAAGGTTTGAGCATCTAAAGTTTCAACGAAAAATAATGAAGACCCTAACTACCATGTGGCTCAATTTGAGACAAGATGAACAATAAGTGGATTCAACCAGATGTACGGAGATCAAGTCAAGATGCAGTAGTTTGCTGCTACCTTGCAGGGAAAAGCCAAGGAGTGGTTTGCTAGTTATGGCATGGTAGCATTGAATACATATGATGCCTTAAAGAAAACATTCTTAGGCAGGTTCTGTAAGTACAAAACTCCAAGAGACATTTTAAGGAAGATCAACAAGGTCAAACAAAAGAATATGTTGGTGGAGGATTATGCCCAGAAGTTTAAGAACCTATTAAACAAGTTGGATGCTGATGATGCACCATCAGTAGAGATGCAAACTACTTTTTTCACAATAGGCCCAAGGATAAAATCAAAATTTCATTTCCAATGTGGAGATAGGTTAGAATGATACATTGGATACACTGATGATGACTCCTATGAGGGTGGAAAGGAGGCTTGGTACCTCTCGATTAAAGACCCATAAGGATGACGACTCTTTGAATTTAGATTTTGATGCAATTTCAAATTCTGAATTAAAAAGTGATAGTGATGATGAGGATAGTGAGCACAATTTAGAATCAGAGGACGTTTAGTGACTCTGATGATGATGAGTCCAGTAGCAAGAAGCACAGAATGAGAAAGAAAAAATCAGGATTAACCACGAGGACTAAGAAGAAGAAATCAAATGATAAAAATAAGAAAAGGACAAAGGAGAACAAACTAGATAAGAATGCTCAACTAAAGCTAAAATATTTAGGTCTTTCTGACACCAAGAGAAAAGAAAAGTACTGTGAGATATGCCAAAGAAATGGCCATGAAACCAGGACTTTTTGGTACAATCCTAATGTTAGGATGACACAGTAGATGCCAGTGATATAGCCTAGGCCAAGACCTATGTAACCAAGTGCAATCAATTAGGTTATTAGTGACACAATGCCTTAGAGACCATTCAGGGGACATAGAAGAATGCATGCAAGATAGCCTTGGAGAAAATTCCAGGCACCACAGCAACAACAAACCACCCAAACGGAAGCATGCAACTATTGTGGAGGCCAAGGGCACTTTGTTGGACCAAAATATGAACTTTGGGTAAGGCATAGGACTAAGAGAAGAATGGTAATAGCAAGATCTCGCAATGATAGAAGACCTATAGAAGCATCTCATCCAAAGCATGCACCTGCCCTAGTTGCAACAGTCCTTATAGAGTTACCTGATCAAGATGAGAAAAGGCAATTTCTTGAAGGTATAGGTGCTATTGGCTATGGAAAAATTTAGCAAGAGAAGGTTCAAGAAAGGGCAAAGGAGCTGTTAGGTCACACTAATGTTGTGAGTATGCATGTTCATTGTGATTTTTCTAACTATATTAAAGTAGATGAATGTTAAGAGGAAGCAATGGTATTAGTCCTTACAAGAAGCAAAGTTGGTTTGAAACTTGGCTAGTGAGTATAGCAAAAATCTAGGAAAAAGACAACTAAACACATCAAGAAATTACAAAAAATGAGAAGGAAAGCAGTACTTGAAGGGTTCGATGATCAAGGTCAAGGTACCCTAGATCTTGATCAACAGGATCAGTATCTTGAAGCCCAGGCATCAATAAATTTTTAAAAATAAGGTTTAGAAGAGCTATTTCAAGTTATAGCAAAGTGCTCCCTACAATTAACCACCCTAGAGTAAATCTTGGATTTAATACCAGGATTCAACAAGCAAATGTTGGTTCTGAAGATCAAGCAAAAGCAACAAGAAGTTTCTGAATATACAATAGTTGAAGATCCAACAATTCTTGAGTGCAGTCATACCAACCCAACACAAAGTTATTGATTATCAAGTGCCTACCATTCAAGTTGAGTATGCAGGAAGAAAGCATGATGATGTCTTGTTGGATGGGGGTTTAGGAGTCAATATACTTCCTAAACATACATATTTGGCAACCAAGCAAGAGGAGCTACTACTAGCCCATTCTAAGTTAGGATGGCAAACCAAAGGATGTTATAGCCCTTACATATTCTTAGGAATCAACAAATTAGAGTGGCTGGCTTGAAATTTAGGGAGAGTTTTGTTGTGTTAAGAATGCCAAAAATTGGGAATACTTATAAAATGCTATTGGGTAGACCCTAGTTTAAATTGGCCAAATTGAAGCAAGACTGGGGGAATGATTATGTATGTATCCCCAGAGGACTCAAGGAGATTAGATTATCAATTGTTAATAAGGTAAACTTAAAGAGTTCCTCTAGACTTGTAGTAGCTCAAATTATCAACCTTGTAGATGAAGTGGAAGATGACGAGGAGGAATTATTTCTTCAAGAAAATCCTTCTGAGGTTCTAGACTTTAAAATAGATGTTGATAATATTATTTAGGAGTATCAAGATCCTCCTATGAGTGTAGGGAATGAAGTTATAGAACACCAAACTATTCAAACTATAGTCCAAAAACAATCATGACAGCATCTTGGCTATCCTCAAGGTCCCAAATTTCAAGAGAAGTTAGGGAATGAGCAGTATAAAGTGGTTCAAGACTAGGAAATCGGTCATTCTGAAGTTTCTCAAACAAGAAATATCTGAAAATCAACAAATTAGTGTGGAAAATTATTTGGACAATTCTAATGTATTGGATGCAGAAGGACAAAAATCCATTATTTAGGATGAGCTGAGATCTGAGCACACAATGAGAAGATCTACAAAGATAGTTGAAGATAAGGTTCACGAGGTCAAAATGGATGGTGTAAATGAACATTTCACCCTGCATCTTCTTGGTTTAGAACATAGTTGAGTATGGGGATACTTTATGTCTCCACCATCATGAGCTTTAATAACCACATTTTTGAAGGACTAGCCGAAAAGGAGACATAGTGCGAATACCAAAGGCTTCCCTGAAGGATACATGAATTTTGAGACTCATCAAATTAAAGTATGGAACACTAGAATTTTTCAAAGGATAGTATGATTAAATTGTGTTAATATAAGAGTGAAGGTTTCTCCCATGAAAGTTGTATTTATTACTATAGACTTGTAAGGTCAAAGAAATGTGCATAGTATAATTTTCCACCTTAGAAAGGGTCAAGGACCTTATGAAAAGCATGCAACTAGACCAAAATCCATGAGGCCATACAATAGGTAGGATTCCTAAGAGGGTGAAAACCCTTGCAATTTTGTATCCAAGTTATTCATATGTAGGATTCCTAAGAGGGTGAAAACCCTTGCAATTTTGTATCCAAGTGAGAAAATTAATAGAACAAGTTATTCATATGTGTGTAAACATTAAGTTTTCTTATTCTTACTTTGTTTTTGCATGCTTATGATAAAGTGAAGGAGAGGAAGAGAGTGAGAGTGAAAGACTCATGGATAATGTCATAAGTCTCCCTAGAAATACTTTTGGTCTTGATAAACATCATGAAATGCTCCATGAACCATCTTAACTACAATTGGCAAACCCCATCAATGCACTTGAGCGTATTTACATTCCTCAGTCCAACATGGTCCCTAAATGATTGATACATTTGTTCTTCCAAACATCACCATGATATCAGGTTACTAATCATGGGAAGTGAGAAAACATGGCTTACTACTACTATAATCAACTCAATACAACCAACAATTTTCCCATTCAACTCCCTCAAACTATCCAACTGCAATGAAGCATGCACATTTGTAACCCAGTGATCCCAACGTAAGTGAGCATATGCATACAACCCTATCTTCTCCAACCATAAGCAATGAATCTCTGCTTCAATATTATGATACAAAGTCAAATCAACAAAAGGTGTACCTACAGCACTCAGACTTAAGAGGTGAGCAACATGCATTGGCATAGCCTCTTCATCCATTAGTTGCTTAGACTTATCATCATCCGTGGCATCGTACTACTCTTTGTCCTCCTACGAATATCACATGATTGGTTAGTAAATAAAGCCTAAATTTTTGCACCAAATAAAGCATTACAATTGCTTGTCTTTGAGTTACTAAATAATTCTTTTCAGTAGTAGCACTTGATCCCCTGTTTACATAATAAATTGCTCTATACTAGTCGAGTATCTTATCTTGCATAAGTACAACTCCCACAGCTAGGTTAGAAGCATCAACAAAGACATGGAAAGGTAAATCCCATGCTGGAGATTGTAGTATTGGAGCTCCAATTAACATCTTCTTGAGAATATTGAAGGCTCTCTCTTGATCTTTCATCCAAATAAATTGCATCCCTTTCTTGGTTAAAGTTATAAGAGGAGAACAAATATGTGACAGGTACCTTAAATACATGCTATGCCACTTCACTTGCCCCACAAACCTCATAACTTTCTATACATTAGCTAGAGCCTTAGCTTTCTGAACAACTACAATCTTTCTCGAATCTATGCTCATGCCTTCTTCAAACAAGATGTGACCTAAAAGCACACCCCTTTTTGCTGCAAACATTGACTTGAAAGGCTTCAATGACATTCTGAATCTTTTGCATCTCTCAAAACATAACCTAAGATGTTTTAAATGCTCTCTCTTGTTGCCAAAAGCACAGCAATCATCGATAAATACCCTCATAAAAGTTGTTAGATAAATGCCTTACGGGCAGCTCCCTAAAACTCAAGAGGTCCATTCTTTAGTCCAAAGTTCGTGATTGTGCTAACATATGGCCCCCACTTAATGATGAAGGCTATCTTATACATATTTTTAGGAATGCATCCTTTGTATCCTAAAAACCCATCTAGAAAACTGTATATTTCATGGCCTACCACATCATGAAGATGAGAGTTCGTAAAAGGAATCGGGAATGGGTTGGTAATGGTAGCTGCGTTTAATTTCCTGTAATCCACACAAACCCTGATCTTCCCATTTTTCTCAGGCACCACCCCTATAGAGGATAACCAAATGAGTTCATTAATCGGTTTGCTGAACCCAACTCTCAAAAGCTTGTTAAATTCTTCTTTGACTTGTTTGGCATAGTTAGGGTTCATTCTATACCTTTTCTAAGTGATTGGCTTAGCATCTTTCTTTAAATTTATCATGTGCTAACACGTAGATGGATCAAATCCTTTCATGTCCGTATAATCCAAAGAAAAAATGTCCTGAAACTCTTTGTACAACTTGACAAGATCTTGCTTGAAATTTTCTTCCCAAAAATACTGACCTGAATGGGTTTGGCCTCCCCTTCCATATTCAAAGTGTAACTAAGTACATCATAAATATAGTGAATAACCAATCTGATGGAATGTTATGCCAAACCATTTAAAGGGTATCATGGAAGAAAGTGTATGAATCCCATATTTTTAGGAAAGCCTCTCTGCTCTCCCTCATCCTCTTACAGATACTCTACATCCTCTCCCATCTCCCACCACATAGAGTGTGGATAATCTCTATCCAAATCCTTAATAGAGTCTACGCTATGGATATGTCAAAAATGTCAATAGCTTGGTAGCATCTTGCAATCCAAATTTACTAGGCCATGATATTGGCAATCCACTCCAATCTTTGGCAATGTGCCTAACTGCTATGTGCATGTGACTAGTCTGGAGTTGGAATCTTGCTCAAATGTTGTCCAATGATGAGAAAATAATAGCTTCCTTGAACATCCTCATAGACACATGTTGTTCATCTATTTGTGAACCCCAAATACTACCTTTTTCGTGCCATAAAAAGATAAGGAAAAATCCATAATGATAACTCACACCAAACTTATTGAAATAGACCTTACGGAAGCCACCACAATTTTCAATTCCAATCAAGCGCATAACAAAGAAATATGAAAACATCTAATAGAATGGTGGAAAATTATAAGGCAAAGAATCAATGTAAGACTAGCACAACCAAACTATTAGTGGACTTAAAGCTAGAACACTCAATACACTCAATTTATTCAATAGTAATCTTACTAGAAACACAAATGATCTCTTGATTATAGACTAGAACACCCATTTCAACACAACATTTCAAACTCTTGCTCAAGCCCATTAAAGGAAAGATATGGGTATAGAAAATGATCAAATGCTTGAGGTGTTTCTCACTAGGATACCCTATGGGAAGGCAATGAGCACATCTTTTGCAAAAGTAAGTGAATATAGAAAAGAACTCTTTAAAAACTTAACAAAGAGAGATGAAAAGGCACTACAACTCATTCCCAATTGGGCGGCATTCTTCACTAGAATTTAGGACTAGGTTGAGATACTAAGCTTGAAAAAATAGTAACTTCCAAACCCATTTCTTGTGGGAATTGTATAAGCATAGGTATGAGATTTCTTATGATGCAGTGGACTCATGTCAAACACAAAGCAATGATGTGCTATCAATTCGCTCTAGTATGACCCCACTTAATGTCATTAGGGCCAAAAACGCTTTTAAAAATGTAATTTTGTTAATCATGAGATTATGGAAAGGGCCAAAAGAGAGTTTGCCATATGTGCAAGAATATGGTATTCTTATCTCCTCTTTTTTGGAGACAGAAGAGTCCACTTCGTGATTCTCTCCTTTCTTTTAGCCGAAATTGCCAAAGTCTGAGGTAGTCCTGAAGTCCTTATTTATTTATAAAATCTCACAAAGGACGTGCTAAAGATCTTGTGAAGTTAATAATGACTTTTTTGAAAGTCCCAAGCTTTTGGCACCCTCAATATATTTTCATTAGTCGTATTAATATTCCTTTTAAGTTCATTTTCCTTTCTCGATGAGATTCTTTCAAGTTTGCTCATTAGACTTTCTCAATGAGCACTTTTCCTTGCGATTTCAATCTAAGTATGACATTCAAAAGGCACCCTTCTCATTTAATAAACTCTTGCGCTGTCTATAGCCAAGGAGTCGATGGAAATTGGGAAACCAAAATCTTTTGCATAATGATTGGATTACCATGTTGCCTTCTTGCAAGGGCTCTCACAAGGTGAAAAGAAGAAAAAGAGAGGATATAAAACATCACTGGAAGGGATGTATCATTTCTTTCAAAATTATGAATGAAGGGTGGTTGATCAAAGTACAACATGTTTACATGGCCAAGGATATGCACTTGTCTCCTAATGAACATGTTTGCTAGCAAACACATTGTAAGTCTTAAGTTGATAACATATGTGATATTTTTTTCATTTAAGCAAGTATTAATATCGAATTCTTGGTTGTAGATATATTTCTGTCAACAAATATTGAATGGAAACCTATGGAGAGTTTGAGTGGAACTTTCAATGTGATTCATAAGGCATTTGCAGACATTATCTATGCTGGTGAGACCATTGGTTCTTTTAATGAGAGAAGAATTTTTATATAGTATGCATAGTATGTGGTTTCGTCTAGAGAGGGTACATATGGACATATCGAGGATTTGCCATTGCCAAGTCTCTCATCTCTAATTTGGGATGTTCCTAAGAGAAGGCAACGATGCATAGTTTTAAATTCAAAATATGTCAAGATATTCAGAAGTCCATGAAAACTGGAAGGATCTCAAGAACAACACACCTATCATGGTTTATCCCCTTACATATCTTTGTGGGCTGCTTCAAAATAGCAAACTTATAAGGAACAAAAGTATCTTGGCTAAGTAGAAATTTTGTAGAAGCAGAACTAGATAACATTATAGGAAGGCTTTGGAAATCTAGAGAGGTTGACCATAAGGGCGACACCATGAGGTGTATTGTATGCCTCAAACCCTTGTCTGTGTATTATAATATCACACAACAAACTCTTGCTTTGGGATTTGATTATAGGAGATATAAACTTAAACTAGGCATCTAGATTCGCTTGGATTTTGATGTAGATTGCATGCCCTTCAAACTTAAGGTGCAAGTTATAGAAAATGAGGTAAATGTCACTTCCAATTGGAGACTTAGAGATGTAAGAGATACCTTGGAGATACTAGATTGTACATCCTCTGAATATAAGTTCAAAGTAAATGGTAAAACAATTGGGAAAAGAGCTGAATGCTCTTTCTCTTGTATGAGTTTCTTGCCTCCCACAATTGTAAGCTTCGAGCCATAAATATAAAACATTAATAACATTTATATTTGACAAAAATCTTTTCATTGAATTAAGAGCTACAAAATTGAAGTGTAAATATACAAGGATCTTGCTTCATTTGCATCTATTTTATTTCTTTTAGCTTTGTAACTTTGTCATTGCTTTCTACAAAGATATCTAATCTCGTTACAGTGGATTTTTTCTTTGGTTGCTTGAAGAATTTGACTTTGACAAGGGGCCTCTTCTCTTCAAGCTGATAAGGAGATGGATGAGAAAGTGTTGGCATTCCTTTCTTTTTGGAGTTTACCTTACTTGTCTTTCCAGATGACTTGCCCTTCACCTTACCCTTATCCTTAGTTGAGGATTTTAGTGGAGGGAAATTAGGGTCAACTAAAGTGATTTCCCTATCCAAAAATAACTCAATACATCTCTCCCTTATCCACCATGTGTATGAATTAGGATAATCTTGGCATTGTGAGGAAAAATTATAATAAGTTAGGAAACTCAAAGACATATTGCTAAAAAAAATGTGAAAAATACTTACATTAACTCGATCTATCTTGAGAATCTTTGAATCTATTGTCCTACAAACATTTGAAATTACTCTCCATCCACAAGAATGCGCATCATTTTGCAAGGGCACTTCTTATTGGAGAAAGCTATATGGTTTTTTAGGATCAACAATATCCTCATATGTGGTGTCTAAAAAGGTAACCAAGAGCTTGCTAGCACTGTAAATGGAACATGTTACTTAAAAAGACAATCAAATAAAATAAACAATTAACCAAAAAGTAAGCATTATTCTATTCAATGCACATTTTTTCTTGGCTGTGGATACCACTAAGAGAGTTCATAAGGATAATTTCACTCGTGAGAATATCAATATATATTAGGCTCGAATGTCCTCTAAAAAGTGAAATGTTAGTGAGAAATGCATACAATAAAGATGTATACATTAAGCCTTTTGCAAAATTACATACCTTTTGACGTAAGGAAAAAAAATATGGTAGTTTGTGATTGGATCAAACGTTTTGAAAAATATTTCTATGTTTGAACGAGATCTTGAAAACAATTCCATTGATGATAGTGGATCAAAAATAAATATATTTTTAGAGATTTCTTGCTTGAGAGAAGCAATTAATGTCCTAAAATCAATAGCAATAACAAAGGAATGTCATTTGCACTAAATAACACCATCATTCCATATAGTAAGAATTTTGTGCCAAAATGCCTTACCTTATGCAATAAAAGACTATAGAATTTGTTATTTGAATATCTTTCTTAAAAAGCATGGATTTGTCCTCAGGGGATATACTTAGATAGTCCTCTTTTGAAGAAGTGCAAGAGACATTAACAACCATTTACCCGTATACCTCCCCCATTCTCTTCAAATTAACAAGGCCAAGGAACATCGATTTTCCTCTTGCAAACTTCATCCTCCAACTCTATAACCTCTTGTGGTCGTTTTTGTTGGGCATAGACACTTGTTGGGACGCAGTCATTATTGGGTATAAATGTGTCACCTCCTCAATCATTGGCCTTTTGCTCTCCTAGAAAATTTTGGAGGAACGTTAAGGATCTCAAATGCTTTTTTATCAGTAGGTGGGCAAGGGCCTCAATACCTTGTCAAAACCTGTACCTGATTTTTCTGACCATATTAAAGTCTTTATTAATCAAAGTCACTTTATGAGCATGAGCAATAGTAATGTAAGCATCGTTCATACTCGGGGAAGTTAGTATATGCAAATCCTCTACATCACATGCATTCAAGTCCTATTTAAAAATATCCTTATCTATGAATTATTCTAGAATAAAATATGACCCTTTTCTATTCAATCTATAAATAATCCCCTTATATTATATCCTTTTGTATGTAAAAAATGTATAAAAATGGCATTTTAAAAATACCTTATTTTGAACCCACGTGATGCACACATATATTCATGAGTAACTTACCCGAGCGTTCATAAAATCAATAACAAAGTCTTTAGCTACCTCATGTTTTGAAGACAAAGAATGACTGCAAGATGCCATATATTTTGCATACCAACTTCAGTGGATATTCTTGATCATCTATAAGAAGTGCCTTTGACAACTCTAATAAATGTTGTCTTTGGAATGACATGTTGTGTAGCTCTTTGTTCCTTCCTTATCTCACTAAAACATTTATGAACATAATAGAATCTAGACTTTCTCTTTTTCTTAGACTTGGAAGCCTCTTCTCCATGGGCATAAGAGGGTCTAGGTTGCTCTATTTGCTAAATAGGAGCTCTAGGGGAGGTTGGAAACTTGGGAGTTGTAGGAGAGGACTGTCCAGCAAGGTCACATCGTTGGTTGTCAACATAATGAAGGTAACTATGGGCATGGGGAGAACACACTGTCTTTGTACTAGATTGCTTTGATTGCAGAGCAGGAGACTAAGGAAAACCAGGGGTAGGAGGGATCTCAAGAGGGAACGATTGAGGAACAAGTGATGGCCTTGTCTCTTCCTCACTATCCTTGTTGTCTATATACACCTTCTTTGTAGTTTGTTTTATACTGGCCATCACCTTCTAGAAAATGACACAAATCAGAAACTTTAAGCTCAAATCAAAAACCTTAAACACAAATCAAAAACTTAAGACATAAATTAGAAACCTTAAACACAAATCAAAAGCCTTAAATCCTACTCAAAAACTTAAAACATTTGATATGGTGTGATGCAAGGAAAGCCCAAGATGGCATTGATTCGTTTGCGCCATATTTGTACATGACAGATATGGTGCAAAGGCAAATAAGTGTTAGATCACAGGGGATACATTCGTGCAGTCTTTGTGGACGACAAATACAGCGTAAACACAATGGAACAATATAAACAAGGTTCCAACTACTCGCACCATATTTACAAAGAGAAGCATGCATGGTTGTTTTTGCATTACTGATACAACACAAATACACTCGAGTGTTGTATTGAAAATGGTCTTCTTGCATCGTATCTACAGCTAGAAATTGGCATGCACATGAAGCAACACTCATTCGGCTTGATGTTTAAGTAAACGACAAATACAGCATGAAGCAATACTTGTTGGGCTTGACATTTTCATGTTATCACGCAGTATCTTCAAATAGAACATGAAACGCAAGGCATACCAAGATAATGCACCGAGGTATTCATGTTGTATCTCTATTCCGGGTCCTAGAAAGCACAATGGTTGAACAACTTGAAACAAGATTAACCGATATGGTGTGATGGTTGAACAACGTTGGCGATGCAAGTTGTCACTTGCTTCGTATCGTCTTTCGCAGTCGTGGATGCGAAAATTGAGTCACGTAAGCTAGCATTGGTTTTTTATACTTATGGGATAGGTGACACGTGGCACTATATTATTGGCTAGGGTCTGCGAGGGCCATCCATGTGGGTGTCTATGTGGAAAATCCCTATCCTTGTCTATATATATATGTAATTAGACATTTATCACTTTTTTGGAAAATTATCAAGCCTAGCTAGATTTGAGAGCTCCTCCTACTATTTTATGTTTGCTCTCGTATGATATCATTACATGCACTCTTTGATACGAAGCGAGGAGGCATTTTTTGTGAGATCGAGTGCACCCTTTCGCGTCGTATCATGGATCCCCACATACGAAGCAAGGAGGCATTGTTCATGAGGTCGGGTGCACACTTTCACGTCGTATCGTGCTTTCACTCATGTATGAACCAAAGGATATTGCAAGCTCCCAAGAGCAGGTCACCCCTAATAAGAAAAGAAGAAGATTGTCACCAGGGTCAAGGGCTTCTAATTGTCCTGCCTTGTCCCTTGAAATTCCCATTGCTTCCTCTCCTTGTTCAGCAGCAAGTGTGAGAATGCCTAGGAAGTCTCTAATCAAATGTAAGTCACCATTGAGGGTTCTTGGATTGTCTCAGATCACAAAGGTTTCTCCATTAGAAAGGCTCCTAGATTTTCTTTCTCAAAATGGCATGGAGTTATCTTACTATGGAACTCCAAAGGATATTTTTAACCTTGACTAGGATATTGACCATGTCTTGAACTCATGCAAGAAGTTTTTTTTGGAGGAGTTTGCTGAGTTTGAAGGTCTTGCATTTCCAATGGTTGAAAAGGATGCAAAGGAATATGCTCACATACCTATTGGGAGCTTACCTTCAGAGAAGGCTTTGTTTTTAAGAAAGTGTACATCTCATTCTCTTGACACGTTGTCGTATTGCTGCGCATTCGAGGTGTGAAAACCACCCAAAAGTTGTGTGTGTGATTTGATACTTTGTACATACTTAGTCGTTATGTTTGCTCTTTTATTTTATGTGGGTAATATAGTGAAGAGGGGTTTGAAGCAAGAGGAAGAAATAATTCGTGATGAGTTGACATACATGACTGCCCTTCAAGCTTGTGGTGCACTTATAGATGCAGAAGCTATTGTTTGGAAGGAACAATTGTCTCTACTTGGGTTTCTGGAAATTGGTCAGACATTGCATCATGATGCTTATATGAGGGGTTATACTTCAGATGTCTTTGTTGGTAATGGCCTTGTGAGTATGTATGGAGTACATGGGACCATACAAGAAACAAAGAGTATGTTTACTGGCTTACCATTTCGAAATGTCGTATCATGGAGTGCAATGGCTATCTCTTTGGCTTACCTTTATGGACACCATCCCAAATTGAATGATGGAAATGCATTTCGCGGGTTGGCTACAAGCTAGCAGATGGGTGCGGGATCAACGATTGGAGTTGAAGTGCCTACCATTATGTCTATATCTGTGTTGGGGAAGAAGGGTCATGAAATATAAGACAGCTTTAAATTGCAAGTTAGAACAGGATGATGCAATAACTGCAACGCTACAGATCAACGAGAATGACAGAATGGAACTTATAAATTATTATCAGAACTATTGCAATCAATATGTTAGGGACAAGCCCAGTGTTACCATTGATTGGTTTCAGTCAGGCAATGCATTTCAAACTGCATCGCTCCTGTACCAAGTTACAGCTGCATTTACTCGGATGGAATGCTATACTCTGGGCCCTGAGATCACAGAATCAGGAGAAGAGCTGGCTGTTAAACAGGAGAATTATACTGTGTCTAACATACTGCCTCTTGACCTAGCAAGTACACCACGATCAATGACAGAGTTCGTTTGTAGTATGCGGCTCTCTAGAGGCTTGGAGAGCGGTTCATCGAGGCGTTTGTCAAGGAGTTTCAGACTTGAAGACATTTTAGATACCCTTGAATTGGTGCCATCATCTCTGGCTGAAATTGCTCCTTACATGCATCTTGCTCAACAACTTGATGGCATCGCTCCACGTGTTGCATTCCTTTGCCGGAAGCATGCTCTAATCAAGGCAAAAATATTGGATCTGTTATCGAGGGAAAAAGGGGCTACTTTTCCTCGGAATTCTTCGACTGGGACCAGGGGTGCTTTTCTGGTTCTGGGAGGGAAGCCAATTTGGGGAGGAACGGAAGAAAAAAGCACAGAAGGAGGAGGCTAATTAGCGGATTCAAAAGCTAATTAGGGAGGGAAAAACAAAGCAAGCGTTGCGTGGCTTCAGAGCGAAATCAGTACAGTGTTCTTGGGAAGCTTGAGAAGGAAGCAGTCATCATGTCGAGAGCTCGAATCCTGGTGATACAAGAGCCAACAAAATAGAATCTGCAGGCAGACAATTATCGCCATCCATCACCACCATCGCTACTCTCTTGGCCTTGTAGAGAGGACCACCACCTACAAGGAGACCTATACTAGCATCGACGCCTCTGACAATGCCTCCATGCTATCACTAATAACACTACTATTGCCACACTGTAGCATCACACGCCATCTACCAACCACATGCCGCATGTGAGGTTTTCTGCCTATGTAGTCAACCTCATAATGCAACAGCACTCCCCCCTTTTTGATGTCGTACCACCAGTTGTGGGAGTCGTATTACAACACCTCTCCCGGCACTGCTGCGACATCATCAACCTGTCCATCTTGAGACGCGTTGTCATGCTTCACTACGTCGAGGTCCAGTTGCCAGCCTAGAATTCTCAAGAAGGTAAGGATGCTGCAGAGGGGACAAACGCCTATGGAGCTTCTCATGAAAATTTCATAATAACAATCGCCCAGATACCTGCCAATGCAAGTGTTTCGTATTCTTTCAGTACTTCAGGTTTGGATGGGAAATCCAAGTGGGAATTCCCTTGCATATGTAGACAGGTCATGATTCTATCATTTGTTTTGTCAAAATCTCTGGGCGAACAGCTTCTCCGCAACTTCTAAGTCTGAATGGGCTTCCTTTGAGAGATGTGTTATTTCTATCAGAGACTAAGCTTGTAGCTGGAGGCTATGATTGCAATCCCATGCTTTTTGTGGGAGACAACAAGGGGAATCTCTGCAACTTGAAAGAGGTGAAGTTCAGGACAGGAAGAGCATATTGTGGGAAGGTAATCCTGATGGAAAAGAGAAGAAAAACCGATGGGGAATTTCGCCTGTTCTTCGACTTTTGGATGAGGAAAGAGGGTTCTTCCATTGATGAGCTTACCGACTTCACATCGTGTTTCCCCATGTGAGTATGCTCCATAAACTGATACAAGTTACCTCAGGATGGCTTATCTTGGCAAAATTCCTGTGTACATAATGTGTTTCTCTTGAGTTTTGAGATCAGAAAAGGCCAGCTGAGTGTGATATGATATGACTCATGAGCTGATGTTCTCAGAAGCACATAGTAAGGGTAGAAGCCCACAGAAGGTTCCCTGCGGCTGTAAGTAAAGCTCATAAAAGTAATGAACTGGAGGTTCTCTCTCTCTCTCTCTCTCTCTCTCTCTCTCTCTCTCTCTCTCTCTCTCTCTCTCTCTCTCTCTCCTCTCTCTCCCTCTCTCTCTCTCTCTCTCTCTCTCTCTCTCTCTCTTTCAGAAAGGCTAAAAAGGTCTGAAGAAGGTCACTGAAGTCTTCCTTAAAGACCTCTTTATAAAGAGACTTCCAAGAGGTGTAGAAGAATTCATTAAGACCCAATAGAAATGTGTGTAGGCAGCATGGATGCAACTCAGAGTGAAACAGGCTAAAACTGTTGTCAATTGTGAGCATTTGAAATCTTGCTTCTCATAAGCTTGTACTCTAAAAAGAGCTTGTATACATGGCATGGGTCAATTGTATGGATCACATGTGGATTTATAATGGTATCACTCTATGCTCACAGTGAAAACTTGGCAGTAATACAATCGTTATTTGACATCATATTTGTCTTGATTATTTGCTTCGCTTAATCTTCCGTCTTGGAATTTCTCAAGAACTTCTGTAGTTGCGACATTGTTTTCGAAACCCTTCGACAACGTTTTGTACCTCAAATTTGTTTTATTCTTATGATTTTAGGAAATACAAGCTAATGTCAAAACCAATTGCATTCATTGCATATACTCTTGTTAGATATCCTCTTAAATATGATGAATAACAATTAGAGGGTCCAAAATGTTCAAGTTTTTGCCTTTTCGACGAGGTAGCAAATGACAAGGATGCAGAGGAATGTTTGGAACTTGAGCAAGAATCATATATTGATGGCAAATTAGATGTTTCCCAATTCAAAGCTGAGACCATTATTGAAGAAAACCATGAAAATGTAGATCTTGTATGTGAATCTTGTTTCTATATTGTTGATTTACTTCCAACTCTCCCTATCAAGGACAAGGAATACATATTGCTTTTAAACATCCAAATGCTCCTCAATTTTAGGGAGGATTATTGTTTAGTGATCATTGCAAAGGCTTTTGATACTACAAATGGCATTGTTGACATCGAAAATGAATCGAAAGAAGAGTTACTTAAACTTGGCACTGAAATTATGGATGAGAAGTTTATTAAAGGAGAGGATGCCCTTTCTTTTTGTTTTAATAAGGCAGAGAATGCTGAGAAAGAGTATGGGATTATTGAAGAGGAGTTCCACAACCTTCAAGACCTACTTGAAATTTCCAATTTTGGAAGAGAAGAGTTGCAGTATGTTAAAGAATTGGAAGATACCAATGAGGCACAATCATCAATTAATATATGGAATCTAACAAAGCTAGAGAATGATGAAAATAAATTGGTACTATTATCTCTAATTCTATAAGATATACATTAATATGTTTGATTTCAACATTAATTTGACAATTATCCTTTTTTGCACTTGAAGATTGAAGATTTTGATAACTTCTTAGGACGGGGTAAAGGAATGAGAGCCGATATTAGTTCACTGAAAGATGTTGCACTTGGCCATTACTTAGCAAGGATTGATCTGTGTGTTTTCTTGGTATTTCATAACATCTTCTCAGAGGAAGCAACATGGCCTATACTATGTATCAAGGCACTTACAAGATTACTTGGTTTCTCTGGATTAGACTACAATGCACAAAAGGTGATGTTTTTGGAGAAGCCTGTAGTAATCAGGATTTTTGGTTATGGTCCTAGTTTCTCTACTTCTAGAGTAATATACTTTTTGGTCCTCTCATCTTATGCTTTGGTAGAAAATTGAACTAATATAAAATCAATAGTTTGCTACAAGAGAAGAAATTTTCTACGTTATAGAGGAAATGTAAAGGCTCTTGAGAACTAGCTTTGTACCTTTCTTTCTTGAAAAATAATATGAATTCTCAAGTTTTATTGTCATCTTTAGTATTCATTCTTTGAAGCTGTCATTGAAAAAACCAATTGAATAGCTTCTCAAGAGCATTGCTTTTTGTAAATCCTCTCCATGCCTTGGCCACTATAAGCTACTAGGGGCCCTTGCTCCTCCATAAAGTAAGGCCCATGCATATGAAGGATATGCTGCAAATTCAAAAGAATAACAATAATTTTATGCCATTGGAAATTTTATCGAAGAAATCTTGGATTAAATATTCTCTTTTACCAAATAAAATGTGATATCCTTTTCTCCCCATGTCGCCTTTATTGCTTGAACAAGATTTGTAATCAACATTTAAACTCTTCTAGATATGTGTAGGTTTTCATTTGTTGCTTGAGGAGCTTTAGGAAGACATCCAAGTGTCTCCAAACCTCCATCGTTAGAAATGCAAGTCATGGTGTGCTTGCAACATTTTTGTCGTTATCCCACAGAGCTCTTTCCAATGCTCCCAAGTAATACTTACTTGTTTTCCTGTATGGTTTCCTAAAAAGCGTCTAGCTTTTGAGCCTCCCATTGAGACATCAACCAAAACATCTCTTATTTTCCTTAAAAGTGTTGGATCTTTTCTTAAGTGAACTCGATCTCCATGAAAATCCATTTTCGAGAGTAATGCCTTAGATTTGTCAATAAAGTCATCCAATAAAGACAAGGGCTTAATTGAGTATACATAGTCGAGATGCAACTTGAGAAGTTTATCAATAATTCTAAACTCTACATGGAAAGAACATATATGAACATTTATAAGAGGAATTGAAAGAATGGGATCCCATATGTCTTCCTTGTTTTTATTTTTACTCAGATCTATAGAGTGTCTAGTTGGGGCTCTTCTTACAGGGCACAAGTTGCTCTAATCTTTAGACCCAACACCTTTCATGCAATGAATGCAATGACATTTTGCATTTGCCCCATTACATATTCCAAGCATACGTTTGATAGTTTTCAAGTCAGCGCTCATGTGCCATTCCACATTAAATTTACCAACACCATCAACAACCAACATTTTCCTTCAATTTGAGACTTAATAATGTTTGGAATACTTTTATGAGTGAACAACCATTTCAGTGTTTGATGATTCTCAATTAGCACGTGAGAGGTGTACCAACCCACTAAATCTCCATATGAGACTGGAACTTATGCATTGGTGCTTGACCCCCACCATTGCTATATTACAATATCTCGTTTATGATGCAAATGCTGATTCTTTCCATCTTTTGTCCTTTTTGAATATGTGCTTCATCTAACTTCAAGGAAAACTTCAAAACACCGTGATATTTCTCTAACGCGAGTCTATACATGTGAATCATTGCAATCTGCACTCTTCTTAGATCAACCCATATATTGTTAAATGCATTGTATTCAAAACTAGATTTTCTTTTTGTCTTTTCGTATGGCATAGATGCTTCAATATGAATGTACTCCCCAAAAACTTGTGGATTCATACAATTCATGGTAGTCCTTGCAATTGATACTCTAAGGGCGCGAGGCAACCCAAATGCAATTATTCTATTACATTTTAGATTTTCAAACCATGATCTTGAGATAGCACGATAAACTTTTTGGCAACTAATGCCTGCAGTATTACATGTCTCTATAATTTCGTTTGGTTTTACTGTGTCCTTTAAGTCCTTGACCAATTATTTGAGAGTTGGGCCCCTCAAATCCATATTCTGAGGTGACTTAAGAATCCTCACAATATCATTCTTATTCATGGTCTCTTTTAAAACATTGATTCTCTCCTCACTCTCTCGAATATTAATGCTTGACATGTTAGAGACGTATTTCTTTGCAAGATTCAATCTTCTTTTCTTTACTCTCTTACACAAGCTAGTTATATTTTTTAATGGTCTCTTTCTCTCTCTGAATCCTATTGGAGTTTTCTATAAGTGTGCTAGCTTGTCTTGTAATGACTTGTTAGCATTTTCCAGAATGTCAATCTTATTTGTAAGCTTAGAAATGCTTGTCTGTTCAATAAATAATGCTTCTTTCATTTCATTCATTTGAGCCATGTATGTGTAAGATGTAGAGTATAACCTTCTATAATAGCTGAGCATTCCATTATAACCTTCCCCAACATATCTCACGTGGTCATGAATATTTAAAAATTGAGGTTTTTTTGTTGAAATATCCTTTGGATAAATATTTCTATCCACCCACAAAACTATAGGTTTCTTTCCTTGAGTTCTGTTGGCCTCCATCTCATCTGTTAGTACTCAACAATGTATACTTCTCCAAGATGAATAAATTGGATCTAGTTGGATGGTAAGTTTGTACTTACATGTGCTCACATCTATATTACTTGCAGAGGCATTGCTAAACATTTTAGTAGATCAACGACAAATGAATCTCATAATGATAAGATAGTGAGCACAAAGAAGAGAATGGCGAAAGAGAATGGAGAAAGAGCGCGTGAAAACAAGACATGGGAGTAGACAAACACGATATAGGTGGACATTTCTTGAAAATACAAAAGTTCCAAGACAAAAACAGTCGAAAAGGTGACCCTGACATAATTAAAGATGAGGGACAATTAATGGCTGACCTCTTCAATGAACTCAATATTCTCTCATTAATCACATTTGAGCAACCAAATTTGGTGGTTCCATTCTTCCAAAATCTCTACTAATTAGCAACTTAATCATTTTCTGACAAGTCATGTCTTTTTTAAATCATTTTTTGGCCCTAATGATGATCTCTCTTAAAATGATCATTCTTGCAAGCAACTTCACCTATCCACCAAAGCTTGAACATCACCCTCTCTTGGAATAAGTTGATCCCTATCACATTCTTAGCATTATAACTTTTAAAAAACTCACAAAAGAATTAGTTAAGTCTATTTTCCATAATATACTCTAGATAAAGGGACAAAAAATAAAACTAAGTTTTTATCATATTCTCCTATTTTGATATGATGGTACTGCTCTTGCAAAGAAAACTAGGAAAGCTTGACCTATATTTAAAAAAGAAAAACAATCCATAAAGAAAACTCATTAAAAAAAATCTTAATCTTTTAATTACATTCATAATATTAAGGATCAACGATTTAGTTAAAATTATTACTAAAGAATCTTAAACTTGTAATTATAAATAAACTAATAATATTACTATATAAATATATATTATTAGTACACTCACTATATAGATTCACCTAAAGATTATTTATGATCAATATTTATATGTAAATATTAATTTACCTAATAATCTACTCACTGCAATATTAAACATATTATTACCCTACCATCTATCTACCAAGCACAATGCAACTAGTGTCACACGTAATGCTTACATGTAACAATATTATGTGGAAAATAAACAATGAGAATCTACAAATAAATAAACTCAAAATTATCGTATTACTATAGTATTTTCTATAATATCTATTGCACAAACCCATGATATAAGTTGTTTCCATCACATTAATAACCTTATAACCTACAAAAAACTCACAAATCAACAAGTAGAGTCTACTTTTCTAACATAACTAGGTTTTTCCATGTTATGTAATTCAACTAGTTTTTTTATTTTAGCATTTTAAAATCTCTGAAAGCTTTCTTTTTAAATGTAAATGAGCATGTGTAAGTATTTTAAATTATATTACGATCTCATTATCACAAAATCATTGTTTCATGTTTTCTATAATAGATTCTACAAATGATTTTTTAAATTTATAATGCCGCAAGTACTTTAAAATATCCTACGATGTCATTATCACAAAAGCATTGTTTCAAGCTTTTTATAATGGATTCTACCAATGATTTTTTGAAATACAATGCATGCATCTAAATCAAATCCAACAAATTTTCTTGAGATTTTAATACTTCTATAATGATCCCCCCAAATGGAAGCTCGGAGAGCATGTAATTAACCATATAGTAATCTTAACCACACATTATCAAAAAGTCACATCTATCATGTGTTGATGCATTTAATCAACAACAGGATCATTAATTAAAAAATATTTCTAATGCTCTTATTTTAGTATCTATAAAACTAGCAATGGCTATAACATTCATAAAACTTTGAACGAGTCTACTCAACATGCCTAATCTATCAAAAACATCAGATAGAGAATGCAAACTACACATGAATTTTACGTTTTGCTAAATTATTAAAAAGAGTTAGACTCTCTAACTAAGTATACACCAATATTGCTTCATACGAATCATATTTTTTTAACAACAATTTTTTTAATCTATATAGAAGATTTTAATAAACCCAAGGAAGGACATCTCTTTAACAAGGGCAAAGGGGGAAGAGCAGTGGAGCGCTTGCATAATGTCGCCCAAAGATCCATCACTACGTTTGCAAGGTGGGGTTGCATTTTCCTATAGTGATAGGGAGTAACCCCAAAATTGGCTTAGAGTAGTGCCCTAGTTCCATTTTGGAAAATTGTTTTTTTTTGGGGGGGGAGGGGGGTATAGCCATATGTATTTTCTAGCCATTATTCCTATTTTTTAGAGAAAACCAAAGATTCCCTTATGAGACCTAGAGGATTTTCTAGTTTTTTCACAAAATTTTAAGAAAATACTCCCCAAAAAACCATATTAAGAATATATCCATATAATATTATGTGTAGTAGGGTTCTTATGCATTTAAAGAAGAATAATGATAAAAAATTTGAATAATCAATGAAACAAGCAATAATAAAAATAGAAAGTATTTTTTATCAATTTAAAGCATATTTATATATGTTTCTCCATATTTTTTCAAATGTGCCAAGTAACTTTAACTTAATACAATAGTAATAGAATTGACTATGAAGGTTTTTGGATAGGAGGCATATGCTCTATCACAATAGACTATCATAGAGCCTATCATGGAAGCCACATCGATGATGGAATGGAGTAGAAGACATTCCATCTTATTTTGAGACCCATGGAAATCTCTTGATCTTCTCATTCTGCTTCATCTTAACAAGCTAATACAATCTATTATCCAACTTATATTTGTATTAGGAAAATGTAAACAACAAAACTATAGAAAATTTTTATGTTTGCGAACATGTACACTCTTTACTTTTGACATGCACCTTCTTAGTACTTAGTGTTAATAAAAGATTACATTAACTTTATTTAAATTGGCAACCTTTTCCTTTACAATAACTCAATTAGAAAATGTTTAGTAAAGAGTGCAATAATAATGCTAGGTGAGACAAAGGACCAAAACCAATTTCTTGTCAACATGTTATAACTTCAACAAATATATCTTTGTGGTTGGTTTTCCTCTTTTCTTTGAGAAGTTTGAGAAATGTTACATTTATTACCCTTGTTTTCTACTTTCAATATCTAATCATTATTCAATATCTTCAAACCTCTAACAAATTTTGAGTACTTTGTTAATAACAATATTGGTGAATTTGTGGTACTCCACCCTCCAGGGTGAAAAGCAAGGTGATCTTGTCAATAATAACTATAAAAAGATAGATTAAAATGAAATAAAAAGGAGGAATCACAATTGTTAATTAAACATATTTCAGGCATCTCAAATACATCTCTTATCAAGGTAGAATCTTACTAAAACTTATCATATTCGGTCTTGCTAGGTTATATGTTACCAAATACACTAGAAAGTTTTTTTATGAAAACACAAGCACACACATACACTCATGCATGTACCAATGCACAGAACTAGACATATACAAATATGCCCTCAAGTAACATCTGTCTTTTCTCCATTAAAGAGCCGCTGGTTCAAATGCTAGGGCAAGTGTACTATGACTAGAGAGAGAGAGAGAGAGAGAGAGAGAGAGAGAGAGAGAGAGAGAGAGAGAGAGAGAGAGAGAGAGAGAGAGAGAGAGAGAGAGAGAGAGAGAGAGAGAGAGAGAGAGTGTGTGTGTGTGTGTGTGTGTGAATAAAGTAAAAATGCATGTGCAATTTATATTTAAAAATCATTAAATTTAAAAAATGAGAGTTGAACTTTTTTTAGATAAACATTTTAAGCTCAATATCGAAGTAGTTTTCAACGAGATTCCAAATATTGTACAAATTATGTTAATTTTTTGAAAATCAACAATCTAATCTTATAAATATTACTTAAGAATTTGAAACTCTAATTTATTGCTTCACTAATGATAAGCTATAAATTTTATTTATTTTTTCATGAAACACTTTTAAAAAAACCTATTAGATATTAATATATTTCATTGACCTTTTGTCATAAACCTACAGTTACACAATTCTAGTTATTATATATTTAATAAATTTTTGAACAAGAGACTTGCAAAATTTATATAATCTAGAAAAATCTTATTCATGAGAGTAAGAACTTAACACCATATGCCCACCATTGTTGTTTTGCATTCGAATTATTAATGAAATGCTTTTCATACAACTACATGTGAGGATATCTACCTGTATAACATTGGGATTTTGGATGCCATTTTACTCCATTAGGTTGTATGCTTATTATTACTCAAAAAATTTTATTTTAAAAGATTGAGAGTTTCTTTTTCATAGGAAAGCAAAGGCTTGGAGGAACAATTTTATGCTTAAAAAAGGAATCATCAATCAATGAAAGTGATAGGATCAATATTGGGTTATGTTTTAGCTTTAATATTTATAGTTGAAATGATCATGGCATTAATTTCAATACATTTATGACGTAACACTAAGATAAATTGACTAGTTCCACACATTCTTGGAAAACTTATCATTGTTTAGATAGTCAATACTACTTGCTATCTCCATTAGAAGCTATGAAAATATATGTGCGATAACATTTTTAAATATAATCTCTACTTGTATTTAAAAGTAAAGGTAACTATAAATTTACTAGTAAGAGAGAATTTAAAAAAAAAATGTCACACCTACCAAAATTAAATATATTTGACATATAAAAGGTCTGGCACGTCTGCCTGTGATCCCAGTCTTTAGGACTCAGGAGAATGCCTTTTCTCCCCTCAAACGAGACGTTACAAAATGTCTTTTGATAAACGATATGTATGCCGAAAAACAACGCTAATAGTAAGCATTATCATCCACGACAGCAATCTTCCCTTTCAGAGAGAAACTTTATGTTTTAAATCATTGCTTGGAAGATTTGATCTTCATTGCAGACAAACAAATAGTATGATCATTGGCGCTACTCAGAGAGTGGGAGGAAACGTTAAGATTCAGATAATAGCAAAGTTGGATATTCATCTAATGGTCGTGTGTGAATTGAACAGACACATGTCCAGTCTGAACCGACACATCACTACAAGGATACGAAGGCATAGCGATGGTGCTTTCGGATGCAAAATAGCGGCGTCGCTATTTGTGACGCAAATAGTGACGGTGCTCAGACGAAAAAACGCGGGCTGAAACTCGAGCATGTTATTTTGCGCAAATAAAAGAAAGAGAGAGCAAAAGGGAGAGCGAACTCCATCTTCAATTTAAGAGGGAGAGGGAGAAAAAGAGAGAAAGAGGGAGAAGGAAAGCTTCTCATCGTCGCCGTCACCGTTTGCAAAGAAGAGGAGGAAGTGTACAGAGGGCGAAGAGAAGCCGCCGTCATGAAGAGGAGCCGTGAAATCCATCCTCGGGCCTTTGCGGTGAGTGCATTGTTCCTTCTTCCATTGTTTTTGTTTTTTCTCCTTTTCTTTTACTTGTTTTTGTTAAAAATCATGTGTATTGAGATGGGGTCGTTCCGCTCTTCAAGCAATGAGTTGCAGAAAGCAGTCTGGGCATCAAAGTTGGTATCCCAAATTCTCCTCCTCCACTTCGGCTGTGCCTTGTAGCCTTGGACGGTCTTGGGAACTTGGTTCACCTTGTCCTGCCAGTAATCTGTTGGTTCCTAGCTCCATCTGGTAACTACAATGTTCCTCTCCTATATCCAATTGTTGGCGAAGTCATTAGCCATTTTGCTGATTCTTGCCACCGTCTCCAAGGGTAGAACACGATCCAAAGCTTAGTGGATAAGAAAAGGACAACTCAAATGGTTATGTCTGGAACTTTCGATGTCACCATATAGTCAACTCCTTAGACCAGTTGACGAGATGGGGATCCACGCGTATCGGCATGGACTCTTCAAGGAGTTGCTCTGGCTGTACTCTTGCTCTTCTCTAGGCGTGCTCTGCAAGCTCTTGCCTTCTTCTTCAAGCTGCTACCATGTGTTTAGAAATTTGTGCCCCTTCTGGCTCTTCAAGTGGCAATTCAGGCAATGGCATATTAGGCTTTCTATGTTGTTCTTCCTCAAATTCTTGCTCAAAGTTTGGCCCCTCTTCCGTGGCTTGCTCTAACGCTGGCTGGTCTCTTCAGGTGGTGGTTGTTGCACTTGTCTTTCAAACCCTAGTTCCATGAGCTCGTCAATGGAAAGGTCGGCTTGTTGTAGGTCATTGTATTGTTGTGATGTAGTAACACCTATGCCGATTGGAAGGGTGTGTTCTTGAAGGCCATATCTCAAGGCACAAGATGTCACTTCTAACTTCCTCTTCATCCTTTCCATTGAGTCCTTGCCTTCCACTTGGGTGACATTCAACACCATGCTCAAGAAGGATTGTCTCTGAGTGTCTGAGCACACTTCAGCAACCTCTGCTCTTGATTCCGTGAACACTCTTTCGCATTCACTCACCGCCAAGTGTTATGTTAGTCCACCCATTGCTGTGTCTTCTCTTCCATCTTTTTCCTTTCCTCCTCTGTTTCTCGAGACAACATCACTACCACATGTTGCTACTCATTCACTAAGTCTAGCATCTGCGTCTTCTCCTTATTGCGGTGGTTCAGCTGCTCTTCTATTATCTTCCTTCCTTGTTCCACAATGGTAAACTGCAATTCTGCCTCTGTGAATACCTTTGATAATTCTTCCTGGATCTACTCACAGCTTTCTAACCCTGCAAAATGCAGTCTTCTTTCTGTTATTGCCATAGCCATGAGAGCTTCCACATCTCTTTTTCTGTTTTCCAAGTCATCTTTCAGCTCATGTGTGCTTCTTCCTTTTGCATCCCACCTTTCTTGCTCTAGGACTTAGATCTCTCTTTGTATTCTTCCTTGCTCCTCTATTTCATACCACAGCCGCAAGGCCAGGGCATCCTCTTTCTCTTGACATTGCTCTTCCAACTCGTGGCTTTCTTCCTGCCAGTGCTTCTCCAAGTGAGTGGTCCTTTCCATTAGCTCATCATACTGGTGAATTAACATTTTCTGACTCTTTAGAAGAGCTAGTGCATCCTATTCTTCCTCCTCTAATCTTCACCTCAAATGATCCTCATTCTCTTGAGCTTCCTTGGTCTTGGCATCCAACTGCTCTTTTAGGGCCTTAAGCTCTTTTTGATGATCTGCGGCTTGCTTGGACACGTTGAGCCTCAAACCTGCCGAGGTTTCCTTTTCAATGTCTAGCTCTTCCAAGGCTGCTTTCTTTTCCTCTCTTGCCTTGCTAAACTGAGTGAGGAGTTCAGCCACATATGCGTCATAGTCTGCTGTGCTGGTGGCACTATGAGAGGGGCCCTAGTGGTTAATGCTTCTAGCTTCTGCCGCTTAGGGTCTCGCCGTGATTTTGCATCTATTTCGGCTAGCCTCTTTGTTCCTGCTTTGGGGGGAATCTCTGCCACATTTTTAGCCAAGAGTTGTATCATTGCCATTTAATTGAGCCACGTCCACAGCTGGCATTGACTCCTATGTCATGGTGGGTGTGGTTTCAGTTGGGAGTGGCACAAAGGAAGATGGAAGGGGGTGCAGTGGGGCCTTGCCCTTTCTTGCAACCACCGGGGTTGTTTTCACACTGCCACTAACTCCAATCTCATGATGCAGGCTCAGTGGGCTCATCTCTCCCCCTCCATGGGTCTCTTCCACGAACCTTTGAGTTGCCTCTGCCAAATCTGCATCTTCCTTCCTTCTCATTTTTTCATGTTCATCTTCAATTCTTCTCTTCCTCTCCTCCTCGGCTCTTCTTGACTCTTCTCTAATCCTTTCAAATTCCTCCTCTTCTTTTCTCCTTCGTTCCTCCTCCATTCCCTTGGACTCTTCTTGTGCTCTTTTCAACTCATCTTTCTCTTCCTTGCTTCAATTTTCCTTCTTCTATTTTTGGATCTTGGCAGTCTTCACCTTTCCTTGTGCCCTAGCTTCGGCTATCTGTCATTGATGGTGCATTCACTGGATCTGTCTTCCTCACGGTGTAGTGGCTGGGAGGGTGCTACTATCTCTTCAATTCCCCTTGCTTCCTTGGTTGCCTCGTGAATAATGGCCATCGGTACACCATCGTATGTAATGGTAGAAGCCTTGGTAGAGGACTTCTTGCAGGTTGATCTCGTTGTAGAGGCTGAGGAATCTCCTCCTGCTGTTGCTGCACCTATAGGAAGGGCCTTTGCTACTATCTCGATGGTCTTTATGACGAACCCATTCCAATCCACTTCTTCACGGACCTTTCCACTATGCTTTCCAACACCGGGACACTGATCCTGTACATCAAAGCATTGTATCTCTGTCTTAAGAAGAGGGCGTGGACCATCTTTGCTTTCATCTTTACTTATGGGTTTGGGATGTCTGCCAAACTTACTCCATCCACTGTGCACACCTCACTATTGTTCATCCCCAGCATGGCATATATGTCTCTTTTATGATGCTTCACAGCCTTGGGGGCCAAGCCAAGGGCCTTCTCCACCACTTCAACATTAAGTGGTACCTCCACCTATTGGGCAACATCCCCTCTTCTTACTATCACTGTGCCATAGTTCCTACGAGCATCAAAACTCCTCAGGAACTCTACGCAAGCACTGTAATCCACCGCTTGTCCCACTTTCTCCACATATACTTCCAGAGAGTACACTTGTCCACCAGATGCTTTACTGTTGGCTCCTCTAGGATGGCTTCGTCTAGGTTTAAAGTGTGCTTAAAGGTGAACTAATTAAATCCTTGTGTCTCCACACCTATCTCGTACTTGGCTTGTTCATCTTCCTTGAATGGAAGCTTACTACCTTTTTCCTATCCTGCCATTATGGGTACCTGCCATGCAACAGTACCCATAATTAGTATTGATGGGATAGGCAAGACTGAATTATGGCACTATGAAATAATTGAACAATTAGAAAAGCTGCACGAGAACATGAAATTTGAGAAATAACAAACTAAAAGAAAAGACATGAATTTTCCAAGTGCGCTTTGCTCTTAATTTTTTATGTGTAGTTCAACTCTTCATTATGTTTTTCATTTGTGCTATGTTTTCCTAATCACCTTACCCCCTCCCCATTGTGGAAAGAGAAAAATCCTTCCTAGGATTGAATAGGACGAGGCAAGGACATTAAAGCATAGCATGGTGTGTTTAATTTGACAACAACTATTGGTAGCAATTTCGGTCATATTCCAATTGGGCATGATGGTCAAGTTCATGCAGTCTAATGGATGCTTGCGTGATATACGTTAGGACATCGTGTAGCACATCGCTAGATTTGAGGCGGCTAGCAACGTGTAGCTCTTCTTCTGTAAGGACTTGCTCGATGTAAGGATGGGCCAATAAATGGTCGTCAAGCAATTTGTTACACAGGATGGCCATAACCCTAAAAGAAGTAGCAGCTACGTACGTGGGGTCGTATTCCGAAGCCTTGATTGCGCATCTTTTCTCGACATTCATCATAATTTGGCAACCTTTCCGCTCCCATTGGACGCGTAAGGCATACCATTGCTGTAAGAATGAAGAGGTAGAGTTTGCAAGACTCATGAGCTCTTCCAGCTACTCTTGGATTGGTGCAGAGCCGGCAGGCTTTTGGTATGAGGTCAATATCCTGCCGATGATTGCTTGCTCCTTTGAGTCTTCACCGCTAGTGATAAGCTCAGCTGCAACCTTGGGGAATTTGATGGTCATAAGCTCGTACTCTTTCCAGGTGCATGGTAAAGCACGGACTTCAGAAGCAAGTGGCTCATCAAGAAGGCCAAGGTCTAGCCGCTCATAACTTCGGGCGAAGGTCATGAATGTGCTACCCAGCATTTTAATGCAAGTATCCAAGTCATCACCTGAATTGGTGCAAGGTCCTTGGCCATAGCAAGAAATGAGCGTTGCTCATATGAAGACCTAAGACTTGCTGATGGCTGCAGTGGAACAAAACTAGATGGATGCATTAGCAATGATGTTCCACTAGATTGTTTCTTGGGATTAACATCCGCTTGGAAGGCTAGTTGTGTGTCATGCGGCTTGGAAGACGTGCAACCTTCATCATGAGCTGCTTTGAGCATGCAAGAGTTGGTAACATTAGATGATTGTGGAACATCTAGCTGCTTTGTAAGTTGATAGGTTTGTGAGATCTCAAGAGACATAGTGGGTTTAGGCTACATGGGACTGATTGGTCGAGTCTCTAGCGACTTTGCTCTGGCATCAGTAGTGATTGGTTTAGAGCCAAGGGGTTGCGGCTTTGGCTGATAGATGGGCTTAGGTTTTGGGGCTTCCAAATTTATGGTTGTCATAGATTTGATAGCTTGGGTCTTAGGTATGGTTGGTTGTTTAGCAAACACGCTACTTGAAGCAGGTGTGGCCGTAAGTTGTATAAGGGGTTTGTTCTTAAGGGATGATGTCTTGGGCACCCAGATCCAGCTGCTGCCCTCAAAGTATCCTTAAGCACATAATAGGGTTATGGGGACCCATCATGACTTCAAGGTGCATTTACGGCTTCAGCGTCTAGGCTGCTTTCTAGGCTTTGCTTGAGGGTGCATTTATAGCTTTGGCTTCTAGGCTTTCCTTGATGTTTAGGTACCCATTGAAATGTAGGTTTCTTAACCTTAGGAGTGGGTTTGGTGGGGTGGTGTTTTGTGGGCTGAGTGGGGTGTGACACATCACGACCCCCCTCCTTAGCCTTAGGCATGGTCTTCTCTATTGATGGAGTGGCGGTCTTGGAGGGACCCGCACTGCCCTTGCTGAAAGTTGTCATGATGTGCACATTTCCTATGGCGAGGTGGATACACTGCATGTCGTAATCGACGTAACAATGGATTATTTTTTTTGAAAGTGCACCCTAGTAGCGACATCTTGCCTGCCTACTTCGTGTTGGGCAACACATAGATGATGATTGGCAAACTTTTAGACTCAATAGAGACAACGACTTTGCACTTCCCAAGGAGTGCATAGGATTCACCCCCAAATGGGATAAGTTTAGTGTTAGCTGGCTACAAATGGGGTTGACAATTGAGGGTCCAATGAGCATGGGTTAGGATATTGGCGTCAGCTCCCTCATTGATCAAAGCATCAAAAGAACATGTCTTTTGGGTTGTGGCCATGATTCGTAAATAAGCTGGAGCAACAGCTTCCTCATCATCCTCCATCTCAGTGATGGTTGCAACACAAACATTGACACGGGTCTCTATCATAGGGGGCTCATGTAAAGGATGTGTGGGAGGGTAGTACTTCTTCATGTGATTGCCATTGAAAAAGCCTATGCCCTCACCTTCTAGTGTCTCAAGTTTGACATTGCTCGTGTCCTACTGATGGCATGCACTCTAAAAGGTCCAAACCCTCGAAACTTCATTTTCTGCTTATGGTCCTTCACAAAGTACAACAACACAAGGTTGCACTGGTCAAAATCACGTTGTTTGACATGCTTGTTAAACCACATCTTTCTTTGTACCTTTTCACAAATTAAAGCATGGGTGGTGATGAGTCTAGTTTCAGTGAGGCGTTCCAACTCCATAAGATGGTTAGTCCAAGCCTCTTTCCCTTCCCAATGCTCATGCACCGCTATCCTCAAGCTAGGGATAAACAATTCTAAAGGCAGGATAGCCTCGGTTCATATGTTAGCCTGAGAAGGGTGTTTGTCCCACAACCATTTTATAGGTTGTTCGATATGCCCATAAAGCTACCATGAGCTTGTTATCCCAATCGCTCCGAGAAGTGAAAACCACCTTTGTGAGCACGTTGTCTAGGATCTTATTCGTTGATTCTACCTGGCCATTGGCTTGGGGATGAAAGGTGAGAAGGATCGAAGCTTGCATGCGAGCTATGGCGGGAGAGCAAGAGCAAAAAAGAGAGAGACAAGAAATGGGAACTCCAACGGTCACAATGTGTGACTGGGCCTTCCTTTATTTACTAGTCACTAAAATGAATGTAAAGAATAAAGTGACGTGACGGGCGCCCGCCACCTGCAGTGTGCAGGGGCGGGTACTGTCAGTGTAGTAATACACGGGGTGGCACGACGGAGGCGCCTTTACCCCCAACAACCCCCCACTTAAAGGCAAATCTGCCCTAGTGACAGAGAAAAGAAAAAAGAAAAGACAGTACAAATGTACATAGGTACAAGGGATGAGGAAAGGCAACATCTCATCCTGAGGAAGGCAAAGCGCTCAGTAGTGAGGCTTTTCGTGAGCAGATCTGCAGGATTCTCGTCAGTGGAGATCTTGACAAGGTCAAAAGACTTGTCCTCCACAACACCACGTATGAAGTGATACCTCACCTCAATGTGTTTTGTCTTCGCATGGAAGACCGGATTCTTAGCCAACTGAATGGCACTCATAGAATCCGAATGCAGTGTAGGTATAGCATCAATCCCAAGGTCAGAAACTAGACGGCCTAGCCATATGACCTCCTTGCAAGCCTCAGTGGCTGCAACATACTCGGCCTCAGTGGTAGACAAAGCCGTACACTTCTGAACCCTGGACATCCAAGAGACAGCCCCTCCAGCATAGGTGAATACATAGCCAGAAGTGGACTTCCTACTATCTGCATGTCCTGCATAATCGGAGTTAGTGTACCCCACGACCCCTGTATCCTGGCTGCCATAGCAAATACACATATCTACTGTGCCCTTCAGGAACCTCATGATATCCTTCACGGCATCCCAATGTCTGTTGCCAGGTGTAGCCATATAGCGTGCCACAACACCAACTGCATGCGCAATATCTGGACGAGTGGCTATCATGGCATATATCAAACTGCCCACGGCTGAAGCATAAGGGATCTTGGCCATCTCGGCCCTCTGCTCATCTGTCTGCGGACAATCGGCCTGTGATACCTTCACATAAGAAGGTAATGGACAACCAATAGGCTTTACGTCCTGCATGCGGAAGCGCTCAAGGACTTTATGAATGTACTCCCGCTGTGAGAAATACAAAATCCCCTGATGCCTATCGCGCTTAATGCACATCCCAAGTATATGTGAGGCCTGTCCCAAATCCTTCATCTCAAAGCTCTTCTTCAGCTGAGATTTAAGAGCATCTAGCTCATCATGAGCTTTCCCTGCTATCAGCATATCATCAACATAGAGTACCAAGATAAGCAAACTGCCATCACGGGCTTTCTTAGTGTAAAGACACGGATCCATAGCACTCCTGCTGTAGCCCTGTGACTGCATAAAGGCATCAAACTTATGATACCATTCCCTAGGTGCCTGCTTCAAGCCATACAAGCTCTTTTCAACTTGCACACTAGGTGCTCCCTGCCAGGTTCTGCAAAGCCCTTAGGCTGATCCATATAGATCTCATCATGCAAGTCCCCATGTAGAAAAGCCGTCTTAACATCCATCTGATATAGATCTAAGTCAAGCTGTACAACAAAAGCCAAGACTAAGCGCAGGGTGGTTATCTTAACCACAGGAGAGAAGACCTCATCAAAGTCCACACCATGTTCCTACTTAAAACCCTTTGCTACCAATCTAGCCTTGTATGCCGGCTTGGGGTGTCCAGGGGTATTTTCAGCTTGTACACCCACTTGCATGGCAAAGCCTTCTTGCCGTTAGGCAAGGAAACCAAATCCCAAGTCTCATTCTTATGCAGGGAGTCTATCTCAGACTGCATAGCCCTCTCCCAGGAGTGACTGTCACCCCTGCGCAGAGCCTCATCGTAAGTGAAAGGCTCTCCTGCATCTGTAACCAAAACATAATGCATAGAGGGCTGAAATCTGTCAGGTGGACGTCTGTCTCTAGCAGACCGTCTCACCGCAGGCTCTGCTGCCTGTCTAACTGCCTGTCCAATACCCTGGCCCTGTGGAGGAACTGCTGCAGGCTGTACTACTGGCTGTGCTGGAGCTCTAGGCTCCTCCTGAAAGATTACTCTGCGGATCTCAACCACCTTCTCAGGCTGCCTGTGCATCTTGTCTTCATGGAAGACGACATCATGGCTGCGTACTATTTTCCGCACCTGCGGATCCCATAGGCGATAGCCCATCTCTCCTGACTCACCATAGCCAAGGAATATGCATTTAATGCTCTTTGGATCCAATTTACTCCTCTTGTCCTTGGGCACATGGCAGAATGCCTCACATCCAAAGACACGGAGATGCACATAAGAGGGTGGCTTACCAGCCCAAACTTCCTTTGCAACCTGGAAATCCAATCCACTGGAAGGCGATCGGTTTATGACATGCACTGCCGTACTAACTGCCTTAGCCCAAAAAATCTGGGATAGGCCTGCATGGCTAAGCATAGAGCGCACACACTCCTGAATAGTCCTGTTCATGCACTCAGCCAAACCATTCTGGGGTGGGGTGTAAGGGGCGGTCAACTGACGCTTAATACCCCTGTCATCACAAAACTGCTCAAAAGCATGCGAGACATATTCTCCCCCATTATCTGTCCTAAGGCATTTCAGCCTATACCCAGTCTGGTTCTCAACAAGAGCAAGCCATCTCTGAAAAACTACCAAGACATCGGACTTCTGCTTTATGGGATAAGCCCACACTTTCCTAGAAAAATCATCAATGAAGGTAACGAAGTACTTCGCGCCACCCATAGACATGCAAGGCATAGGCCCACAAACATCGGAATGCACCAATGCCAAGGGCTCACTCATGCGTGGCCTACCCGATTTCTTATGCGTAGACCTATTCTGCTTACCATAAAGATAATGATCACACGAGTCAAAACATGCATAATCCAAAGGCGGAAGATACTGCAAACCAGATAACATTTTCATTCCCTTCAAAGACATGTGCCCTAAACGAGCATGCCAAAGTGATACATGTGGGATAGAACCCACTGCCAAAACATGGTCAACTGAGGACCCAGATACAACAAGAGGATAGAGGCTGCCAGCCTTGGCACCTCTAGCAAGCACAAGTCTGCCACGAGTAATCTTCCAGGCAGAATCCCCAAAACATACATGAAATCCTGCATCATCCAGCTGTCCTACAGACATAAGACTACGCGTAAGCGCAGGTACATGATGTACATCCCTAAGCAAAAATGAACTGCCATTGGAAAACTGCAACTGAATATCACCACAGCCCACAATATCAAGAGACCTGTCATCTCCAAGTCTGACTGATCCAGATACAGTACGGTAAGAGTGAAACCACTCACGGTAAGGCATGACATGGAAGGATGCACCTGAATCCAATAACCAGCACTGTGCATACATACCAGGTGTCTCAGTCAAGTGTGAAGCATCAAAAGAACTAGCTGCAAGTATAAACTCATCACCACCATCGGACTCCTCAGTCTGCGTGGCATTAATTTCCTCAATCTTGGCGCTGGACTTCGCAGGTACTATGCTGCGATCAGAGGACTTCTCCTGCACTTTATCTTTCCCCTTATCCTTGTGCTTCTTATTGCGCAACTCATGACACTGTGGTCTAATATGGCCCTTTTTCCCACAATGATGACAAGTGACATTCGCATTGCGCCCACGCGACTTACTACGAGACTTGCCACGAGATTTAGACCGACCCTTCTGCGAGTCACGGCCTCGGCCATTACCACGGTCATACCTGTCATTCCTGCCTCTAACTGTCAAAGCATGACTACCACGAGAGGCATCCAAGTTTTTGCAATTCACCTCTTCCTGAAGAAGAGCACTCTCAACATCTGCCAATTTTAGAGTAGCACTAGAGGCACAAAGAGCAGTGCGGAATACATACCATGACTCATTCAAAGTCCCAAGCAAGAAAAGAGGAGTTACTTCCTCTCCAAAGGTGATATCCTGCGAAGTCAGGTTCTTCAGTATAGCATGGAACTGGCTCAAGTGAGTAGACATAGTTGCATTATCCTTCATGCGCAGATCCATAAGCTGCTTCAACCAGTACATCTGACTCGCCGGACTTTTCTTATCATAAAGATTCATGATCTTATTCCATAGATCCCATGCACTCTGTGCTTCCTCAAATACATTATAATGTACCTGTTCAGTGAGAGACAATACAATCGTGGACTTGCATAGCTCATCAAGTTCAAGCCAGTCGTCATTGTCCATAGTTTCAGGCTGCTCCCCACTCAACCGAAGTGGCTTAATCTGAGATTTCTGCACCAAGACCTGCCAAATTTGACTCTTCCAATAAGAGTAGTTGATACCATCCAGCTTTGTGATGTTAAATATGGCATTATCAGTCGAAGAGGACGCCATAATGCAGGCTGGAAATGCACAGACAGTGTAAAACTGCTGGCTGTTTTACTGCAGAAAATGCCCAAAAATGACCAAAACGGGGTCCAAAGGGCGAGCAAAGTGTGCCAAAAGTTGCTGCCCACTTAGTACTAGGTGCAGTACACCAAATCAGGATATTTCAACATGAAAAGTACACCTCAGTTCACCAATAACTGCTTGCTGTAATAAATTGCAGGTATGCAGTCTAGAGAGCAAACTGTCCCAAAATAGGATCCAATGTCAAGCAAACAATGCTAGGTCCAAAGCCGGCATGAAACGGACATAAGCAAGGCCAATGACAGTGAAAAGAACATGATTTCAACACCGAAGCATGTCAAAATAACATCTGCTAGTGAAAGGCACACCCCCAGACACTCTAGGCAAAGTGTTCCTGTAATTGCCAAAACCTGACACAAATAGGTGTCTGCTCAAAGAGAAAGATCCAAATATGAGACTCAGCTCATAAGCATCCTGTGAAACAAGAGTACATCAATGCATATCCATAAAGATCGGAGTATGATCCCAAAGTCTCAATGCGTATGTAGCTGCTCAAGACATAAACTGCTCCAAATACATGTAAGTGCTCCAATAGCATGCAACTGTCAAAGGTTAAGCAAGCATGTAAAATGCTCCCACTGGCACAAAAGGCGTACAAAGCGAGCTCAGAAGCTCAAACAACCCAAGAGAAAGCACCAGTGATAAGTGACCCTGTCAATGCATCAAGCGCATCCAAGAGAGCATGACATACATGAAGCACCGGTCGTATTAACCATGAAGCAATACATAAGCCCAAATAAGCTCTCAGTCAACTCAATGACATCCAAATAGCAACCAAGATTAGTGATCAAGTAAGCCGGGAATGCTCAAATACATCCAAATCCAAGCTCCAAATGTCGGTATGGCATACACGAACCAAATAGCATATGTCACGAACCAAAGCATGTAATGCAAAAGCCTAACTGTCAAGCAGAGACATGAGGCATAGGCGGTCCACGAGCATGCCAAGTCGGTCCAAATGCCAGTGAAGACGGAGCTAATGCGAAGCTCAAAAGCATCCCATAATCTCATACATATGCTCCAAGTCGTCCCCAAATGTCATTGCACGCGAGCTATGGCGGGAGAGCAAGAGCAAGAAAGAGAGAGACAAGAAATGGGAACTCCAACGGTCACAATGTGTGACCGGGCCTTCCTTTATTTACTAGTCACTAAAATGAATGTAAAGAATAAAGTGACGTGACGGGCGCCCGCCACCTACAGTGTGCTGTGGTGGGTACTGTCAGTGTAGTAATATACGGGGTAGCACGGCGGAGGCGCCTTTACCCCCAACAGGGGATAGTATAGTGAAGAATTCCTATGGATGATCAAGAAGGTTGAGAGCAGGTGGGCGACCATCATGCAATGCCTCTTGTAGCGCAAGTCTTGTTCACTAGATAGAGCAATGCTTGATGGTCAACAAGAAAGGTGAAGGGTATGGCCAAAAGATAATGTCTAAATCTCTTAATGGCAAACATCATTGCCAGCCCCTCCCTTTCCGTAGTGGAATACTTCATCTTCATGTCAGTGAGTTGCCTATTAGAAAAGCTCACTTGATAATCAAAGTTGTGTTCACCAGGTTGGCACAGAATAGCTCCAATGGCAAACTTAGATGCATCTATATGCACATGGAATGTTCTGGTCCAATCTTGGGCTTGTAAGATGGGTGCGGTGGTAAGAGCCTTTTTCAATTATTCATAAGAACATTGGCATTCTTCGGTCCACTCTAATATAATTAGCAGCTTGTACAATGGTCTTGTGATTAGTGCATAATTCAGTACAAAGCGCTGATAACACCCTGTGTGACCTAAGAAGCACTGAACACCCTTATAATTGTTGGGTGGTGGCAAGTCGACAATAACCCTGATCTTTGAGAAATCAGTGGCAATGCCATTCTTTGACACCACGTACCCTAGGATGCATTCGTGTTTCACCCAAAATTGGCACTTCAGAGGGTTCAACGAGAGATTATAAAGTCGACACCACTTGAAGACTGCCCGTAGTTTCTCTAAGTTTTTTGCCCAGCTAGAGTGTATGCATCGATTGCCCGCAGACACCTCTAACTCACGTCTAAGCATGTCTTTGAAGATCGTGCATATCAGGCATTGGATGGTTGCGGGTGCATTCATTAGCCCAAAGGGCATAATGATGTAGATGAAAACCCCCACTCTGTAGTGAAGAAGCATGTGCTTGTCGTCAGGATGTACTTGCACTTGATTGTAGCTGGAGAAGCTATCTAGAAAAGTGTAGGCTTCTTTACCTGCCACCCTCTCAAGCATGTGCTTGGTGTATGGCAATGGGTAGTTATCTCTCTTCATAGCAGCATTGACTTTCTTGTAGTTGACGCACACTCGGATCTCTCTATTTTTCTTCATAACGATCACTATTGGTGATACCCAGTCCGTGTGCTCTATTTCATAGATGAATCTTGCTCTCATGAGTTTGTCAATCTCCTCTTTTACTGCATGGGCATGCTTTGGATTCATGGTATAAGGGAATTGTTTTATAAGGACAGTATCAGGGACCATAGGGATGTTGTGGGTCATAAACCTAGGGTCGACTCTCTTAAGTTCATCTAGAGACCACACAAACATGTCCACGTACTCTCATAGGCAGGGTCATAAACCTAGGGTCGACTCTCTTAAGTTCATCTAGAGACCACACAAACATGTCCACGTACTCTCATAGGCAAGCACAGCATGCATCTTGGTGCCCTCCCAAAAAGCATTTACATGTAGAGATTGAGACACTGAGTGCAGTGTCAAGCTTAGTATCTGTGTGACTACATCATGCTCATGCAAGTCAGCAGCAATCTTCTCAATTGGTTCCTCCACCCAATCCTTCAATTCCAGCCAAAGAGTCGGATGCTGCCTAAGCATGTCTCCTAGGCTTAGGGTTACTAGGGTGGTTACTAATGTCGTGAAGAGGTTACTTCTCATTTTTCTCTCCTCCATTTCCATACCTCTAGGCCATTGGCCTTGGGTGTTTTACTGGCCCTGGCTCCTAAGCTTCTCATGGGTGGTGCCGCTCGTGGCATAGGTGCATCTCTTGACCTTGGTCAAGAGGGTGAGATTGGGGTGCTCACACTAGAGAAGTCCTCAGTTCCATCTTCTATGATGGCCTCAGCATCCTTTAGGTTCTCTTGGGCTTCCATTACCCACTCCTTGACCTTTTCAATAGCTTCTAATTGGCGCATTGGGCGGGGGTACTCCCCTACCTTAGCACTTCCTTTCTCTGATGTTTTTGGTGTAGTGGTCTTAACCTCAACATCAGTTACCTTCCTGCCACTCACTAGCATTGTCTCTCCGTCAGCATTGAGAGTGATCTTAGCATCGGTTTTCTTCTTTCTCTACCTATGACTCTTCGTCCCTATTGAGGCAACGCCTAGTTTGCTAGTCGTAGGCAATGATATGCCAGCCTGCCGCATTTGTGCACCTGTCATGACATGCAGCAGGATGGGTGTATTCTCTCTGTCGAATGTCTCAATGCCAAATAGCCCCAAAGGTACTGATGGTACATTTCCTAAGCTTGAGGACGACTTTTGTCTAGGGCATGAAGAGATGGGTGATGTTGCACTTAGCACACTTGAGATCAGGTCTCTCCCTATTAGCCTACACTTTTTCTGGTCATTGTGTTGATATGTGACTAGGGTGACCACAAGTCCAGCACATGACTAGGTCTTGGGTTGGCCCTGAAAAACCTATGCCTTTGCCCCTTCCTAACAACATCACTGGCGCTCGTCGATAGTCCATGCGGACCGGATTACCCTCTTCATCATATGAGATATAAGGGTTCACATATGACTCCTCATCATTGGGCTCTTCCATGTAGTGGATGGGAGCATCACTCTATGGATGTGTCATGAAGGGTCCAGGGGGTTTGGGTATGCCCATGGGATTGATCTCTGATCTAGGAACGGCCGGTTTTGCATCATTAGGTACTAGAAGGGCCAATGGGGCTCCTCTTCCGAAGAAGTTAGGTGGCCTTTCCCATAGTATGGTGAGTTATATTGTTGTGCGTAAGGAAACCTTCTTGGCAATCGACAATGCATTATGTCATGGCCAAACCTTTGACAATTTGCGCAAGGCCTGGATCTTGGATCCCAGCACTCGGCAGCGATGTGGTTGCCTCCACAATGCACACACTGGACATGCGGTATAGTGGGTCTCTTTACTAACTCCTGCAACCGTGCTAGCTCCTTCTTGACTTCGGCTAGCTTTTAGTCTTGTGCCATGCTCTTGCCCTTATCCTACATGTCAGGGGCTAATCTCTTGTTATAGGTTGTGGCTTTCTCTGTGGTTTTTTGGCTAGAGCCATCTCGATTCGAGCTTCTAGCACTTCTCTCCCTAAGTTGGTCATCTACCCTTATTGCCTCATCAAAAACCCCAGCGAGCACATCTCTCTGCAAGCTTGAGTTGCTTGTAAGTGCCTTGTAAAGTTCCTCACTGCGGATTCCGTTTATAAAAATAGTAGAGACCGCTCTCTCATTTGGTCATTCATTGGTAGGGATTCTCTTAAATAGGCTACATACATGAGTGATGTAGTCTCTAATGTCCTCTTTGTCCTGCTGATTGACATTCATTAGTCGGACTATGAGGTTGTCCAAATACCTTGTCTTTAAAAATATATTGATGAAGAGATCCATCAGGTGATTGAAGTTCGTTCGCTTTGTTGCATCTAGGCTGGTGTACCACATCCTTCCCTTATAACCCAATCAAAGCCCGAAAGCCTACGAGCATTGGACGAGGTCTGTGAGACCGTTGGCTTTGCAAACCTGCTCAAACTGCTCCACGAAGCTATAGGGGTTGTTGCTAGGTTGGTACTTGTCCAACTGCTTGGCCACTACAAGGATCTTGTGGCTCTTTGCCCTCTGCATGACTCCTAAGTCTGTGAGAAAAGAGGTGGATAGTGCAGTTGCACTCTGTTCTACAGTTGTGTTGTCTATGAGCCACTTGGTGACAACCTCGCTTAGCGTCAGGTTTGCCTCTAGCTCCCTCTCCCTCTCTGTGTTTAGCCCTATCATGGCCTTACCAGCTAAGGCTAGAATGCATCGTGTCTCATGCACCTCTAAGTCTTGCTGCAATTTCCTCATCCTTTGCTCGTGATTATACACCGTGATGCTCTGCAGCGCTTTCCTAGCTACCTTCTTCTCTTCCTCAAGGCTTGTAACTACTTCCTCGATCAATCTGCCATGGATCACGGTCCTTGTTAGTCAGTTGTATCGGTTGACCATATGCTGCAATTCGATTGGGAACTCGCCCAAGTCCAGCTGGTCATCCTCTTGGTTTGCATCTACTCCTAACATTTCAGCAGCCTCTCGCTCCACCAGGTTGTGGATTAGTCCAATCAGCTGGGTAGCGACTTGCCCTATATCCTGTCGTCTTCAAACTCTTCGAGGTCTTTAGGGTCCTATTATCGAGGCTCTGTGGCACCCAACTATATCTCATGATCTGCTCCTACTAGTGGGTTCTTTGAATTATTATGATTCTATGTGAGTTTCTTGTTATTGGAAGCAATTGTCAATTTTATTCACACTTGTGCTTAGTGCTTTCCGGTGCACAGTGCCAAATCAAGCTTTCTCCCTTTTACTGCACTTTAAATTATGAAATTAGCATGGGGTATGAGTGCAAAATGAACAATGCAATTCTTTCTTTTTTCCCTTTTGTTCGTAGCCTAATATGGCTCTAAGTGCATTTCCTAGCTGTCCTCTTGTATTGTCTAGGGTCTATGCTACACACTCTACACTCGTTCAAGGCCGGATTGGAATCTGAGGGTCAGTTTCAGCTCCAAGTCTTGTATGTTCTATGGCCTGCTATTAGAGGTTGACTCTAGGCTACCCAGGTGTGGTTTCTCTAATTTTTGGCTTTTAGAGCCGGGTCAGGTACTTAGGGATGCTTGGGGATGTGTTCGCAGTGGCCTTGGCCTGAGGAGGTGCCTCACTTACTTGTTTAAAATGTTTTGCCCTGGTGATCCGATTTTGGGTGGGGTAGTCCGACTATCTAAGTCGGACTGTCGGATCGGATTGGGTGGTCTGATGTGACTGTGGTTGGTCTGACTGTCTGACGGTGGTTTGATCGGACGAGTGGGTCCATGATGGAACCTCAAATGGGCCGGCACTGGCTATGGCACTAGCCGGACCTCATGCTCATAACAGACGAACACACCCTCACGGCCTCGCGGGCCAGGAGCATCAATCTACTGCTAAAGGAGGAACTGTCCTAAAGCCTAATCTATGCATTTATAGTTTTATAGTCCAACGTTTCCCTTTCTATGAACTCCTCAGAGGGAGAACCCTTACACATTGACAATAAGTGCCACGATAATCACATACATGGGAGGCAACCTCTCGGTGGAATCATCGCGGCCCCACTGTAGCTCTCCTACATCGCAGGGATTAGCCCCTTGATGCGCTGCTCAACATATAAAACAAATGAAAAAACTCCACTCTTTCACTTTGAAAAAATTCCAGGAGATACCATGTTTCCTTACCAAATAATCCCCCAAGAAGCGAACGTCTATCCTACGGCTTAGGTTGCCTTTCCACACTCAAGCGTGGGTCATTGTCATTGAAAACAGGTGTTATGCATCCAGTCCTTTTTATTCTGATACCATGGTTGACATGCCCATGCAAATGTGGATGATCCTAAAGTTCTCAAACATAATTTTCAATGAGACAGGTGCTGTGCACAACCAGGCTTTCCAATGCTCATTCACTAACTAGTTGCGGCGATGTAAGGATAGCACCGAGACAACACTCGTGCTACTATCCTCTTAATTAAAATACACCGAAATCTATGTCATGATATGCATCACAAAATCAACAACAATTAGCATGCAAATCATATCATTCAAACCTCCCAACCCCCTACGTTTAGGTATTGCTTTCGTTGCATCGGTGTAGTGGTTCATTTTGTCATGTTTTGATGTATGAAAAGTGATAAATCACAAACTTTGACAAGGAGATAGGGCAAACTGAGGCTAAACCTCATGCTTTGCCACTACCATACATCCACAAACAATCATTATATTTTTCCTTATTTTTGTAAGACGTACTTCTATTTTTTCTCTTATTTTTCCCATTTTCTTGATTTATTTAGCAATAAAATATGCTATTTTATTATTTTTCTTGTTCCAATCACTTAAATTTACTAACATTCAATTTATCTTCCATTTTTCCCCCATGGGAACACATTTTACCCACCCAAAATGGAAAAACTACCATTTTATTGCTTAAAAACCGCATTTTGGATTTTTAGGAATTAAATAGAGCATGTAAATCATTGCAAAATCATAATTTTCTGATGAACAGCAATTAATCACGATGCAACCAGCACACAAACAAATTTTCATCCAATAAGAACATCATTATCATCATAAACTATTTAAAAAAATCATTTTCTTTATAAAAATGGTCATACCGTGCTTTTACGAAATCCAAGACACCTTGAATGATTGTATAACCAGTAGATGGAGCCTCCGTTGCTCTCAATCCAATGCCGCACATCAATCTTCAGCATCTCCATCACCATTTCCTTCATTCTCCTTCCCGATTCCTCCTTCAAGATGGTGCACATGAACAACCCATAGAGGGGAGAGAGAGGGAGGAGAGAGAAATACTAGATTCTGATCTCTTCATCCAGACAGCCATATCTCACGCGAAGACCGGCGATAGAATCAGGAAAGAGGGAGAAGTTGATGGCCATTCTCTGTTGCATGGGTTGCCTTCAGCCCCGAATCAAGTTTGTGAGGGGGGGAGGGGATTTGCGCCGCCTACTCTTCCACGCCATCTTCACGCCCTTCTTGGGAAAATTTGAGAAGGGGGGGGGGTTAAAGTCCCAAAGGGCACCCCCCCTTTGGCCTTAGTTTTGTCCACCCTTTCAATTCAAATCTTGGCCAATTTTTGGCCTCTTCCTCGTCCGGGCTCCGTTTCGGCCTCTGAAAAATCCTACGCGTCCATCTCGACATCCCATATTGACTCACAGCTTTTGGTGCTTAAAATCGTCCTAGCTACAGCCGCCGCCTTCGATGTTAAATATTATTCCCCTAAATTCCAGATTTATTGGTAAATTTTAGGCACATCCCGGGCTCAAAAATTCACTCTCATTGGCGACCACGGGATAGGGCAACTCAGCCCGTCGAATCCCACAACAAATCTGCACAAAACAACCAAAGGAAGCATTAAGCTGATACAAAATAGATACATATTGAAACACAGCACAATGCTCACCCTACTCCCTGACAAAACGAAGGCATGAAATCCACAAGGAGTAGGCCTACCATAATCTAATAGAAGTTCCGAAGCTAGTCACTAACCGACTGCTCCAACACGGCCAAATTAAAAAGAACTATCAAAGAGGTCGCTCTAAATGGTGGTCTAAACTACCTATCTAACTAAGGACAACACAACGAGGAGCTCCTACTAGGTGAGGACTCCTATAGCTTATCAAGAAGTATTTTCTTTTAGCACATTTTTTCTTTTAGGTTTGTATTCCCCCATACTCGAGCGTGTAAAAAGGAGAGAGCTGAGCGTAGTGACCCAAGGAGAACAGGGCATCGGCCTCAGGTCCTGTCTCGGGACCCAAGAACCTACCAAGCCCTTGTGAAGCGACACTTAATCCTTTTCTGACGCTCCCTTTTATTTTCGCTCCAACCTTCCTTACTTTTTGCTTTTCCAGTAAGATCCCACCCCTAGGAAGACAAGGCATCTGTCCCAGGTCTGACTCGTCCCCAGAAACCTACCAGGCCTTCGCAAGGCGATGAGCAACTGCTTATAAATTTTCCTTTCTTTCCTTTCTATTTTTATAGGGGTTAGAACCCCTTTTTACACACCTTTGTATATATTTATTTTCTTTGAGATATTTAGGTTTTTTTTTCCTCTCTATCATTATCGTTTTCCTTCGGCAGGCTTATATAACTGCCTCACAACTAACAAGAACTCCTAGAACGACTGCCTAGCAGACTACCAGAACAGGGCCACTAGAACTGCCTTCTAAAACAGGTCTTTCGATGCCTGGCAATGTCTTTACAGGAGGGAATGACTACTCAAACCTCCCTCAGACATACCTAACCTAAACCTGGGACTTCATGCCTTGGACGCCGGTCCCCAACAAGAAAAGAAAATCCCCTACAAGTACACAAACACATACATCATAAAAACACGGTACTCACAAAGGAGAGATATCTCCTGGATAGGGCCACGAGAAGTCTCCGCGCGACATAGGCTCCTTCCAAGCTCTTCTTTAAACATGTCTAGCACAGGACTAAAGCAAGAAACCATTAACCGCACCTGTACTAAACGCACAACTGGCCCTCTTGGCCTAATGAAATAAAATATTTCACTACAAAAGCTGATCGACCCTCTTGGCTTAATGAAATAAAACAACATAGCACCTACACATCCCTCCCCGAAATAGTATAGGTATACAATAATATGCTCCTTTCCAAGGAGGAAAAATAGGGCTCACAACCCTAAGCTAAATGCATAAGATTATGACCCATGCCTCCTGCATATATAGCAAGAGGCATATGCATAACATGTTGTCTAACCAGCCTATGGGTCCACGATAGCAATGGTAGATGGGTCTCGGCTACTCTTTGCATCACCCATATCAACCATTGCTTGCCATATATTGCATGCTCTGATAACATTCCCCTGAAGCGATCGGGTCCTGTCTCATTATTGATAGCAATATCCAAACTAGGACCACAATTGAAGAAAAGGTCTTCTTCATAAGCATGGAATCAGCTGAAGAGACACTCTCTCAAACTTGTCAAGTAGGGTCATCGCAGTTCGATGATACATACAACAAAGGATGGGATTCTGCATTGTGTATGTCCCATCTAGCTGATTCAGGATCAACTAGGAATTCCCTTTCACTAACAACTGCCGAATACCACCTTGTTTGGCAATATGCAGTCCCATAATCAAGGCTTTATACTCCGCCATGTTGTTAGTGAATCCTACCCCGAGATAAGCAGCTAACTTCATCGTAACTCTACGTCAGGGATCTCGGATTACTACTCCAACACTCCCTTTTTTATTAGGGCCCCTGGACGCTCCGTCAAAATATAATGTGTACGTCCACAATGGGTTTACACAGCCTGCCATCACGAACTCCTCTATTCGTAATTATGATAGTCAAAATTTAACATGTTTAGAGGGTAAACTGATGGCTCCATCCCACCTTCTTCATTGAACTCAACAGGGATACTTGTCAACATTTGTAAGCAGTGATGGCAGAAGACTTTGATCTCCCACAAAAAAGTTCTGTTTTCTTGCTCAATCACTTTCTATCCTTTGCTCCACCAGATAAGGTTCCCGTGATGGTATCTCTGCTCCAGATAAGGGATTAACCGCCCCATCAACCAACTTTAAGATCTTTTACAGGTCTCTAATCAGCCCCAGCATGGACCTGCAATGCATTTTTCCGTGTTAGCATACTTAGAAATAATAAGGTTTAATCTTATTAAGATTAACCTTATTTTTAAATTCTACTCCTTGCAAATCAGCTAGTAGAGCTATAGACCTATTTTTCCCTAGCCTAACAATCTTGTAGGGGCCATCCCATCTAGGTTCCAGCTTCCCTGGAAACAGTTCCCTACACGCATCGTAGTACAGAACTAATTGCCCTTTTTTAAAGGTATACTTCTTTGCTTTAAGGTCATGCAACTCCTTCATCCGACGTTTAGCTACCTCCTGGTGTAATAAGCTCTGCAATTTCAGCTCATCCAGGTGGGCTATGGTAGTGAAACGTTCAAAGAGTGCATCCTCATCTCCCAAAGAGTGGTTAATTGTAAACCGTATGATTGGAAACTTGATTTCGAGGGGTAACACACACTCTTCCCCATAAACTAATTTAAATGGAGTATGGCCGGTAGCTCGCTTGAACGTTGTATTGTATGCCCATACAACCACATACAACTTCATGTCCTAGTCTCGTTTCTTCTCAGAGACTATTTTAGACAAGATACCCACAAGCTGCTTATTAGTACTTTCAACTTTCCTGTTGGCTTGCAGATTATAAGGGGTCGTCTTATTATGCTTGATTTGCCAAGCTTCAGTCAGGCTTTTGATCACTTTATTCAAAAAGTGGGTTTCATGGTCCGACACTAGTTCCTTCGGTGGACCGAAACGACATGTAATCTACTCTAAAAGAAAACTTGCAGTCTCTTTTGCATTATCCTGCCTTGTCATCCGCGCTTCTGACCATTTTGTAAAATAATTAGTTGCTACTATAATGTACCTCTTCTGGGTAGTAGACGACAGGGTGATAGGACCCACAAAGTCAATGCCCCACTTCTCAAATGGAAGGATAGCCATGATAGGCGTAAGTGGGCATTTCCTATTCTCTCTGTTGTCATGTCTTTGACAGGTATCACATCTCTTAACGTACTCAAAGGAATCTTGGAAGATGGACGGCCACCAATATCCAGCTCTTAAAGCTTTTTGTGCCGTCAACCGTCTAGCGAAGTGCCCTCCACATGCAGAGTCATGGCACTCTTTCAAGATGAAAGGAACCTCGTCAGGCATCACACATCAACGATAGATATCATCAACACCCTGCCAATATAGCGTTCCTGCATCAACGAAAACTTCAAAGCCTATTTTGTGATTTTGACAAACCAGCTCCGGTCTCTCCCGTTGATAGATAATGCGTGATAGCAGCATACCAAGATGGGATAGAAGCTGTATCAATTTTAAACATTTCTTCAATATCACCTCCTTCAACGAAAGTCTCTTTTGACTCCCTGAAATCCACAAGGCATTCCACAATACCCTGCAACCTCGGTGGTTTACTCTTAATCTCATAATCGAACTCCTGCAAAGTGATTAACCACTTTGCTAGACGATCCGACGGTTGCAGCTTGTTCATAAGCAATCTAAGCCCTTCTGCCTTCGTATAGAATACTACCTTCTCATAAAGGATGTAGCGCCTGAATTTTTTAGTCGCAAAGACCATCGCAAGGCACAATTTCTCCATGTAGATGTAGTTAATTTCTGATATGCCCAATTTTCGGCTAGCAAAAGCTATCGGATGATACCACTTTTCCTCCCAGATTTGGGCTAAACAGCAGCTGATACTATGCATGGTGGCTGCTGAAAATATGTAAAATACCTTGCCTCTTTTAGGTGCTTTTAAAACTGGTGCTTTTACTAGCTCCTATTTCACATCCTTGAAAGCTACTTTACAAGGATCGCTCCATACAAATAGACAGCTAAAGGATAATATGTCCGTTAATGGCAACATCCTTTTTGCCAATACATTTATAAACCTCCGATAGTACCCTATCGATGACAGAAAGCTATGAACCTCTTTCGGAGTGTGTGGTGGACTCATAGCGACTATAACCTTGATCTTTTCAGGGTTAGTTGCGATTCCTACTGAACTGACCACATGACAGAAAACACACTTCTGTGGGTTAAGAGCGATAAAAAATTATCTGCAGTGCTCAAAGCACTTTCTTAAGATAATCAACATCCTTTCCCTTACAATGGCTGCCCCCAGGTCATCAATTAATACTTTCAACTCATCTGGGGAGATGTCGCCAAAGGTCTTTTCTGTTGTTTGTTGCCATGATCCAGGTGCATTGCACAATCCAAAGGCCATCACATGGTACGCAAAAGTACCAAAGACAGTAATAAAAGTTGTTTTCAACTTGTCCTCTTCTACAATTGCCATCTGGTTGTATCCTGCAAAGCAATCCATGAACGAATATATTTTCCTACCCGTAATTGATCCAAAATCTGGTCAATAAATGGCAACGGGTAGTAATCCTTAACCGTCTGCTTATTCAGCTCTCTAAAATCTACACATAGTCGGATCTGGTTGTTTTTCTTCTTTCTGATAACAACTGGTGAATACCATTCTGTGTGCTGTACAGGGAAGATTAAACTAGCTTTTCGTAACTTTTGTAACTCCTCAAACAGCCCGTCCCTCAATTCAAAAGGCATACGCCTTACTTTCTGAAGGACGACTGCCTTCTTTTACAGGAATAGTATGAACAGCCAGGCTGGGAGGAATGCCTCTCAGTTCGTCCAATCAAAGATATCACAGAATTCTTGAATCAAGGACACATAGTCCTCCCTTTCTACTGTACTGAGCATGGAACCTAATTTGATTGGCCGTGAATCATTCGACGTGCCAAGGTCCAACTCAATCACATCTGTGTCTCTTATCCTATCTTGTGGCTCTATCGGCTCATTGAGAGTTATCTGATAAATATCCTCTGTAGTGGACCCCTCTTTAGATTCATCGTTGGATGATGTCTCACTACCAGATGGATCATCTACTGTTTCTAATTCAGTAGAGGATAAAGGAGCTCTCTCACTCTGAGGAGACTCAGGGTAAGCATCGACTATTACTCGATTAGCACCTCTACCTAGAACCACTCAATCGACATCGACTTGACAGTCTATTCCTAAGATCCAAGGCCTACCTAGCAAGACTCGATAGCTCGGACATCCTACAAATCTTATCACCCTAAAGTCCAAGAAGCATTCTACACTTGCAACTGTAACATGGACTTTAGTAATGTAACCTTCTGGTTGCCTTAGACTATCATCAGCCATTCTAAGAAGGGTGGACCTATCTTTTTGGATGCCTAGACCTAACCTCTCCATCAACTCTGAACTCATGATATTGACGGAGGACCTAGTGTCTAGATAGCATGCTCCACTAATATTCCATCCACGTATGCTGGAACCCTAGGGCAATTCTTTTCAACATGGTCAAACCAATCTTCCCCTACTCGTGCTATGCCCAAAGGTTCTACAATATACCCAATACGCAGGATCTTCTTGAATTCCTTGCATACTCCTGGAGATAATTTAATCAACTGTAAGAGGTTTACATCCAATTTAACTTTGCAAAGAGAACTTGCTAAATCAAAATCATGATAGGTAGCCAAAGCTCTCTTTTCTCACCAAACCATCCTTTCTTTTGGTCTCGGGACTAGCTTTGGTGCTACTTTTTTAGCTCTTGCCTTCTTTCTTGGCACTTCCTCATCCTTCTTAGGATCGAATTTTCTGTCAACAGGCCTTAGGGGCCCACCTTCCACGCTAGGATTCAGGACTTGCGTCCCCTTATCCCCTTGTTTAGGGCTTCCCTCGACCGGTTTTACATTATCTTTATCACCCTCTTTAGCCTTTCGGCCTCTTGTCACGGATTGTAGGTTAGAGGTTTCAGCGCCATTGACGCGTACAGCCTCGATAAGGATGACTCCATTGCCTTGTGGAAACTCCTCTATAGTGGTATTTCCCCTTTGCAGTATTTGTCTTGGTCCATCATTTTGCTAGAGGTTATGACCTTGCACTATATGATTAACTGGACCTGGCTGTTTACTCCCTTGTTGGAGGGAACTAATCTTACTCCAACATGTAGCAGCTAAGTGGCCCAACTTCCCACAAATATCACATTTAACATTTGGACAGTTTCTAGGAAAATGTTATCCGCCACACCACTTACAGCTGAATCTTGAGGGTCCACCCTCTTCAGGGCATCGACTCCCTATCAGATGTTGCTGCTTCTTCAGGAAATTGACGTCAACAGCTATTTGCCGATATTGTTTAGAAATCATGTCCGTGTAGTGTTTCATCATATCCTTAACTTCACCAAGGACATTAGAGGCACTCGACTCATAGCCTTGATTGTCTATCCGTCGTTCCATTGGCCTAACAATTTGATTGGGCATTGGTTGTTGACTCACAGGAACAACATTAGGGTTCGAAGCTTGGCCTCCAACATTTGGTGGAGCCAACTAACTAGCCATAGGCATAGTCAAACTGGGAGGAGCTAGCAGCAAAGGTATATTTTGAACCATGCTTCCTCTCCCATTAGGGTTATTCATAGGCATCCCTTGACTTCCATTCATCAATGGTAAATTGCCTCCAGGTACTAGACCCACATTAAGATTTATTCGAGAGGAGTAGGCCGTTTGTTATCGTGACTCTACTCCTTCTGCCCGCATGATGGTGGTGTCTATATCAGCCAAAGCCACACTGCTCAATTATACCTGAATATTGAAATCCAATCCATGCAAGGAGTATTGCAATTGGGCAACCGACGGAATAGGAATGTAAGTTTGTAACTTACGAAACACTTTCTTAAGCTTCTTGGCATAGGATTTCACATTCTCATGGGGGTCTTGGCGTGTTACATTCAAAACACGCAACCAGTATTGGCTACCTCTTTCAGGGGCATATTCTCCTCGGAAAGCTGTAAAAAATTGGTCGATTGTAGTGATGGTTCTAGTTTCTATGCTATGATACCATACTGTAGCCCTTCCTTTTAATGTCATGTTAAAGAACATCATAAGATGTCCCTCATCTTGGATGCGGTAATTAAACATTAATCTTTGGAATTCACAAATGTGAAACTCCGCATCTTCTTCGGCTAACCCATTAAAAATGGGCAAAGGCACTCCTAAAGCTGGCAGATCCGATGTCCCTGCAAAAATTGCAATGGGTTGTGCCATGACGACAATTGGATTGATAATAGGAGTTTGAACTGATGGGATCACATCCCCACTTGAAGTGGGTTGACTTGGTGGAAGAGAGGAAGAAATTGCACTTCCTCCTACACCTAAAGGACTATGTGCAATAGTTGGGTTACTAAGACCACTACCTTTTATGCGTATCGGGCTACTCCTTTGAGGAGAATAGCAACTTACAATCTCCAACCGCCGTCTAGCCCTCTCAGCACGTTTTGCTTTTTGTATTTCGGCTTGACAGCCCTTGTCAGAGGACATAAACCAACTTTTTGGTCCCTAAAAACCCTAGATTTGAGAACCACCACTTGTTGGCAGCTCCTGGCAAACGCACCACTAATGGGACCTCAAATGGGCTGGCACTAGTCAGATCTCATGCTCATAACAGACAAACACACCCTCACGGCCTCGCGGGCCAGGAGCATCAATCTACTGCTAAAGGAGGAACTGTCCTAAAGCCTAATCTATGCATTTATAGTTTTATAGTCCAACGTTTCCCTTTCTATGAACTCCTCAGAGGGAGAACCCTTACACATTGACAATAAGTGCCACAAAAATCACATACATGGGAGGCAACCTCTCGGTGGAATCATCGCGGCCCCACTGTAGCTCTCCTACATCGCAGGGATTAGCCCCTTGATGCGCTGCTCAACATATAAAACAAACGAACAAACTCCACTCTTTCACTTTGAAAGTATTCCAGGAGATACCATGTTTCCTTACCAAATAATCCCCCAAGAAGCGAACGTCTATCCTACGGCTTAGGTTGCCTTTCCACACTCAAGCATGGGTCATTGTCATTGAAAACAGGTGTTATGCATCCAGTCCTTTTTATTCTGATACCATGGTTGACATGCCCATGCAAAAATGGATGATCCTAAAGTGCTCAAACATAATTTTCAATGAGACAAGTGCTGTGCATAACCAAGCTTTCCAATGCTCATTCACTAACTCGTTGTGGCGATGTAAGGATAGCACCAAGATAACACTCGTGCTACTATTCTCTTAATTAAAATACACCGAACTCTATGTCATGATATGCATCATAAAATCAGCAATAATCAGCATGCAAATCACACCATTCAAACCTCCCAACCCCGTACATTTAGGTATTGCTTTCGTTGCATAGGTGTAGAGGTTCATTTTGTCATGTTTTGATGTATGAAAAGCGATAAATCACAAACTTTGACAAGGAGATAGGGCAAACTGAGGCTAAACCTCATGATTTGCCACTACCATACATCCACAAACAATCATTATATTTTTCCTTATTTTTGTAAGACGTACTTCTATTTTTTTCCTTATTTTCCCAATTTTCTTGATTTATTTGAAAATAAAATATGATATTTTCTTATTTTTCTTGTTCTAAGCACTTCAGCATACTAACATTCAACTTATCTTCCATTTTTCCCCCATAGGAACACATTTTACCCACCCGAAACGGAAAAACTACCATTTTACCGCTTAAAAACCCCATTTTGGGTTTTCGAGAATTAAATAGAGCATGTAAATAATTGCAAAATAATTTTTTTTTAATGAATAGCAATTAATCATGATGCAACCAGCACACAAACAAATTTTCATCCAATAAGAACATCATTATCATCACAAACTATAAAAAATCCTTCATTTTCTTCATAAAAATGGTCATACCGTGCTTTTACGAAACACAAGACGCCTTGAATGACTGCATAACCAATAGACGGATCCTTCATTGCTCTCAATCCAATGATGCACATCAATCTTCAACATATCCATCAATCTCCATCACCATTTCCTTCATTCTCCTTCCCGATTCCTCCTTCAAGATGGTGCACATGAACAACCCATAGAGGGGAGAGAGAGAAATACTAGATTTTGATCTCTTCATCTAGACAGCCATATCTCGCGGGAAGACCGGCGATAGAATCATGAAAGAGGGAGAAATTGATGGCCATTCTCTATTGCATGGGTTGCTTTCAATCCCGAATCAAGTTTGTGAGGGGGGGGGGGATTTTGCGCCGCCTGCTCTTCCACGCCATCTTCACACCATTCGTGGGAAATTTTGAGAAGGGGGGGGGGGAGGGGGGGGGGGGGTTTAAAGTCCCAAAGGGCACCCCCCCCCTTTGGCCTTAATTTTGTCCATCCTTTCAAATCTTGGCCAATTTTTGGCCTCTTCCTCGTCCGGGCTCCGTTTCGGCCTCTGAAAAATCCTGCACGTCCATCTCGACATCCCACACTCACTGAAAGATCTTGGCATCCCGTACGGCAATTGGAAAAATTATCAAAAATCCACAAGTGTCGCTCAAGCGCCTGCTAAAAGCCGTCTTTTACTTGGTGCTTAAAATCGTCCTAGCTGTAGCCACCGCCTTCGATGTTAAATATTTTTCCCCTAAATTCCAGATTTTTTGGAAAATTTTAGACACATCCGGGGCTCAAAACTCCGCTCTAAGTGCAAGTGTAAGAATGGGTCCTATTGCAACATGGCAGGGTCCTATTGGTCGAGTCGGATGGTCCGATCGCACAATTAGTCTGATCGGGACCGAGTGGTCTGAGTCTAAGGTGGTGCGTCCGACTGGTAGGGTCCGAGTGGTGGTAGAGTCAGGTGGTCTGACTCCGAGAATCGGATGGTTCGACTCCGAGAATCGAATGGTCCAAGTATCCGATTCTGAGACTCAGACACCGGCAGCTTGGTCCGACTACATTTACTGCAGCGTAGTTGCAAGGACACGAGCGACGAATGCTACATGTGGGGGTCATGGTACAAGCTCCAACTTTTGAGATCAAACAAGCACAACTCAGAGAAGATCAAGGAATACCTCGAGTGGTTGGATGACAACAAAACGACCCGATCGAACCCCTTCTGTACATGCACTCACACACACTCTCTCAAGCTCTCTCTCTCCATGTCTGACTGCAAAATAAGGCCTCCCCTAACCTTTTGAGCCTCTTATTGCCGTGCTTAAGTCTCCTTCAACCTTATGGTTGCCCCTCTTGCACCCATCTACTCAAGATTTAGATTTTATGTAACGTGTCCACTTGTTATCTTTAGGATACTCTTAGCAGTCCATTGGAAAGGATATCTAGAAAGCTCCACCTGGCACTCCCATGGAATGTTACAGGGTTTACGATCTAGGACTTTCCACGTCTGCCACGTAGCGGAAGTATTCCGGCCGTTCCCACTTAGGACGGACCTGAATTAGGGTTTTCCCTATTGGTCATTTCCTAACGGCAACTAGTGTCGAGCTCGAGCGAACTACTTTATCCAGAAATGCCAGGTTCGAAGTGGATTCACACTGCACTTGGTTGAAGGAGAATGGAAAACAAGAGGGATGCGAAGCTCAAACCTCTCTGCCATAAGGCATAGTCCCATTCCATTCCCCTAAAACAACGTAAATCGGGATCAATTATAACTCTAGGTCAACGATCTTGTTATTCGTGCTCGTTGACAATCTTCTGGCTGTCCATCGTGATTTGAGAAAAGTTCCTGGCCAACCAAGACCACCCATCTGTAGGACGGACCTATGGCCACATCCATCGCACTTTCCTCAGGTTGTTTTAGTTATTTAATTACCAAACACATTTAATTGGGCATGTATCAATCAGCTTCCTTAATTAACCCGTTAAGCACTGGTTCCTTCACGTAATTGTAGCACTTGACATAGAAAAGCAATGTCAAACAAGTTTCTTTTTAACAGGTTATCATATTTATCTTTGAAATACATAAAGTCCAGCCCGTAGGCTTATCCACAATCTGCCCGAAGGCTATCGAGCAATCCACTAGGATCACTAATCCAAGATTCTGCCCGTAGACTAGTATACGGACCTCGAGATCCAATCCCGAGTCATGTTAGCTTCTTGTGCATGGCTCGAAAGGTGAGGGATTTATGGGCAGAGCCTCCCTTGGCACCCAAGTGTCCTCTTGCTCCAAGTAGCGCTTAACGGAGAGACCTCTCACGGCAGGTTCGGTCCACCTTCCCGGTGCAGTTAACAGCCCCCTTGGTTAGGGTCAAGCAAGCGGTCGGGGGTAACTGAAGTTGCCTCTCCCTTCAGGCCTTCAACCTGAAGCATTAGATATCCATTTATCCTTTAATTCATTGATCAAACAAAGCAAAATAGTGCTCTTAAATCTGTTACAAGCACAATCATTTCCATTGGTTGTTATTGTTTGGCCAACTGCTAAGGAGTGAATCCTTCTTTTCGAATGCATCTAGTACTCGATCCGGAATTACTTGCGACTTGGTAAGATCCCTTATATCCTGGGTTAGGGCCGTACCCTAATAACCCAACTTGGTCAATACCTTAGGTTCATATGTTATTCCAATTTATTGGTTGGTCTCTTGCTTTCTAGCAATTATCTTTACCTAAGGAGAATACTATATTAGGACGATTATTCATCCTCTTGCAAGATAACTTGCGTAAGAATCTTCCAACCTCATTTCAAGGAATTTGGCCATTACCTTGTGATAAATTCACAAGATTCGTGCGACTCTGCTACTTGTCACACAAGTGTTGCATCAAGCTCTGGGACTATTTACCCTTCGAATGGAGTTAGGAAACAATTTGTTCATGATTATATTAGGTTGACGTTGTCAGTCCTAGGGTTCCAAGTTCCATCTTTTTAGCGAAAGATTCCTAGGGACAAACCCTAGTCTATCACTTCTCAAGTATGTTCCAATGTCCCTACATTCCGTGAATGTGGGCAAGTCTTTAGGGTATAGGAGTTCTAGCCTTGGCAATACGAACGGCTAGGTCACATGTTAAATCCTACTTAGTTCTTTTGGAATTGAATTAACTCTTCCTAAACGAGTCACTTCGCGGTTTTTAGGTGTTTAGGTTTAAGCCAACTTGTTTAATTCTTGAAGATAATTATGCTATCATTTCCATAAACACATGACTCATTGTCTACGCATAAGTTGATTTTCAACCCTAACTTATCGATTTAAGATCAAGCATAGGTTAGGTTATAACCTAATTCCAATTAATCATCCTATAACTTGCAAACAAGAGTCATGCTAAACAAGCAGCCTTTTACTAATAAATATGCAGTTGAAAAACAATATTTATACCAATTTTCTAGAGTTATGCAACCTAGTAATCATTTCATGCCTTGCAATTTCCTATGGATTATTAGCACTTTCCATATTGACTCATTGCAAAGAAGATATGTCCTAATAATGACACATGCAATTTATACTTCCATGCCTAAACGGAGTGCTCTATCTTAATTCCGTTTTGTAAATATGGACATTAATCTAAGTTCAGTTCATTGAAATGCACAAAAACTACTTGCTAGAAATGCTTATCAATTTTCTGCTCTTTGTTTGTTTTATTGAAAATACTAATGACCGAACTTTTCTGTCTCGTGAGCTAATTCTTTCAGAGTTAACCTAAGTATTTAAGACGAAAAATGCATCCTATCTCCAGCAATTATCCTCGCACGATTGAATTATAACAATCCCAAATAAAAATTAGGAAGGAAAACTTGGACTTGTGGTGAGATGTCCACGTGGATGCTAGGAGACGATCCTCCTGCGGTTGCGCCTTGGGCTTTCTTAGGAGCCATCGGGAATGCGGCCTTTCTGTCTTGGATGTGGCTTTGCGAAACTCCCTTTGTAATCCCACCGCCCTTTATGAGTTTCCTTTTCCTTCCTTTCATAGAAGCTCTTTGGAGGGATATTTCTATGGAGGAGGGGAGAAACCCACGAGAAGGGTTTAAATCCCGGGAAGGGGGTGTTTTAAAATCCTTCGCGGCGAGTAAGGCCCATTAAAGCCACGGGAAAGGGATTAATGGCCTTTTAAAGACTCACAAGAAAAGGGGAGAATAAAAGGTTTAAAAGACCCCTTAACAGTTGATTTTTTTGTGTGTGGGCTAAAAGAGCCCTTAGGAGGGGATCTTGCATGTGGGGGGGGGGGGGGGGAGGGGGGAAGAAGGGCTTAAAAGAGGCACATGAAGACCCTTCAAGTCAAATGTCGGGGGGGAAAGGGGGCTTATGGAGCCCTTATTAGGGAATCTCGTGTATGGGAGGTGTTATATGAAGAGCACATGAAAGGCCTTTGGATTTCCGGGTGCAGGGGGTGTTTTAGCAAGTTCACAAGAACTAGGGCTAGGAGGGAGCCCGAAAGAAGGTTTTGTGGGGGAGGGAATAAGCAAAGGTATAAAAGGGGGCTTAGGAAGCCCCCTTGAAAGCTTCCAGAAGCTTCAAGGGAAGGGCACGTGGGGGAAAAGATATATCCCTAGCCGACGTTACGACGGCCAGGAGACGGCCGCGGCAGATTGTAGCAGACTTTGTCAATCCCTCCTCTCTCTCCCGGCGTAGCATAGCAACTCTTCCTCCCACTCTTGACAGTAGCACATGTGTCCTCTCTCTCTCTCACGGCGGCGCCCACCTCCTTAGGCTTTTATGGAAGTGTCCACCTCAGGCTTTTATGGCCGCCTCCTCCCTCTCGGTGGTTAGTCGGACGGCTTCTCCCTTGCTTCACAGTAGCACGACAGTCAGACTCTTCCTTTCTCTTACCACCATGGCAGTGACCACCACCCCCGATTTAAATAGGGGAGGGGAGGGGATCCTCCCTCCCCTACATGGCTTCAGGCATGCACACATAGCCTTAGCAAGCTCCAGCAAGGAGCTTGCTTATACATGCTATTCCCCTCCCTTCCAGCATGACTGTCGGCTGGGGGGTAAGGGGAATTTTAAAAAAATTGCCATGATCCAAATAAAAAATTATCCTTACTACTTATAAAGGGGGTTCACGCGTTCTATTGGAAGTTCGGTATGTTACATTTTATGCCCCTTTCCCCCAATTTTCAGCTTGTTTACAATAGCAAAAAACCCTTCTATTTTCCCTATTTCCTTGGTCCTAAACCTATTCAAGCACAACAAAAATAAAAAACAGTGGTTGAGGTTGATTTACCTACTTGCCTACTCAAAAACAAACCAAAATACTTACTTGTTCTGAAGATCCAACCACCTAAATCTTCTATTTATCTCAAGCACCAATTCGGGTTGAAAACCCTACCTCTATGCTTGATTCAAAGCGTGCAACGCTCAAGGCTCGATTCCGTCGGTCCTGGCAATGGAACCAAAATGAAGGGAGCTACAAGCTCAACCCTTGAGACCTATGGACCAATTGGTCAAGCATTTCAAGCCAAGCGGCCATGGCTACCTCTCACATAGCCAACATACCCTCCCTATCTATGGGGTATAGTGAGATTACCATGATGCCCGATCTAGTACCCTCTCCCATGCACTCCGGTAGCTCCACGATCCTTGAGGAAATCTCAAGCAACCTCAATCCCTCTCGAACAAGCTCCATCCTGTTGAGATGGAAAGCTCAACACATGCGAACGTTGATGATGGACCGCCTGGCTAGATGGGTCTACACGTCTAGCACGTTGGTGGTCATTATGACACTCACATGGCCACTAACTTATCACTTATTATATTTAGGTTATTACACCTACCTACAGTTGGCAAAGATAGAACACCAGTTTATTAGTGTAGTCAATTATGCACTATTTGACTTAGAAGGCCACTTTTCTTTCTGTTGTATCTTATCTATACTTTGGGTACATTGTATAGTGTGTGAAAGAAGAAGAAGAAACCAGTAAGAAAACATTTTGGCCTCCATCTCTCTTCTTGTGTTCTTGAGTGAGCTTCCTCTTGTGTATATAGTGTGTGTTTGGCGCACTAGCTCAAGTAAATCCCCTCATCACGGGATTCTTGACATGGTATCAGAGCCGTGCCACTGAGAGCGGCTGATTTTGAAGACTGAAGTGAAGGAGAAGAAGCGAGGTTCGAGCAAGCAAGCAACAGGTAAGAAGCTCTACCATTCTTCCACTCTCTCTCTTGGATAGTGCTTGTAGAAGCACTGGAAGCAAGATCGAGCAAAAATCTCAGACTGCTGTGAGATTTGGTGTGCAAGCAGAGCACTATATATTCTGCAGATCAGTCCTTTAGGACTTTCCCGCAGTTATTTTGGGCGTCTAAGGCCGTTTCAGGCCCCGTTTTAGAGCCACAAGGTTGCGGACAATAGTTTCAGGGTACACTGTGATTTCTACTGCATTGACCAAAAGTGGATACACAGGTTACAGATTGCGAATCTGTAATTTTTGATGAGGTGTTCTCAAGAAGCAAACATAAGGTTTATCTACAAACAAGTTGCAGATTATATGTACTATTGAGCAATCAATGAAAAAGGTTGGTTGGTATAGTACTGTGCACATGTTGTGAAAGATTGCAGAAGACTAGCTTGTTGTGTTGTATCCTTGTTTGTGATAATGGCAGAGAACAGTGGAAATCCCATTATTGAGAAGCTCGACAAGAACAACTACCCTTCATAGAAGTTCTATGTGACAAACTCCCTCGTTGGAAAGGGCCTTTATGAGTTTGTTTCAGGTAAAGAAAAGGAGCTAGAGTCGGGTATCCCTCTGACTGCAGATGAATTAAAAGCATGGAAAGAATGGAATGCGAAAGACAAAAAGGTGATATACTGGTTATCTGCAGTCATTGATAATACGATGTTGGGACATATCAAGAATGCAGAAACTTCACATGCAGCTTGGACAATTTTTGAGAACATGTTTTCAGTAAATACAAAGGCACGTTTTTTGACAGTTGTTGGTATTGGCCATTCTAACACATCTTTGACCTTGGCTGGGTCCACTGAGATTCCTTCCGCTGATACGATGGATCCCAGATATTCAGTCTGACGTTTGAAGAATGTACACTTCTTCATCTTAGCATACAGCTTATGTGACCTCATTGTCTCAAGGACAATCCGAAGTTGGGTCTCATGATCTTCCTCCTGTTTGGAATAGACTAAATTGTCGTCGAAGAAGACGAGTATGAAGTCATCAAGATATGGCCTATAGATATCCTGCATTAACCTGTTGAAGGTGGCAAGTGCATTCGTAAGCCCGAATGACATAACTAGAAACTCAAAGTGCCCATATCTTGTGTTGAAGGCCTTCTTTGGGATATCTTCTTCCTTGATCCTTATCTGATAGTAACCAGATCAGAGGTCAACCTTGGAAAAGATCTTCACACCCTAAAGACGATCAAGAAGCTCATCTATTCTAGGAATAGGGTATTTGTTCTTGACAGTTGATTGATTCAACCCTCTGTAATCAATACAAAGTCGAAGTGTTCCATCTTTCTTTTTTTGGAATAGTACTGGAGCTCCCCATGGTGAACTGCTAGGACGGATGTAGCCCTGTTCTAGTAGTTGCTTGAGTTGTTCCTTCAACTCAATTGCTTCCGGTATGGACATTCTATAAGGTCTCTTTGGAATTGGCGCAGCTCTTGGTACTAGCTTGATCTCATGATCCGCTTCTCTTTGAGGCAGGAGTTCTATTAATTCTTCAAGAAATATGTCCACGTATTCCTTTAGCCAAGAAGGCCCTTCACTAGATTCCTGCTTCTGATCTAACTTGTTGAGCTTAATCAAGTAAACGTTGTGTCATGTCCATCTGTGGTGCATACTTAAGAAGTGAGACAAATTTAGAGTAGTATGCGTCAAGAGTAAGCCCTAGCTATTTTAGCTCGTAGAACTCATTCATTTTTTGCATGCGATATGCAAGTGGTAAGTATCTTCCCTGCATGGCTTTCTTCAACTTCTCCCAGATAACGGATCCTTCCCCGATCCCTTGATCTCTGCACCATTGCTTCCACCAAAGCCTGGCTTCGCTGGCGGTGAGCTTCAGCTTGGCGAGCATAGCCTGATTGGCACATGCAGTACTGGCTGCTTCAAAGTAATCCTCCATGTATTCAATCCAAATTTCAGCGTCCGCTTGGATGGATCTGCCTCTCCCATCAAATTTGGGTGGCTTAATGTGCTTGAGAAGAAACTTCTTCTCCTGGATTATAGCAGTATTTGATATAGGAGGCAAACTAGGATTTTGTACCTGGGGTTGTGCCTGGATAAAGGTTTCTTGATATTATTACTCGTTAATTGTTACGATTTATATTTCATCTCCATTTCAGCTATCAACCAAGCAATCTAACCACTTAAATTCTTATCAATTCTCATGCACAAACAGACATTGATAAAAAGAAGTCTTATTGTATTTATATGGGCATAGCCCTTTCGAAATGGATGATAAGCCAAATGTTTACATTTAGTTTGGGGAGAATAATGTTGTATTACATTTATCTACAAAAATTGGATAATAGTATGATTTTGGGTCATGGATATTCAGGAATCGATAAGTCATTGGAAGATCAGGATATCCTTTCCTTTGGAACCCATTCTTCTCATGGCGCCCCAACACCTTGATCCTGCAGGGATTACATGAGTCACTTCCTCATATACATATGAGTTCAAATCAACCCTCCGACCTTGAATATGTAAAGTTGAGTTCACGTGAGCCTCCACAAAATGAACAGCTTCACGATTTTCAGGTCTTCCAACCACTTGATCCTCTTTAGGTTGGTTTGAAGGTATGCAAACCGGTGGGCAGCTATATAGTAGATTCTTGAGGCACCCGTCCATCTTCGTTCCATGTACAAAGGTGATGGATTATAAATACGCTCTAGGATGTTCATCATTTCAACCCTTTGTTGATAATCTGGGGAATGCATCGCAGTCATAAACATGACTCGGAATACTAAGAACTTGTTCCATGCTTCATAATTCTGCAAGACAGCATTGAAAATAAGGAAATGTTTGGAACAACAACATTTTCTTTACTTTATCTTATTAAGATTTTATAAAAACAAATCCTTCGTTGGTTCGCTCTGATACCAACTGTGACGTGTCCACGTGTTATCTTCAAGTCATGTCTTAGCAGTCCATCGGAAAGGATGTCTAGAAAGCTCCGCTCGGCACTCCCATGGAATGTTACGGGGTTTGTGATCTAGGTCTTTCCACATTTGCCACGTAGTGGAAGTATTCTGGCCGTTCCCACTTAGGACCGGACCTGAATTAGGAATTTTCCTATTGGTCATTTCCTAACGGCAACTAGCGTCGAACCTGAGAGAACTACTTTACGCAAAAACGCCAGGTCCGAAGCAGATTCACGCTACACTTGGTTCAAGGAGAATAGGAAACAAAAGGGATGCGAAGCTCAACCTCTCTACCATAAGGCATAGTCCCATTTCCTTCCCCTAAAACAGCATAAATTGGGATCATTTATAACTTAGACTCTAGGTCAACGCTCTTGCTATTCGTGTTCTTTGAACGATCTTCTTGCTGTCCATCCTGATTGAGAAAAGTTCCCGGCCAACCGGGACCACCCATTCGTAGGATGGACCCATGGCCATATCCTCTACACTTTCCTCAGGTTGTTTAGTTATTTAATTACCTAACACATTTACCTAGACATGTATCAATCATCTTCCTTAATTAGCATGTTAGGCATTGGTTCCTTCATGTAATCATAGCACTTGATATAGAAAAACAATGTCAAACAAGTTCCTTTTCAACAGGTTATAATATTTATCTTTGAAATACATAAAGTCCAGCCCATAGGATTATCCATAATCCGCCCGAAGACTATCCAACAATCCACAGGGATTACAAATCCAAGATTTCACCCGTAGACTAGTATCGGGCCTCGAGATCCAATCTCGAGTCACATTGGTCTCTTGTGCAGGGCCTGAAAGGCGAGGGATTTACGGCCAGAGCCCCCTCTGGCACCCAAGCATCCTCCTGCTCCAAGTAGCACTCAACAGAGAGACCTCTCATGGCGGGTTTAGTCCACCTTCCCGGCGCGGTTAACAACCCCCTTGGTTAGGGTCAGGCAGGAAGTTGGGGGTAAATAAAGCTGCCTCTCCCTTCAGGCCTTCAACTTGAAGCATTAGATATCTTTTCATCCTTTAATTCTTTGAGCAAACAAAGCAAAATAGTGCTCTTAAAACTGTTACAAGCACAATCATTTCCATTGGTTGTTATTTTTGACCAACTGCTAAGGAGTGAATCCTTCTTTCCGAATGCATCCAGCACTCAATCCGGGATCAATTGCGACTTGTCAAGATCCCCAAGGGTTTATTTGTTAACCCTATATCCTGGGTTAGGGCCGTACCCTATTAACCCGATTTAATCAATACCTTAAGTTCTATTAGCAGTAAACATGTTATTCCAGTTTATTGACTGATCTTTTGCTTCCAAGCAAATCTCTAATCCCCGAATCTCGGTCATTTTACCCAAGAAAGGTACTATATCAGGACGATTACTCATCCTCTTGTAAGATAACTTGCGTAAGAATCTGTCAATCTCATTCCGAGGAATTGGCCATTCCCTTGTGATCAAATCACAAGATCATGCGACTCTGCAACTTGTTGCACAAGTGTCACATCAAACTATGGGACTATTCTACCCATCAACGATGTCTTCTAATCACAGTATCATGATTAGATATAACAATCCATTCCTGATTGCATTAGGCCAACATTGTCGGTCCTTGGGTTCCAAGTTTTAGCTTTGGTAATACGAGCGACTAGGTAATGTCCTCAACGTGCTAACCCTACTTAGCTCTTTGGGATATGTTGCATTGAGTTAACCCTTCCTAAACGAGTACTTTGTAGTTTTAGGTGTTTAGGTTTAAACTGATTTAACTTGTCTACTCTTGAAGATAATTACGCTATCATTTTCGTAACCACATGATTCATTATCTACATATAAGTTGATTTACAAACCCTAACTTTTCGGGTTAAGGTCAAAGCATAGGTTAAGTTACAGCATAATTCTAATTGATCATCCTATAACATGCAAACAAGATTCATGCCCCTAAGCTTTAGGATTTTATGTTTAAACATGCAGTCTTTTTCTATTTTCTTTTTCGAATGAATTTGTCGTATGCTAAACTTACACACCCTTTCGTTGATTTAAGTTTTTAGGCCACTTGCCTAGAGTTAAATCTTCTTCATGCAGCCCTAGCAATTTCCTACGGTTGCTAGTAACTTCCTTTAAGAATCATTTCGAAAAAGATGTTCAATAATGCGATATGCAGTTTATTTCTTCCATGCTGAATCGAAGTGTACTATCATAATTCTGTTTTGTAAAAATGGACATTAATTAATCTAATTTCATTTCATTGCAATGCATAAAAACTACTTGCTAGAAATGCATAGGAATCTTATGCTCACTTTATTTTGTTCATTTTATTGAAAGATACTAATGAAGGAATTATTCCATCGTGAGCTCTTTCCTTTAAATTGGTCAAAGTATTTAAATCAAAAGATGCATCCTATCTCCAAAAATAATCCATGCATGATTGAATTATAACGACATAAATCAAAATTAGAAAGAAAAAACCTGGACTTGTGGTGAAATGTCCACATGGATGTTAGGAGAACGATCCTCCTACGGTTGCGCCTTGTGCTTTATTAGGAGCCATCGCGAATTCGGCTTTTCCGCCTTGGACACAGATTTATGATGTTGGCCAATCTTCTTCGAACGCGAACTCCCTTTGTGATTCCACCATCCTTCAGAATCGAACCTTAGAAATTGAACTTATTAATTTCTCATTCCTTTCGTAGAAGCTCCGGGGTGCAAATTGTCTACACGGGAAGGGGTTTAGCACTTGAGCTAATTGGGAGATTGTAGGAAATCCAAGAGGGGGAAAAGGGCTTGACGAGGCTTTTTTAAAGGCCTCGGATAGGACTCCACGAGAATGGGGGTGCTAAATGGACTTTAGCGGATTAGGAAAAGGGGGCAAAGGGTGAAAAGACCTTAGGAGAAGAATTTTTGCAGAGGGGGGAAAACCCACGGGAATGGGGTTTAAATCCTAGAGAGGGGGGTTTATCAAACCCACATTGAAAAGGCCTTTAAAGGACCCACAGGAAAGGGGGGGAAAGGGTGTAAAAGACCCTTAAGAGGGGGTTTTGTGTGGCGGGGAAAAAGGTGTAAAAGACCCTTAAGAGGATATTTTCATGGAGGGGGGATGGAATATGAAATGGGGCTTCCCTAGGAGGCTTTAGAAGCTTCCTAAGAAGCTTCTAAAGCTTCTGGGAACTTCTTGAAGATCCCACGTGGTGGGGGAGTAATTGGCTAAGGCTTGCAGGCAGCAACTGGCAGTTCGATGGTGGCAGGGTGAGCCGACGAGAAGTAGCAGCAGCTGGCGATTCTCCTCTCCCTTTCGACCTCGACGGTGACGCCAACTGCTCACGACCCTCTCCCTTCCTCAACAATAGCGTGACAGCTGCAGTCTGACGGCTTCCTCCTTCACGGCAGCGATTAAGCTGTACACTTCCTCCTTCACGGTAGCGATTAGGCAGTCCCCTTCCTCCTTCCCCAAAGGGGGTTTATATGGGAGAGGGAGAGGTACCTCCCTCCCTCCACGCGCCATTACGCATGGCCTCTACCCCCTTGCAAGCTCCAGCAAGGAGCTTAGTTGGCCTTGCTATTCCCTTCTCCTCCAGCACGACAGTCGGCTGGAGGAGAGAGGGATAATTAATAAAAAAAATTGCCATTATTCAATTAATGACCTCCTATTAAGAGGAGGTTCATGCGAAGAACACATGCTTGGTAATCGGGAATGTTGCATGCACATTGTTAGGCATTGAAGGATTTTTTTTGGAGTAGTCCTTAGTGACTTTGTCGTGCTGGCATACTAGATAGATGTTTCTAGGATTTTTTTTAAGTTGTGAGATAGATAGAGAAGCCTGCCAAGTAAAAGAAAGAGAGGAAACCATGAATATATCTAAAGACTATAGTATATGGAGGTGTGTAAAAAGGAATTCTAACCCTTAACAAAAAGAAAAAGGAAAAGAAAAGAAAGAAAAATGCCAAGAGTAGATGATCATCACCTTGTGAAGGCTTGGTAGGTTCTTCGGAGTGAGTTAGAACTCGGGGCCAATGCCTTGTCTTCTTGGGCGTGACATTTAGCCAAAAAAATAAATAAGGATGATAGGATCCAAAATAAAAGTGAGCGAAAGAAAAAGGACTTAGTGTCACCTTGCGAGAGCTTAGTAGGTTCTTGGGTGCTAAGACATGACCTAAGACTAATGCCCTATTCTTCTTGGGTCACAATACCTTTAACTCCCTCCTTTTTATACACTTGAGTATCAAGTCCTAAAGTGTAAACAAAAAATGAAAAAAAAAATCTAAAAGTGAAAAACCAGGCTATAGGAGTCCTCACCTGGTAGGAATTCCTGATCTAATTGTTCTAGGTTAGGTAGGTAGGCTAGACTACCACTTAGGATGACTCCTTTAGTAGTTCTTTTTAGCTCTCCATCTATGTTGGAGCACTTGGTTAGTGACTAGCTCTAAATCTCTATCAGACTATACTTGGCCTATCCCTACTTGTGGATCTTTACACCTTGATTTTGTCATTAAGGGGTAGGGTGAGAGCTGTGTATATGTTTTATTGTGTATTCTTCTTTGTAGTAGCTTGATGCTATTTATGGTTTATTAATGTGTAGGTCAATTCTTGGATTCGATAGGCTGAGTTACCCTATCCCGTGGTTGCCAAGAAGTGTCAAAATAGACCAATTTTTTTTAATTTGAAGCAAAAAGGATTTTATGACTGAACAAGTGCCAAAAATGGACCAAATTTTGTAAATTTAAAGTGTAGATTAAAGTTTTAAGCAAGCGGAAATTGAAGATCTAACAATTTTAAGCAACCATGGAAGACGTGAATTCATATCACTTTTGATGAGATGGACTTCCAGTGGTTGTGGATGTTTTATAAATTTTTTGGGTGCTCGAATGAAGTAGAGTGAGTTTCAGGCAATTCAGGACTTTGAGAGCCCCCAAAAATTTGACACGATGTGGGGGGACCATTTTTTCCAAATTAAAACAAATGAGGAGCCGCCTAGTGCACGTAACATGATTTTGGGCTATGTGGGGCCTACGGGGCTGACAAAGGATTGATACAATCTAACTATGCCATGCTATTGCTTGATTTTTTAAACCCTCCAATGCTCATTTCTAATCAAGAAATGGTGGCGTGAAGAGAAAGAATCAAAATCACTCTTTCTCTCTCCTCCCTCTCTCTCCTCTTGAAGGTGATTCATTCGCAAATGAATGGGAAGAGATCTGAATGAAGACCCGTTGTTTGGCTTGAACTGGATTGATATGGAATCATGTCAACTATGAGGAGTAATGATCATCACTAGTTGGGGATCATTGGCGAGTTTTGTGGCTACTCGAAAATTTAAATCTTGAAACCTGAATTTTAAAAAATGGTAGTAAGAATCTTTTTAATAGATATTCAAATGTTTTTTTAACAATTCATGATACAAATCTTATTCATATGCAATGAATTTATTTAATGCTCGGTTGTAATATGTTTGAGGATTGTGTGTCGTAAAATTCGAAACCTATGTTTGCAATCATGACTATTAATTTATAAAAACAAAAAAAAGCATTTTTGAAAGAAAATATTTTTTTCGTTATTTTGGGCAATCAAATCTTGTTCATGTGGAATAAAACTGAATGTGATGATGGATTAGGGTGTGATTTCATGCCCTAACTTAAAAAATTTAGAAAATATAGCATTTCATAATAAGAAAATAAAGAAAAATACTAAAAATATATATAGTTTTCAACAAAGAAAAAGTGAAAAAATTAGATTTTACGCTTGGGAAATTTACAAAAAATTATGAATGTCTGTGAATGTATGGTGAGAGGCTAGGGCATGAGGTTTAGCTTCAACTTATTTCCATTTTTTATGTCAAAGTGTGTGTTTATCACTTTTATCATTCACAAAGAAAAACATATAAAAATACTATTTACATCTACCATGGAATGAAAAATCATAAATAGTAGCGGGAATCTGCTTTTGTGCATACCTTGACATATAGAATCCAATTATTTTTAGTCTTTAAAGAAAGAGCAGACATGAATTATTTCAGTGCTGCCTTAGCAATGACGCACTATATTAGAGTGAAGTCATGAAAAGAATAGTTTATGCAAATCCACATTGTTTGATCTATAAGTTACTTTTTTTTGCACTCTATGGCATTCACTTTGCATTTGTATTTTCATATGTGGTATCATGAGAATTATCTCTTGGATGTATAACACTAATTTTCAAACAATTGATCCAAGTTGAGTGTGAGGTTCCCCAAGCTGTAGGTCTAGTATTATCGTTTTCTTTGGAAGACTAGTGCGATAAGGATTATATTATCTCTTGAAATGTTTCATTAAAAGAGAAGAGTATGTTTCGTATGTGTTATATGTGAAAATGGTGCATCTTAAGGCTAATCCCTGGGATGTAGGAGAGCCATATTGGGGCTATAGCAATAAGTTAAGGGGTGCTCCCTTTGTTCGTATTATGAGATGCTAGACACTATTATGTTTGGATACTCCTATTGCTTGGAATCAGGAAGGGCAACACATTGGACTACAATCTAGAGATAGTACCTACAAATGTGTTCTTTCATTAAATCAATTCATAGTGTCTAGAGACTCCTCGCCGTGAGGCCTAGGGATGTTTAGGTGAGGTTAGGAGGCGCGGATAGAGCCTTAGAGCTAGTGTCAAGCCCATTTTTGGTCTTGATACTCTCATCATGAGTCTAGTCATAGCATAATTATCTATGCCCACATTTATATCAAAAAATAGGGGCAGTAGTTGCTCTTCCTCTATAGTGGGCTTTTACTTAAGAAGGATTCTTAGGAGACGCAATTAGTTCCAAGTAGTAATAAAATGTCAAATCTCAACATGAAGAAAACTCCTTCAGGAAGTGTGCCATAGATGGGCGAATATATTTTTCAATGAAGGTCATGCACTCCTTAGGGTTTGTGACATTAACATTGTAAATTCGTGGAAAATCGTACCTTCCATGCATCTCCGAATCAAAATCTACTCTGTATTTGCTTGGGTAGAGAATATAGGTCAGATTATCCCTTTCATATGGCAATTGTTGCAAAAAGAAATCCACACATCCATATTGTTATCCCATATGTTCCTTCTCCACTTTAGCTATGAGATTCATAGCCCTTAACTGTTTTAGGCTTCTCCATCACTTTATCCTCCTAGTATCTAGTTGGTACCCTTTGCCACAACGTTGGTTTCCTTGCCCTTTTTTCTAGCCACCTTTTTCCTAGTCGCATTGAAAGCTACATAACCTCCTCTACCACCTTTGATGACGATACTCAATCAAGTGATCAGGGGTAGAAGAAGGAAAATTCCAATGGGTATCATCGGCTTTCATATTGCTCCCATAGGGTTAGCTCTCATGTCCAATTGACTGCCAAGAAATCTTCATGTTAAGGGATAAGGACTCGAGGTGCACTGGCTAAGGCTTGATACTAAGCTTTTTCTACGGAACATTTTTGCCAATTCCCTCCTTTTGTGCCTCATTTCCACAATTCTCTTTGGGGTAATGGGATACTCATCATGTGCTTTTGCCTACGACCTTGATTGTGGGGGTGGACTTGGCACATTAGGCTACTCTTCCTCATCACTATCTTGTTCAAAATGAGGCCCTTCTTCAAGATTTGTCTCTACAAGCTTTGTAGTAGGAGATTTTTCTTGGGCTTCTCTCATTCTTCAAATTCCAATAGGTCAAGCTCTTGCCTGGATAACCCTACCTTTATCAGATGTTTCCTTTGCTATTCCATGCTTAGGCTGGTGGTGCTGGCCTTAGGTGTCTTTTCATGGAGACTATATCTTAATGATCTCCTTGTAATTTTCTTTTGAGCCCATTCATTTTTTCTTCTCCTTTTGCATGAGTGATATTTAGCACTATGTTTAAGAAGGCATGTTGTTGTGCTATCGCATCTCCATCTCTACTACTTCAACTTTTTCTTCAACCATTATGTGCTTGCTTTTTGATAGTGCTAGGTGCCCTACTAAATCCTTGATTCTAGCATCGTTCCTTTCTGCCCATCCTTCAGCTTTCTCTTTCATCTATTTGAGACTTTGATTCTCCTCTTGTGAGAGGATGGTTACCAGCTGCTCTTGCTCTTTCCATATCACAAGCATCTAATCTTTGTCTTGGCCTTGGCATGCCACTTGCTCCTTTAGGATGTCATGCTCATGTGAGTGCTACACCTGGATTTGATTATGCAACCCCGCTATCTTCTTCAAAGTCTCTTCATCTCTTTACGTCTTTGTGGCCTACAACTCTTATCTCAACTCATCCCCCTACTGTTTCAACTCTTTCATTCTTAACTCTAGGAGTTTATTTTCTTTGGAGTTAAAGGCACATAGTTACTCTAAGCCATTCGACCTTCCCTTTCTTCCTCATACATGTCTCATAGATTCTCATCACCTTGTCTTGCCTTCAAGGCCTCTTTTAATGCCACCACTTCCCTGGTGATTATCACCTGGAGCCTTATCTTTTCTAGTCCGAAGGCTAGAAAAGCATCCTTTTTTGTTTCTAACTTGAGAACTCCAACTTTTCTCTTCTCATTTATTCTCTCACATTGACCTTGGAGCTCTTTCACTAGCTCATTATACTCCTTTTTGTTGCACACTATGGATGGTATCAAAGTAGTTGATACATCAAGGTGTAGCACCTTAAGACTTTGGCAAGATTTTGCATCAGTTGTTGTTGCTATTGGTCTCTTGGCTCCTACCATTGGGGTCTCTTTTGATGCTATTGGGGCCAACACTCATGCATTTTGCCTAGTAGGCACTGCACCCATGCCATCAAATTACTTTCATTGACTAGTGCTTCCATGGCTCCTTGTGTTGGGGTGGTTCTGGTAGACTTGACTGATGGTATTGCATGCATGGGGGCCTTCCCCTTACCCCCTACCACTGGTCTCATGTGTTGGGCTCATCAGGGCTAGTTCTTGGGATATTGAGAGGTTTGTTCTACTGATCTTCTAATGGAAATGGCCACCTGCTCCTCTTCCTCTCGTCTTAACCTTTCTTCCACCTCCTCTTGTCTCTTTTTACGTTTCTCTTCAAGTTTCCTTGACTCTTCTTCAGCCCATTGTAAGTCTTTGCTTTCGTCATTAGTGGTTCTGGTCTTCATGATGGGAATCATTAGCATAATTCTTTGCCTCTCTCCTTGACTGGATGGTGCTGAGCTTTACTCTCCCTACTTGCTGGCTATTCTCTTACTTGAGATTTCTTATTGTTGAGTTTGATAGTCACCTTTCCTCTTCTTTGTCATTTGCTTTGCTTCTTCCTCTGTTGAACTCTATTAGCTTATTCTTTTCCAAGGTTCCCTATAGAGAAAGATACGGGACGGTTCACTGGAATGGATGAAAGATGCTCATGGGTTGGTGATTGTTTTGGTGTTGTCTCCCCTTTCTCTTCTTTGTCCATCTCACTCAAGGGGTATGCTAGGGATGAATAAGAAACAAGTGTACATGAACAATGGAATCACCATAGTAGACATCCCCAAGTCCACTCAAATTTGCAAGCTAGGATGGTGTATGCTATCTTCTCAAGCCAGAGGTATAATGCACTTACAAGCAGAATAGGGATACCAGTGCTCAAGATTATTACAGCCAACCCACTAAACGAACTAAATCTGAACTCCTATGTTTGAACGATAGTCTAGGCATCAATTAAGGTAGTGACATCACCTCCAAGAGCCAGAGGTAGAGAATTCCTAGCAAGAGGAAGGCTGAGTCAGAAAGGAAAAAACTCACATCCAATGCATCAAATATAGGTTTCAAGGGAGTGCTAATAACCTTAATACAAGAGGCCATGGGCTCGGGGTGTTCACTATAAAAACTATATAAAATTGGTATTTTAAAAACCCCTCATTTTGAACTCACGTTATACATACATATACACATCTCTCTTTGGCCTCTTTTTTGGCTTGTCCACTAACTATAGAGCTTTCTTAAGTAACTCTAGGCTAAGCACAACTTCCACACTCTTAGTTACATCCCCTTATTTGACCATCATTGTACCACTATTCTTCTTGACATAAAAGGATCTAAGAAATTATGTGCACTTATTGTGATTTATTTGTTAGCTGACCTTCTCGAGGTACTTGGCTAGATTGCATTGCTTGACAATTTTCCTGGTTGTATTCTTAGCTGCCACAAGTTCTTCCAGATTGTGTACACTTTGGTATTGTAACTGGTTGAAAACCTGCATTTTCGTGGTTAAATGATATTTGTTCAATTGTTCCTTGGTAAATAGGAATCATACCATTTGCATTTCTATCATAACACAATAGCTCACAATGAGTTTCCTTTGAACGATAATTCTTTCTTAAAAAGTGAAATGGTTAGAAGGAACCATTATCAAATAGTGAAATGTATAAGCCAAGGAATGAAAACTTTTCATATCAATCAATCATACATTCCGTATAAGAACTTCATGAAGAATTTTTCACTAAATGAAAATTCAATTCATTCTTATGCTCAATCATATTAACCCCGATGCAAGATGGAAAAAATAAAATTAAAAATAGGAAATAATGAAAAAAAGGAAGCCTGACAAAAGAATAAGAGAGGAAAGGCCAAAAGCCTAAAAAGGTCAAGTCGAAGATAAAGGTGTATTTTAAAATGCAAAGGAATCACCAAAATTTTGTAAAAGAGCAAGAGGCTTCATCCTGTGCAAATTGTAAAATCTAGGTGAGCATAGGTGAAGGGATAAGGCAACTAGAAGGGAATAGGGAAAGAGGACCTTGGCAAGATGCCTGGTCATGTAAAAAAGGGGATGGGCACCCAAAGGATTTAGGGCTTGTATATAAACTCAAAAAGTGAATGAGAAGTTCATTCTTTGTGTGTGGCTAAAGTGGCTTCTTCTTCTTCTCTTCTCTTCTCTTCTCTTCTCCCTTCTTACTTGTGTGTTCTTGTGTTGAGAGAGGGAGTGTAAGAGTGTGAGGGAGTGAGTGTGTGAGGGTGAGGCAATGGGAAGGAGAAGCTCTCCCTCTTCTCCACTCTTCTTCTCTCTTCTCCTCTTCCATTCTCTTGTCTCGTGTGCGGCTATGGAGGATGGAGCTTGAAGAAGGAGGCTATTGAGGTTGCTTCAGCTTGCATCTAGGATCATTGAACTACTGGAGTTCTTGAGGAAGGAGACCACTCATTCGGGCATCAAGGTAAGCTTACTTGAAATGCTTGAACAATAAGTGATCCGTTGGTCTTGGTGGTCAAGCGTGAGCTCCCACTACATGGAATGATGAAAATCCTTCCAAGGCTTGGAGAATGAAGGGGTAAGGACATTTGATACACTCCTAGTGTGCTCTAATGTAGCCAATCACAGAATTTTGGGCTATACTCTAAGATAGCATGATGGTCCATGTCTTATGGGAAAATGCCCACAAGTGTGATATAGGTCAAGATATCAATCAAGAGATCACCTAAGTTCATTTTGCTAGCAACATGAAGTTCTTGTTCTGTTAGGATCCTATCTAAGTATGGATTCAACATGTCATTGTATTCTGATGGTCTATTTCATGACATTGCCAATACTCTAAAAAAAGTTGGGGCCACGTAAGTGGGATCATATTTGGAAGTCTTGATGGAGTGTCTTTGCTCTACATTGGTCATGATTTAACAACCCTCTTGTTCCCATTGGATGTGGAGAGTATCATTTCTGTAGAAACTTGAATTCCAATTCAGCTAGCTTTTTTAGCTCATCAAGCTCATTAGATGACATTGAAACTCTAATTTTCTTGAAGGATGTGATTAACCATTGGTTTAAGGCTTTTTCTTAGGAGATTTTAGTGGTAACCAACTCTTTTGTAATTGTGGCTAAAGGGAGCTATAAGCTCAACCCCCGAGACCTACGAATCGCTTATTGGTCAAGTGTTTCAAGCCTAGCGGCCATGGCTACCTCTCACAAAGCCGACTTGCCCTCCCTACCTATGGGGTGTAGTGAGCTTATCTTCATGCTTGATCGAGTACCCTCCTCTCCCGTGCACGTCGGTAGCTCCATGATCCTTGAGGCAAGCTCAAGCAACCTCAATCCCTCTCTAACAAGCTCCATCCTCCATAGCCACGTGGGACAAGAGAAGAGTAGAGAAGAGAAGAAGATGAAGAGAGGAGATGGGGAGCTTCTTCTCCTCGGTCCCTCACTCTCACACGCTCACTCCCTCACACTCACTCACTCCCTCTGTCAAGCACAAGTAAGAAGGCAAGAAGAAGAGAAGAATAATAATAAGAAGCTTTTTGCCACACACAAGAATGAGCTTCTCGTTCATTTTTCAAGTTTATATACATGCCCTACTTCCCACGGGCGGTCATCCTCAATTTTTACATGACCGCCATGGCCTACGCCGTTTTTCCCCATTCTTTCACTTCCTAACTAGTTCTACCACACTTCTAAGTTTACAATTTGCACAGGAGGGAGCCCTGCACTCTTTTACAAGGATTTGAGAGCACCTTTGCATTTAAAGGTGCGCTTTCTTGCTTTTAACTCCTCCAAACTTTGACGGCTGTGCTTGGACTTTTGGCAGTTGTTCCCATGATTTTGGATTTTTTTCAGACTTATTATTCTTCTAGGGGCCTTCTCCATGCCTGCCCTATGCCTTTTTCTACTTCTCAAATTTTTCTATTTTCCTGTTTTTTTCTTGTTGTTGGTGTTGCAGTAAACATTACCCCCCTCCTAGCCGAGTGCTAGGCCCATGGCACTGATGGGTGGTATCTTGGAAGGTGGTAGTGTTGGTGGCCGAGTGGCCTTTTGAGTTTGTATACATGCCCTTTTCGAGGATGGTGTTGGACGGATTCATCCTTGAAATTGAAAATGGTGTTGAAATGGGTCCCTCCGAAAGGATGACTTGACAAAGATCTGCCCATGAAATTGAAAATGGTATTGGGGCGGATCCATTGGTTGATGTAATTTCTCCTTGATACGGCCCGATCTTAATCTGCAAGGCAAAGTTGTGCACTTCCTAAGGGGTGTGTCTGTCTCTTCATGGTGTGTGCAGTGCACGGGGCGGTGGAACTGGGAGTTGGGTCGAACCTTGGGCAAAGCCCACGGTGTTGTCCCACACTTGAGGACCCAGTTCGTGCATCGTCATGGGTGTGGCACAGAGCTTAGGGTGACAGGTCTGGTAGTCATGCCCTTGATGTGCCCTAAGAATGAGGTGGGGAAGGGGCTAGGTGGAAACCCTAGGTGCAGTGAATGTGGCACTCAAGATGTTTCATGGGGAGCTCAAACATTTGCTTTTCTCTTTCTTCCATCTTCTTGTCCTCTAGTGCCCTCTTTCTTTTCATTCCTGGTACTAACCTCTTTTCTTTTTCTTTTATCTCTTTCTTTCTCTCTCTCTCTTTTTTTTTGGATGACTTATTGATCATGGCTGCGAGACTGGAATACAAAAAGAGTGTAACGTGTCCACCTGTTCTCTTCAGGATACGTCTTAGCAGTACATCGAAAAGAGTGTCTAGAAAGCTCCTCCCGGCACTCCCATGGAATGTCACGAGGTTTGTGATCTAGGACTTTCCGCATCTGCTACATAGTGAAGGTATTCTGGCCATTTTCACTTAGGACCAACCTGAATCAAGGATTTCCCTAATGGTCATTTCCTAAATGGCAACTAGCGTTGAACCCCAAGCGAACTACTTTATGCAAAAACGCCAGGACCAAAGCCGATTTACGCTGCACTTGGTTCAAGGAGAATGGGAAACGAGAGGGATGCAAAGTTCAACCTCTCTGCCATAAGGCGTAGTCCCATTCCGTTCCCCTAAAACAGCGCAAATCAGAATTACTATAACCTAGACTCTAGGTCAGCGTCCTTGCTCTTCGTGTCTTTTGAAACGGTCTTCTTACTGTCCTTCATGATTGAGAAAAGATCCCGGCCAATCGGGACCACCCATCCGTAGGACAGACCCATGGCCACATCAACCGCACTTTCCTCAGGTTGTTTTAGTTATTTAATTACCTACCACATTTAGTTGGATATGCATCAATCAGCTTCCTTAATTAGCCCATTAGGCACTAATTTCTTCACGTAATCATAGTATTTGACATAGAAAAGCAATGTCAAACAAGTTCCTTTTCAACAACTTATCATATTTATCTTTGAAATACATTTATAAAGTCCAGCCCGTAGGCTTATCCATAATCCACTCGAAGGCTATCCAGCAATCCACAGGGATTACTAATCCAAGATTCCACCCATAGACTAGTATGCGGGCCTCGAGATACAATCTTAAGTCACGTTGGCCTCTTGTGCAGGGCCCGAAAGGCGAGGGATTTATAGCCAGAGCCCCCCTGGCACCCAAGCGTCCTCCTGGTCCAATTAGCGCTCAATGGAGAGACCTCTCGCGGGGGTTCGGTTCACCTTCGCGGTGCGGTTAACAACCCCCTCGGTTAGGGTTAGGCAGGCAGACAGGGATAACTGAGGCTTCCTCTCCCTTCAGGCCTTCACCTAAAGCATTAGATATCATTTCATCCTTTAATTCCTTGAGCAAACAAAGCAAACAGTGCTCTATACAACTGTTACAAGCACAATCATTTCCACTGGTCATTATTTTTGGCCAACTGCTAAGGAGTGAATCCTTCTTTCTGAATGCATTCAACATTCAATCCAGGATTAATTTTGACTTGGCAAGATTCCCAAGGGTTTATCTGTTAACCCTTATATCCTTGGGTTAGGGCCGTACCCTATTAACCCAACTTAACCAATACCTTAAGTTCTATTAGTAGTAAATATGTTATTCCAATTTACTGATTCGTCTTTTGCTTCCAAGAAAAATATCTAATCCCCGTATCTTGGTCACTTTACCCAAAAAATGTATTATATCAGGATGATTATTCATCCTCTTGCAAGATAAACTTGCATAAGAATCTGCCAATCTCATTCCGAGGAATTTGGCCATTCACTTGTGATCAATTCACAAGATCATGTGACTCTGCAACTTGTTGCACGAGTGTCGCATCTAATCCATGGGACTATTTTACCCATCAACGGCGTCTTCTAGTCACGGTATCATGATTAGATAGGAAACAGGGTTAGGGTGTCTTCATAACAATCCATTCCTGATTGCACTAGACCGACGTTGTCGATCCTAAGGTTCCAAATTCAAATCGAGTTTCATCTTTTTAGCGAGCGATCCTTAGGGTAAAAACCCTAGATCGTCTCTTGCAAGTACATCCTATTGTCCCTACATTTCGTGAATGTAGGCAAGTCTTTAGGGTATAAGAGTTTCAGCTTTGGCAATAAGAGCGATTAAGTCACGTCCTCAACGTGCTAAACCCTAGTAAATTCTTTGGGATATGGTGCATTGATTTAACCATTTCTAAGCGAATTCATTGTGGTTTAGGTGCTTAAGGTAAAACCATTACGATACCATTCTCGTAAGCACACGATTCATTGGCTATGAATGATTAGATTTACAAACCCTAACTTTTTTGGTTAAGATCAAAGCGTAAGTTAATTTTTGGCATAATTTCTATCGATCCTTCTGTAACATGCAATCAAGATTCATGCTACTAAGCTTTAGGGTTTTATGTTTGAACCATGCAACCTTTTCTAACAAATACACAGTTGAAACGAAATTTATGCCAATTGCCTAGAGTTTAATCTTCTTCATGCAGCCCTAGAGTCGTTTCCATGCCTAGCAATTTCCTATGGTTGTTAGCAATCTTCTTTAAAGAATCATTTCGAAGAAAAGATGTTCAATAATGCAACATGCAATTTATTCCTTCCATGCATAATCGAAGTGTACTATCATATTTTCGACTTGTAAAGATAGGCATTAGTTAAATCTAATTTTGTTACTTTGCAATGCATAAAAACCACTTGCTAGGAATGCATAGAGATCTTATGCTCACTTTATTTTGTTTGTTTCATTGAAAAATACTAATGATCGAATCCCTCAATTGTGAGCTATTAGCCAAAGTATTTTCAATCGAAAAAACATGCATCCTAATTCCTTAAATGATCCATGCACAATTGAAATATAATGGCGTTAATCAAAATTAGGAAGAAAACCTGGACTTGTGGTGAAATATCCACATGTATGTTAGGAGACGATCCTCCTGCGGTTGCGCCTTGTGCCTTCTTAGGAGCCATCGCGTATTTGATCTTTTCGACTTGGTCGCAGACTTATGATCTTGGCCCGTCTCCCTCGCATGTGAAACTCCCTTTGAGATTCAGCTTCCTTGATCGATTGCACCGTCTTTCAGAATCGAGCTTTAAAAGGCTTTATAGGCTTCCTCCTCGAAGTAGTGATTTCACGATTTGGACTTAACAGTCGTCAAAATACATGACTTTGGGAAATTGTGAGGGAAAGGGGATTTGGAAATCCCGGATATAATAGGGTTTCACGAAAAAGGATATCATGGTTTTAAAAGCCTTGTGTGGGAAGGGTTTTTAAAAGAAAAGAACCGGGCTATGGTGGGATTTAAAAGGGAATGCAAGGGGAAAAGGGGTGCTTAAAAACCCGGGGGGTAAAGCTTGCTTGATAAGGCCTATGGAAGCCCAATGAAGGTAATTTTAAATGGGCTTTATGAAATGCTAAAAGGTGAAAAAAGGGGGGAGGGGGAAGGGGTCTTCCTAAGGGGGGGCTTCTTAAGGGGGGCTTTAGAAGCTTCCCAAGAAGCTTCTAAAGCTTCTGGGGTCGTGGAAGCCCCACGTGGACAAAGAATGGAGGCAGCAGATGGCGGTCTGTTGGCGGATAGGGGAAAATGACGGCTTCGATGGCGCTCCTCCCTCACGGCGTGGCACAGAGCAGTGTGGCTCAACTCCTCTCACTCACACGGCGACCTCACGGCTCTCACCTTTAGCCTCTCCCTTCACTCCCTTGGCCTGGCAGCGTAACACTCCTTTCCCTTACTCCCCCCACAGGGGGTTTTTATAGGGGAGGGAGAGGTACCTCCCTCCCTTCACGTGGCCTGACTGCATGGCATCAACCATCCGCGAGCTCCAACAAGGAGCTTATTCATAGCGCCTCCCCTTCCTCTCCTCCAGCACGACCGTCGGCTGGGGGAAAGAGGGGATAAGTACAAAAAAAAATTGCCATAAATCCAAAATTTCATCTTAATCTCCTTCCAAGAGGGGGTTCACACGAGCATAAGCAGGTTTCATTGACTTTGGTCTTATTCATGCCAATGGAGATTGTACAATTTCACTGTCCAAATATTCAATGCCAGCATTCACTTGCATGAGTATCATGTAGGTTGGAAATATTTTCAACGGAAATATTACAAAGAGTTCTTATGTTATATTCCTATCATCCTCAGATGGTCCACGAGGTGACCTCAGGTACTTAGTCAAAAATATGCGGCTTTGCACATATTCTTTGATGCTAGCTCTTACCTTTAGAGGTGTTGATGACAAAAAGGGATGGTTACACCTCGTGAAGCTGGTATCTCTCATGTCCTCTAGGATTTCCATGTAGGAGGGGAGTAAGGTCACCCTCATCATGATCCTAGCCATGGCGCGAATATTGATGCCTAAGTTGATATAAAAAAAGAGCAGGGGAAGGTGGGCTTCCTTAGCTACAGGCTTTTGCTTAAGAAAGAACTTAATGAGCCTATGTAATTACAGGTTACTATAAATGTCGGGTCTCGACATGAGGAAAAATCCTTGAGGAAGCAGTTGATGGATGGAATGATATCCTAAAATCTAAAAACCAAGCATCCCTCGAGAGTCCGTGCATTGACATTGTAGATTGTTGGAAAGTCAAGGGGCCCATGTAGGTTCCTGTCATGGTCATCTCCATGTCTGCGGGGGTAAGGCATGTAGATGGGGTCATTTCACTCTTTAGGCAATGAGCTACAGAAAGCAGTCTAGGCATAAAATTTGGTATCCCAAATCCTCCTCCTCCACTTCGGCTACACCTCATAGCCTTGGACGGTCTTGGGGACCCGATTCACCTTGTTCTACCAATAGTCTGCTAGTTCTCCATCTGGTAACTACAATTTTTCTCTCCTATATCCATCTTTTGGCGAGGTCATTAGCCATTCTGTTGATTCTTGCCACCATCTCTAGGGGTAGAACACGATCCAAGCATAAAATGAGGATAGCTCAAATGGTCATGTCTGGAACTCCTGTTGTCACCATATAGTCAACTCCTGAGACCAGTTGACGGGATGGGGATCCATGTGTATCGGCATGGGCTCTTCAAGGAGTTGCTATGGCCATAATCATGCTCTCCTCTAGGCTTGCTCCGCAAGCTCTTGCCTTCTTCTTCGGGATGCTACCATGTGTTCAGGAATCTACGCCCCTTCTAGCTCTTCTAGTGGCAATTCAGGCAGGGGTGGACTGGGCTCTCTGTGTTGTTCTTCCTCGAATTCTTGCTCAAAGTCCGGCCCCTCTTCCGTGGCTTGCTCTATTGCCAGCTGTTCTTCAGGTGGTGGCTGTTGCACTTGTCCTTCAAACCCTAGTTCCTTGAGCTTGACAGAAAGGTCAGCTTGCCATAGGTAACTGTATTGTTGTGCCGCATTAACACCTATGCCAGTTGGAAGGGTGTGTTCTTGAAGGCCATATCTCAAGGAACACGATGCTAATTCTAACTTCCTCCTCATTCTTTCCATTCAGTCCTTGCCCTCAACTTGGGTAACATTCAACACCGTGCTCAAGAAGGCTTGTCTTTGAGTGTTTGAGCACACTTCGGTAACTCTGCTCTTGATTCCGTGAACACTCTCTTGCATTCACTTGCCATCAGGCATTATGTTAGTCCATGCACTCTTTTGAAGTTGTGCCACTACCATTGCCATGCCTTCTCTCCCATCTTTTTCCTTCCCTCCTCCATTTCTTGAGGTAGCATCACTACCACCTATTACTGCTCATTCACTAAGTCTTACATCTACGTCTTCTCCTTATTGCGGCAGTTCAGCTGCTCTTCTATTGTTTTCCTTCCTTGTTCTGCAATGGCAAACTCTAGTTCTGCCTCTATGAATCTCTTTGACAGTTCTTCCCGAATCTGCTCATGGCTTTCTAACTCTGCAAAATGCAGTCTTCTTTCTGTTATTGCCATAGCCATGAGAGCTTCCACATCTCTTTTTCTGTTTTCCAAGTCTTCTTTTAGCTCCAATGTACTTCTTCCTGTGGCATCCTACCTTTCTTGCTCTAGGACTTGGATCTCTCTTTCTAATCTTCCTTGCTTCTCTATTTCATACCACAGCTAGAACACCAGGGCATCCTCTTTCTCTTGACGTTGCTCTTCTCACTCCTAGCTTTCTTACTACTGGTGCTTCTCCAAGCAAGCAGTCCTTTCCATTAGCTCATCATACTACTGAATTAACATTTTCTGATTCTTTAGATGAGCTAGTACATCCTGTTCTTCCTCCTCCAATATTTGCCTCAAATGATCCTCATTCTCTTGAGCTTCCTTGGTCTTGGCATCCAACTGCTCTTTTAGGGCCTTAAGCTCTTTTTGATTATCTACGGCTTGCTTGGACACGTTGAGCCTCAAAGCTGCCAGGGTTTCCTTTTCAATGTCCAGCTCTGCCAAGGCCACTTTCTTTTCCTCTCTTTCCTTGCTCAACTGAGTGAGGAGTTCAACCACATATGCATCACTGCTGGTGGCACTGTGAGAGGGGCCATAGTGGTTGATGCTTCCAGCTTCTGTGGCTTATGGTCTTGTAGTGATTCTGCATCTGCAACAACTGGCCTCTTTGTTCCTGCTTTGAGAGCAATCTCCGCCACTTTGTTAGCCAAGAGATGTATCGTTGCCATTAATTGAGCCATGTCCACAGCTAACACTGACTCCTGTGTCGTGGTGGGTGTGGTTTCAGTTGGGAGTGGCACAAGGGAACAGGGGAGGGGTGCAGTGGAGTCTTGCCCTTTCCTGCAACCATCGAAGCTATTTCTACACTGCCACCAACTCCAGCCTCATGATGCGGGCTTAGTGGACTCATCTCTCCCCCTCCATGGGTCTCTTCCACGGACCTGTGAGTTGCCTCTGCCAAATCTGCAGCTTCCTTCCTCCTCATTTCTTCAGCTTCATCTTCAGCTCGTCTCTTCCTCTCCTCCTCGGCTCTTCTTGACTCTTCTCTGATCCTTTCAAATTCTTCCTCTTCTTTTCTCCTTTGTTCCGTCTCCATTCTCTTGAACTCTTCTTGTGCTCTTTTCAAATCAGCTTTCTCTTCCTTGCTTAACTTTTCCTTCTTCTATTTCTGGATCTTGGCAGTCTCTTTGCCTTTCCTTGTGCCCTAGCTTTGGCTTGAGTGGATGGTGCTTTAGGCTCTTCTCTATCACTAATGGTGCATTCATTGGATCTATCTTCCTCACGGTGGAGTGGCTGGGAGGGTGCTACTATCTCTTCAATTCCTCCTGCTTCCTTGGTGGCCTCATGAATAATGGTTGTCAGTACACCACCGTATCTAATGGTAGAAGCCTTGGCAGAGGACTTCTTGTGGGCTGATCTCGTTGTAGAGGCTGGGGACTCTCCTCCAGCTCCTGGTGCACCCGTAGCAAGGGCCTTTGCTGTTGTCTCAATGGTCTTTATGATGAACCCATTCCAATCCACTTCCTCAAGGGACCCTGCCACCATGCTTTCCAACACCGGGACACTGATCCTATTCATCAAAGCATTGTATCTCTATCGTGAGAAGAGGGCATGGACCATCTTTGCTTGCATCTTTTTTACTTCTAGGTTTGGAATGTCTACTAAACGTATTCCATCCACTGTGTGCACCTCACTCATGTTCATCCCCAACCTGGCATATACGTCTCTTTTATGATGCTTCATAGCCTTGAGGGCCAAGCCAAGGGCCTTCTCCACCACTTCAGCGTTAAGTGGTACCTCCACCTGGTGGGCAACATCCCCTCTTCTTACTGTCACTTTGCCACAAATCCTACAAGCATCAAAACTCGTCAGGAACTCTACGCAAGCACTGTAATCCACCGTTTGTCCCACTTTATCCACATACTTCTTGCCGTTTCAAGTTAGTGTAAGCCTTCTATCTATCCTTGGAAGCTTGAATGTCTTGTCTTATTGATTTGATTTGATAATCCATGTCTTCCAGCATTTGTCTTGAAGCTTCTACCCTCAAAGTTGAATACGATAAGTTCAAAGGGGTACGGCAATCATGCCCATATAATGCTTGGAAAGGGGTCATCTGAATACTCTGTTGGTAAGAAGCATTGTAGGCAAACTCAACCAGTGGTAAGTACTAAATCCACTTTTTGGGTTCGTGACAACAATATGCCCTAAGCATATCTTCAATGACGTGATTGACTCATTCTCTTTGACCATCAATTTGGGGATGGTAAGCTGTACAACAGAGTTGAGTACCAATAGCCACAAAGATAGCCCTCTAGAAGTGTGATGTGAAAAGAGATTCACGATCACTAATGATTCTTCTGGGTAACCCATGAAGTTTGAATATTTCCTTGATGAATAATCTTGCGATGTCTGAAGCTTTATAGTTTGTCTTGACAGGGATGAGATGTGCGACCTTGGTGAGCATATCTACTACAACCATAATAGAGTTATATCCTCCCTGAACTGGGGGTAAGCCAACATTGAAGTCCATACTAATGAACTCCCATTTCATTTGTGGAATGTCCAGTGGTTGCAATTTCCCAGGCATTTTAACGTGTTTTGCCTTAATATGTTGACATGACAAACATTCCGTGACATATTTGAATACATCTCCCTTGAGCCTTTCCCAATAATAGCTCTGTCTGACTGCATTAAGGGTCTTGGCATAACCGGGATGTCCTGAGAAAGGGGAGTCATGGGCTTCCCACAGTATCTTCTGCTTGAGATTTTGGCTTGTAGAGATACATAATCTTGTCCTAAAGTAGACAAGACCACTACTGATGGAGAATTCTTGATACTTCGTCTTTAGCTTCGGGTATTGACCCTTGATGGGGATCTCCCTTAGCATTTTCTGATAGACTGGGTCATGATATGCCTCTTCTTTTTCTAGCTCAATAATTGAGTTGTTTGGCAATGATACCTTTGTGACTAGAGACCTCGCTGTTGATGGATCTTGCAAAATGAGAGAATTTAGAAATGCCTTGCGAGACTGAGTGCATCGGCAACCACATTCTCTTTTCTAGGCCTATACTTGATTTCAATATCATATTCTTCTAGCAGTTCCATCCATCGACGTTGCCTCATATTGAGCTCATTCTGAGTGAAAATCCATTTAAGACTCTTGTGGTCCGTTACTAAGGAAAATTTGTTACCTAGCAAGTAATGTCTCCAAAGTTTGAGAGCATGGATGACAGCCAACAACTCCAGGTTGTGGGTAGCATAGTTCCTTTCATGGCTCTTCAATTTTCTTGAAGAATATGCTATGGGATGACCTTCTTGGATAACATCCTAAAGCAAGTGTGCTAGCATCAGTTTTACCACTTCAAACTCCTTACTAAGATCATGAAGTTTTAGGATGAGTGCTGATACTAAGCTTTTCTTTAGTATGTCAAAGCTAGTCTATTCAACAGGTGACTATACAATTGCTACTTGTTTCTTTAGTAGATCAGTCAGAGGTGCTACAATCAAAGCATAAACTTTGATGAAAATTCTGTACCACCCTATCAATCCAAGAAAACTTCATATTTCTTTGACAGAAGTTGGTGTTGGCCATTCCAAAACGTCTATGACCTTAGCTAGATCTACTGAAATTCCTTCTGCTGATACAATGAATCCCAGATATTCAATCCGTCGCTTGAAAAATGCACACTTCTTCTTCTTAGCATAAAGCTTGTATGCTCTCATTGTTTCAAGAACAATGCGAAGCTGGGGTTCATGATCTTTTTCCTGTTTTGAGTAGACTAGGGTATCATCAAAGAAGACGAGTACGAAGTCATCAAGATAGGGCCTAAAGATATCGTGCATTAATGTGTTGAAGGTAGCAGGAGCATTCGTCAGCCTGAATGACATCACTAGGAATTCGAAGTGTCCATACCTTGTACTGAATGCAGTCTTCGGAATATCTTCTTCCTTGATCCGTATCTGATAATATCTAGATCTGAGATCTATCTTTGAGAGATCTTTGCCTCTTGAAGATGGTCAAGTAATTCATCTATTCTTATAATGGGGTATTTATTTTTTATGGTTGCATGATTCAACCCTCTGTAGTCAATGCGTAGGTGAAGCGTTCTATTTTTCTTCTTTTGGAACAACACTGGAGCTCCCCATGGTGAACTGCTAGGATGGATGTAGCCTTGATCTAACAATTACTTGAGTTGCTCTTTCAGTTCGATAGCTTCTGGGATGGACATCTTATACGGCCTCTTTGCGACCGGTGTAGCTCCTGGCACAAGTTTGATTTTGTGGTTGACTTTCCTTTGGGGAGGAAGTTCCGTCAGATCTTCAGAGAATACGTCTGCGTATTCCTTTAACCATGAAGGTTCTTCTCCAGATTCCTGATTTTGATCTAGCTTATTCAGTTTAATCAGATAGATAGGTAGGCTTTTTTCAACACCTTTTATTATCTGTGTTGCTTTTGCCAACCTAGGAGTCGTGACTAGTTCCCCTTCAGAATTTTGGAAGGAGACTTGGCCCTTCCCACAGTGGATGTGGGCATCTTTGGGTATTAGCCAATTCATTCCGAGTAAACATTCGTGGACACCTAGGTTCATTACCCTGAATCTCATAGAAGTTGGCTTCCCACCCAGTAGGAATTTCACCTTAGCAATTTGCCTAGTACAAGTAACCTCACGACCATTTGCTAATTCCACAAGTAAAGTAGGTGCATCTATTGTGGCTATCCCTAATCTTTTTGCACAGATTGGTGAAATGAAGGAATGTGTACTGCCACAGTCAATCAAGGTTTTGAAGCTTTTTCCTTGATATTTTGATGGAGTTTGAATCATCGAGAATTGGCGATTCGGACCCTTCTTGTGAAGAGTGGCGTGAACCATTGCCCTCTCAATGTCAACATCCATGGATGGATCTTCTTCATTGTCCAAATCCTTATTGGAAACACTAGAGATTCTCCCTTTGGCCATAATGGTGGCTCCTTGGCCATGAGCAGCTCTATTTTGACCTTGGAATTGCCCTTGGCGATGCCCTCTACCAAGCTTGGGACACTCCCTCTTGAAGTGTCCGGGCTCATTGCAATGGAAGCAACATGGGTTGTGATCAATACTTTGTGTTGGAACAAAGTTGTTGACATCATTGGTCCTAGCTTTCTTTCTTTGGCCCTAATTTAGACCTACGCTCTATTAGTCTGAGCCATAGACATACCCTTATTCTGATCTTTGTAAGGCCAAATCCTATTGTACCTTGGTTTGGTCTGCACCTCCTGTATTATTGGAGCAGCTCGAATGAGTGCGTCTTGTAGGTCCATTGGGCGCCTTGATTCCAATCGAGTGTTTATGGGTGGATTCAACCCAACACAAAATTTTGACACATGTTGTGTCATATCCATTGGGGGTGCATACTTTAGGGGTGAAACAAACTTCGAATAATATGCTTCAAGGGATAATCCTAGCTACTTCAAGTCATAGAATTCATTCATCTTTTGTGTGTGGTAGGCAGGTGGCAGATACCTCCCTCGCAGAGCTTCCTTAAGCTTATCCCAAGTGACTATCCCCTCTGAGATCACTTGATCTCTGCACCACTGTTTCCACCAAAGTTTGGCTTCACATGTAAGCTTAAGTTTTGCAAGCATGGCTTGGTTAGCAGGTGCAGTTCCTACTGCCTCAAAATAGTCCTCCATGGACTCAATCTAGATCTCAGCGTCGGCTTGAAGAGTCCTTCCCTTGCCATCAAACTCGGGTGGCTTAATTTGTTTGAGGAGGAACTTCTTCTCTTGAACCATAGCTAGACTTAGTGCAAGAGTCGAATTTGGAACCTGCACTTGGAGTTGCATCTGAACAATAAGATTCTTTATGCTAACATCTTATCGTACGTTCCCATATTATGTTAATATGACTAGCACAGCTTTTAGCTAAGTGATTTAATCACTTAACACCTCAGTAAACATTTATGATCAAGATAGAAAATTGTAAAAAGTCGTATTTATTCATGAAGGCATAACCCTTTGAGTACATTTATTTTGGATAAGTAGGACAGGCTGGTTGATACATTAGTTTGGGAAAAATAGGATTGTGTTACCATCGGCTACAAGGACGGAATAATAATATACAGTGGGGTCATGGATTTTCAGGAAATGGTAAGTCATAGGAAGCTTGGGGTATCCCTTCCTTTGATACTCGTTCTTCTCATAGTGCCCTAACGCTTTGATTCTGTCAGCAGAGATCACCCGGGTCACTTCTTCATAGATATACTTGTTATGTCTGACTTGCCGATTGCTAACATGCAAAGTTGCGTTTACGCGAGCTTCGACAAAGATGAACAGCTTATGATCTTTAAATCCTCCATCCACTTGATTCTCTTCAAGTTGGTGTGAAGGTACGCGAGTCAGTGGGCTGCTATGTAGTATATTCTTGAGTCTCCCGTCCATCTCTGCTTCGCATACAGGGGTGAAGGATTATAGATGCGGTCCAAAATATCCATCATGCCAAGCCTCTCATGATAATTCGAGGCACGCATTGCAGTCATGAACATGACTTGGAACACCAAGAACTTGCTCCATGCTTCGTGACTCTGCAACCCAGCATCCATAAGTGAGTAAAGAAATGTTTTCTTATAATCTCTAGATCTTGTTGGTTCGCTCTAATGCCAATTGTAACGTGTCTGCTCGTCCACTTGTGGGACACATCTTAGCAGCCCATCAAGAAGAGAGTCTAGAAAGTGCCACTTGGCACTCGCAAGGAATGTCACAGGGTTTCCGATCCAAGTCTTCTCAAGTCCGCTCCGAGCGGAAGTATTCGGCCATTCCAACTTAGGACCGACCTGAAGTCAGGGTTTCTTTCCTATCAGCAAAGTCTCTAGGAAGTAGCTAGCGTCCAGCTCCAGATAACCCACTTTGAGTAGGAACAACAGAGTCGAAGCGGATTTATGCTGCACTTGGTTCATGGAGAATGGGAGACAAGAGGGATGCGAAGCTCAACCTCTCTAACCATAAGGCATAGTCCCATTCCGCTCCCCTAAAACAACATAAATCGGGATTCTAACTCAATTGATTCTAGGTCTTCACAGTATCGTTATCACGTCTTTTGAGAAAAGTTCCCAGCTAACTGGGACCACCCTTCCATAGGATGGACCCAAGTCACCTCCACCGCACTTTCCTTGGGTTGCTTAGTTATCTAATTACCTACCACATTATGTTTGACATGCAAAAGTAGCTTCCTTAATTAATCAATTTAAACACAGATTCCTTCACGTAACTTAGACACTGACACAAAAACAATGTTAAGCAAGTTCCTTTTTCAAATATCTGATCTTTATTTATCATAGTCGTGGAATACATTAAGTAACATGCCCGAAGGCTATCCCAGTAATCAACAAGATTGCTACTCCAAGTTCCTAGACTAGTACACGGGCATGGAGATCCGATCTCCAGTCACATCGGCCTCTTGTGCGGGATCCAGAGGCAAGGAATTTACAGCCAAAGCCTCCCCTGGCACCCAAGCGTCCTCCTGCTCCAAGCAGTTTCCACGAAGAGACCTCTTGCGGCGGGTTCGGTCCATATACCCGGCGCGGCTAACAACCCCCTTGGATAGGGCCAGGCAGGCAGTCGGAGGTAACTGAACCTGCCACTCCCTCCAAGCCTTTAACCTGAAGCATTAAGTGTTTTTCCTTGAATTAGTTCCTTGAGAAAAGAAGTTCAAACAATGTACCTAAGTGTACGATCACGATCATTTCAAAGGTCGTTTGTATGACCAACTGCTAAGGTGTGATTTCCACTTTCCGAATGCTCCCAGCATTCAATCCTGGATCATTCGTGACTTGGTGAGATTCCAGGGGCTTGGCAAGCTAGGTTGCTTGTTTTCCATTTTTCTTTGGGTTAGGGTTTGTCTCCTACTGACCCTGATTATCCTTCCTTAGATCTCCTTGTAAAATAGATCATGGACACCTTGTCGTCCTCACTTGATCAACTTACTGGTTATCTCCTAGATCCCTTGGAGTACCTATGTACCTTTATCTTTGATCTTAATTGATCAAGAGTGTCTATCCCCTTGACCATGGTTGGTCAAGATGGTTCTATTTAGAACAGTTCCTACTCCATCTTAAGTATAATCTTCTTAAGCCCTCTTAATAATGCTCACATGCACTAAGCTTTTACCTATCCCTCTTGAAGTCACCAAGGACTTTGACATGGGACTTATGGATCTCAGTCCCATTTGGTGAATTACAATCAAAGTTGATTTTTTCCAACAACTTTAATGCACACGACGTAATGCCATACCTTCATTTCAATGCTTACAATTTTGATATAATCCATATGATATTTTATGCCACACATGTGAAGGTACTTTCTATGCATGCAATCTTAACATTATCCTCTATGTAAATTTTTACACAATCTATAACCTTCTTGAATGATCTAACTTTATGTGATCATTCTATGAGTCTAGCCGCACTTTAATCTTTTCTGCAGCTCATTACAGGTACCTTAGAATCCTTCTTACGATACGGAGATGCACTTTGCTTCTTTCGATGTCCTCTGAAATGTATTTTGCAAGAGTTTGTGCAAGGAGCAATGCACTTTATGCAAGAATTCATGCAAGAATTTTTGGTAATTTATGATGCAATTATCTAATCAATTCCACCTATTATGATGTCATCTTACAATGGAAATTATCTTGCTTGTTACATACATCACAACTAAGTTCATACCTAGGAAATTATCAAACATGCAATTAATGTGATGCATGTGAATATGATTTTTCACCATGATAATTATAACCTACGATTTAATAATAGAACAACTTGGGTTTGGAGTGATGCCTTGATTCCAGTGCTATTGATGCGTGATGAACCGTTCGCGGTTGCGGTGCCACCTTGTGTCAAACCTCCATCCACACTTGCAGGGTTTGCGGCCATCTTTGTGGAACTACGCTTCGCGGCCATACTCGAAGACGCGTTGTCGTGTTGCTGCGCATCTGAGCCGTGAACACCTCCATTTTTGTTGTGCATTTGTGTTAATTTCTGCGTGTGATTTATTGTTTGTGTGATGCTTTTTAATAATCCGCATCCAATGTATATATTCCCTTAGTGCATACGCATGATTTTGTTTGGATGCATGATGTGTCACCATTGCTCCTTTCTCACTGAAATCCTCATGAGAGATTGATAATATATAAACTGTCAGAGGCTGTCATAGTGGTTGATCAGGTTGCGAGGAGGATGAATTCCGTCAATAGGACTGAAATGCTGATTGCAAAGAGATGTCAGACATCAGATGTTGTGGAAAATCACTACGTCAGAAGCAAGGAGATGAACAGAGGAACATGATCCAAAATGAATGCCTTATTACGAGATTAAGTGGATGATGATGCTGTGTCTTAGCGGGGGGGGTAAAAAGGAAGGTCACTTGCCTAATTCTGACATGTGAATTAGAGAAAGAAAAACTAAAGATAGAGGAGAAAAGGAAGGGAAAAAGGAGACTAATTGGGGAAAAGAGTATTCGAATGGCAAAAGGGAGGGAAAAAGACGGATTGTCATGTGCTTGAATTGGAGGAGAGGTTCCTTCTTTTTGGGCTCTCTGTGGCGAAAGGAGAGGGGAGCAATGCTAAAGAGGAAGGAAAGGAAGGAGGAGAAAAACGGCAAGACGACACAGAGTATGAAAGGAGGAGACAATAAGGGAAATAGGGAACTCTTTTCTGGGGTTTCGGCTTCGTCACCATGGGCTCGGTTGATGATGCAAATTCAGCAATAGAGAAATTGGATGACAGGGAATTCATGGAGAGAAGGCTGAGGGTAAGTTTTCCTGATCCGCCAATCCTCCACCTATGATCCGTTCAGGACAATGGCGAGACCGAGGCTCAGCATCGCAGCCAGCGCCCCCAAGCTCGATGTCGACGACCGATTTCCTCTCAAAAAGTACTATCGTACTGCGGACTTTCTGCAATTCAGTGGAGTGTACTAGAGAGGAAGGGAACGCAGGCCTTTGACATATTTAAGAGGCCGATAGGTATCCTTACAGTGCTTGATACCCTGAGCAGGGAGCCGAGTGAGGGAACTCATTATATCATGTATGCAAGAAGCGGCTTGAGCGACAGGAATTGGCTTTCAACTGGCGTATGTCTTCAGACTTCGATGGCGTATGCCATCGGTTCTCAACGAGTATACTGGTCCATTGACTAGGAGCTAAGAACGGACCCTCAAGATCAAAAGCTCAAGCACTGCTTGCTTTGGTTTTGCGTTGGAGCATTTAGTGGAATGGTGAATGGGATTGTTCGAAGGCAAAGTCCTTTTCGACTGCTTGCATCCGCCTCCCCTCGCAGTTGCTCTGCTGGTCGTGATTGCCATCTGGGGCTTGTTGTTGATCGACGTTCAGAGAGCTTTTCCATTGATAATGGAAGTCCAAGCTATGGAGCTGTGTGAAGGCTCAGGTGTGTCAATGAACTGATGCTTCTGTCTGCGGAACAATCTTATCAGAAACAGAGGAGGAAAAGCAAGAAACAGGGGAGGGCCGCAGCCTCACAGAAGAGACCCATCGTTGTAATCCGCCGATTTGCCCATCTCAAGGAAGCGAAATATACAGCCACACATCTCGCAAAAGACCCGAAAGGATTTGCTTCCCCAGGAAAGGATTTGATTTGCAGAGCACATATACACTCCCCGCTTCCGGCTCGCCCCAATCTTTCCAAACCATGCTGCCTTTCTCCAGCCTCTCTGAGGCACAGGCCTCTCTCAGTCATCCTCGATCTCTACCGCCCTCAGGCCTTCCGTCGCTACAAGCTCCAGCCCACCATCTACAACAACACTTCCTCTATCTTCCACTGCTATAAAACTGTCATGTTCACCTTCTTCATGGTCGTTATGCCCTTGCAACTCCTCTCATTTCCAGTTGTTAAGATTATTGGCATAAGGACAAGCCTACTGTTGCCATCTCCGTGACAGCGTCATACCCAGGAAACAACCCCCTGGCATGTACATCTTACCTCCTCTGGTATCGTGACAGAAGAAAAGGACTGATTTACAGGAGTTGTGGGTACTGTCAGGTAGAATGACAGTAGAGCCAGAGTAATTGGCAAGGTGGTATGTTTTGGGTGCAGGAATCAGATTTTACTTCTAGGATCTTACTTGTATGTCAATCTGGACTACGGAACTTCAGCCTTCATTAATACTCTTAGCTCTTATAATGGTTATGGATATGGTTCTAGATGCATTCTTTGCAAAGATCTCTTCACAAACAGGAAACTGAATATGTTCATATTTTTCTGAACATGAGCTTCATGTAACTCATTTTGACATGAAATATAGTGTACTTTGGCATCAACAATTCAATTTGAATTCTTCTTGTTAGCCTCTTCCATTGCTGTGCTCTGAACCCCGTGTTCTGCAGCTCTCGCACGATCTCTTTGACATTTCTGGTGAACCCGACGTGAAAGTGCTGCGTCATCAGCAAGATGGGAGACTCGCAAGAAGAGATGACAGATGATAATGTTATGAAGAACCTGTTTCAGTCATTTACCATGTATATGCAGCAGCAAGCTCATGCAAAACGAGACAGTGATGCTATGGATGCTCTGAAAGCTGTCCAATAGGAGATGAAGCAGTTTAATGGCCAGCAAGTGTCAACTTACCTGCATTTGTATGAAGAAAAGATGAAGTTTTTTGGGGTTTCTCAAGATGTTTGGAGCCGCTACTTCTTGCGGATCGTGGTGCGCGCTCTTGAAGGTCGAATTGCAAAAATTCAAGAGGCACATGCAGGTTGGGCTGAATTTAAAAAGGCATTAAAAGATGAATATTTCTTGGAGGATACAGGTCTTATGAATCGCAGGAATTTTTTAGCATGGGTTTCTATGCCTAATAAGGGACTTTCTGTTACCGCTCTTCTGCGAGAGTTTGAAAGCCGTTATGAACAGTTGGATGGGACTGAACAGCAAGCTTTGGAGATGCAGAAAGTGGAGTTATTTTTGCAAGCTGCAGATGCTGATTTACAGGAAAAGTTGGATGAGCTTTTGGAAGATCAAGCTACTGATTCAGGTTTAAAGACTGAGTGGAGACATGTCATTGATGCTGTGAATGCTCTTGTCAAGAAGCAGCACAGGAGAGTCCGATTGCATCGAAATACAGGATCAGTTCCTGAAAAATCCTTGGAGACTTCTTCTTCTACTCCTGCTGCTTCTTTGCCTATGCCTACTCCTCCTGTTATGAATCCACCAGTTCCTGCTGCTCCAGTGCCCTTATCTGTAGATGATGTTATTAAAGGCTTGGCGGATTTGACGATTGAAGTAGTCAAAGCTGAAGTTGGTAAGTTAAAGGAGCAGCTTATGTCTGTACCTGCTGTAGCACCTGCTCCAGTGACTGCTTTTCAAGCTGGTCAAAGAAAAGGGCGGCGATGTATTTGGTGTGATAGTACAGAGCACCAACACTGCAGAGATTGTGATGCTTTTCAGGAAGCACGTAAGAAGAATGTAGTGTTCTGGGGACAAGATGGGAAGATATGACTGACAGAGACTGGCGCTCCTCTTGACACGAACTTTGGTAAGGGAGGTATGAAGAAGCTTGTTGATGATATGGCTGCGCGATCAGCTTATGTGAGTGTTAGAGGAGATGCTTCAGCTTTTGGAGTCCAGCTTGAGCAGAAATCTGATGGAGACTCTGCTTTATGGTCTTCTGCCTTGGAGATAGCGAGAAGAGGGAAAGTTCAAACTTCTACTATGACTTGTGTGGGCTCTAGCATCCGAGGAGAAACAGGATGGGATTCTCCTGTTGACAGGTATTCTATTTTTGCTTATATGGCTAAAATGCAGGGTTTAGATGCCATGGTTGAGGAAAAGAGAAGAAGAGATGAGGAGGGTCCTAGCTCCTCCAAAAAGACTAGAGGGGGTGACTTTGTTTCACCACCTGTTACAGCTCCACCTATGCCAAATTCTCCAGTTCAAACAGATTCTGATCAACCAATGGGAGACAAGCAGAAAGAAAAGAGACAACCAAGAAAAGAGCCAGGATTCAAGCTCTTGTCAGACCTTGATATGCAAACGGATATGAGTAAGATTTTTCATGAAAGAATTTTGAATAGTGAAGTCACTTTTACTGTTGGAGAGGCTCTTGGGATTGCTAGAAGAGAAATACAGGATCAGATGCAGGATCTTTTGCGGAGGAAACGACATGCGATGGAAGGACCTGCTTTACAGGGATTGTGGCATGGAGCTCTTGGGAAAGAGCATGATGATGCAGTGATGGTTGAGAATGCTTCTGCTAATCCGCAATCGGAGAAAATAGTGCAGCCTATGCAATATGAAGATGATGAGACCCCTATTCTCATTCCTCGTAGCCATTTTTCACGAAGTCATTGGGCTAGAGCGACCACTGAGACAGTGGTAAGGATTGGAGAGAAACAAATTCCCTTGATCGCTTTAGTTGATCATGGTTCTGAGATTAATCTTATTGCTCGAGGTGTTTATGAGAGTGGCAAGTGGCCTATGGATGCAGAGCATGGCTGGCGCATGAGAGCCGCCAACAATACTTCTGGTGATATATATGCTGCTTGTCCGAGTATCAGAATTTCTATTGGTAATGTTGAAGAAGATTATCATTGCTTTGTTCAGGATTCATGTTCTTATCCGATTATTCTTGGATAGCCTTTCATTACAGAAGCAAGAATGGAAACAAAAGTGATGGATGACGGATCAGCTTATGCGCGGATACGCAGTAAAGATGGTATGCGAGCTGTTCAGTTTATGACTGTTGGGGTAAATCATCCGAGGAACAGGGACTCCTTGCGTGAGGCACCACTACCTGCGAAGGAGTTGGATTTTCATTAGGTACCGCTGTCTTGCGAGACGCCAGTGGTACGGAGCGGAGAAAAGAGGAGATCTCGCCTCCTGGTAGCCAGTCTTTCTCCAATAACTTTGTTGGGTTTACTTCAGATAGTTCAGTGAGTTATCAGAAAATTTCAGATTTGCCTAGAGCTGCCAGGCAGTACATTGGTCGTAAGGAGAAAGAGTTGAAAAATGCAGGTATTTTGCAAGCAGAAGAGCATGTGGATGGATTGTATGAAGGGATGTCTTATGCAGATACATTGTTTGAGATGAGAGCAATGCTGAAAACTGATGTATGCAAGGGTTCAAAGATCATACCTGTGCAAACCTTGGATATGTTTCAGGAAATTTCTGGTTTTATGCTACAAACAGAGTTAGAGGCTGAGAAAACTCAACAAACTGAATTTATGGCTGATCTTGATCAGCTAATAGAATTGCAGAGGGCTGAATCCATTCAGCCAACAGAGTTGAATGCAGAAAAATTTCTGCATACAGAGTTTCAGGATGCATCTATGCAGTCAATAGAGCCAAGGGCTGAATCCATTCAGCCACCAGAGTTGAATGCATAAAAATTTCTGCATACAGAGTTTCAGACTGCACCCATGCAGTCTAAAGAGCTAAAGGCTGAAATTTTTCAGCCAACAGAGTTGAAAGATGCTGAAAATTTGCAGAAATTGCAGCAAAGGAGAGAGTGCTTGAATGATGCCAAGGTTGACACAAAATATAAAACAGTTGATAAGAAGGTTAAGCCGGTTGCAGGCCCGCTTCCTTCTGATAGTGATGAGCAGATTGAAAAAGCTATGAAGCAGCCTATGTTGAGGGATCCTGCAAATATTGGACATAAGTTTTCAGGGCTGAAATCTGTCTTTGCTGTTAATGAAGTCATCATAGTTGGGCATATGGTTGGATATTATGGCAGAAAGCCTTCTCCTGCAAAGGTGGATGCCATAAACAGGATTGCAGAGTATTGCTCAACTACTTCAGAGGTGCGGAGATTTGTGGGAGCTTGTGTATTTTACATGATTTGGATTCCTCATTTTGCTCATATTGCAGATGTTCTCTATCAGCTGTTTCGAAAGGGGCAGAAATTTCATTGGGATGAGAAGCATTCAAAAGCCATGCGTAAGCTCAAGAAGCTGTTGCAATCAGCTCCTACTCTACGCAAGGCGGATTATCAGTGTGGACGGCCTATCATGTTGACAGTTGATACTAGCCCTATTGGTATAGGTTGGGCTGTGGGACAGGATGATGCTGATGGAAATAGGTATGCAATCCGCTTTGGAGCTAAAGTTCTTAATGAGCGACAAAGGAGATATCCGCAGATTAAAAGAGAGTTGTGGGGAGTAGTCACTGCACTGAAGTGTGATAAAGGGTATTTTATTAGAGCTTCAGTTATTGTGGAAACAGATTGTTTGCCTTTGCTTGGCATGATTACTAGTTGGTCGACTCCAAATATAGCGATGCTTCGATGGATTGCCTATATTAAATCATTGAATCCAGAATTTCGACACATAGCAGGGAAAGATAATCCAGTTGCTGACATGCTTTCTAGAGCGAGATATGAGGATGAGGAATCAATGCTTGCAGAAGATGATGAGACAGAGTTTGCTGCTTCTGTCCTTATTCATGATTGTCATGTATCTACTGTTGAGGCCTTTATTGAAGAACTTTATGTTGATGAGTGGCTGCAAATTGGACAGTATCTAAGTTCATTGACTCGAAGAGCTGATTGGACAGATGATGAATTCAAGAAAATCAGAAGGAAGGCTTATGGGTATTTCTTGAAAGATGGTTTTCTTTGGAAGCATCCAAGAAAGAGAGGAGGCTTGCCCTTGAGAGTAGTTTGTGATGTAGCAATGCAAATACAGATTATGCGAGAGTTTCATGAGAGCTCATGGGCTGGACATAGAGGTGTGTGGGCTACCTATGAGAAAATCAAAGAAAGATACTGGTGGAAAGGGATGTATAAAGATGTTTCTCACTTTGTGGAGACTTGCAGGGATTGCCAGCTTTACTCTTTAGTGCGACATCGTGATGAGTTGCATCCGACTTATCCACTATGTATGCATTACAAGTGGGTGGTAGACTTGGTTACTTTGCCAGTGGGACTTTGGCAGATGAGATATCTTGTCTTGGCTAGGGAGGATCTTACAAACTATGTTGAAGGGAGACCATTGCGGACGAAGACCACCACTACAGTATGTAAATTCTTGTTGGAAGAAATATTTTGCAGGTATGGATGTATAGGCAAGATTACAGCTGATCGTGGAGAGCTAGATGCTGATGAAGCTAGAGAATTCTTCTCACGACTTGGGATTAAATTGGCTCTTACTACTGCCTATAATCCAGAGGGAAATGGTAAAAGTGAAAGAGGACATCCGCCAATAGTTAAAGCATTGGCAAAAGCTTGTAGAGGACGGATTGGAGATTGGCCGAGATTACTTCCTTTTGCATTGTGGGCTGATCGCTCTACACATAGTGTGACTACTGGATACATGCCTGCGGAGTTGATGTATGGGCAAAAACCTGTCATGCCTACTGAAATTTGTGCTCTCACTTGGAGTGTTCTTCCGTGGCATGAGAATTTATCAAGGGAAGAGCTGTTAGCCCTTCGGATTCGTCAACTAGAGAGAAGGACAGAAGATGTGCAGCTAGCCATTGACCGTTTGAAGGCAGCCCGTCTCAGAAATAAGGATAGGTTTGATTTAAGGCATCGCTTGAGGCCTAGAGCCATAAAAGAAGGAGATTGGGTTCTAGTCTACGACAGTAGTCTAGAAAATCAGCATAGTAGCATGAGAAAAATGGTTCAAAGATGGTTTGGACCGTATGAAGTGAAAAAGGTTTTTGACAATGGTACCTATGAGCTGGCTGAATTAGATGGAACATTATTGAGGGTGCCTATTGCTGGAAAACGAGTCAAGATTTTCAAGAGAAGAGAAGATGAAGAATATGCACTTGAAGCATTGACAGAAGAAGAGCATGTAGATGAAAGACAAGCAGAAGAGACAGAAAACATAGATGATGAAGCCGATGGAGAAACAGGTTTACTAGAATCAGAAGATGGACTTGACCTGTTTGTGGACTTGAATGATCCTGGATAGTTGGCACATCCGGAGGATGCGCAGGTTTAGAGGGGGTGGATGTCGTGTTGCTGCGCATCTGAGCCGTGAACACCTCCATTTTTGTTGTGCATTTGTGTTAATTTCTGCGTGTGATTTATTGTTTGTGTGATGCTTTTTAATAATCCGCATCCAATGTATATATTCCCTTAGTGCATACGCATGATTTTGTTTGGATGCATGATGTGTCACCATTGCTCCTTTCTCACTGAAATCCTCATGAGAGATTGATAATATATAAACTGTCAGAGGCTGTCATAGTGGTTGATCAGGTTGCGAGGAGGATGAATTCCGTCAATAGGACTGAAATGCTGATTGCAAAGAGATGTCAGACATCAGATGTTGTGGAAAATCACTACGTCAGAAGCAAGGAGATGAACAGAGGAACATGATCCAAAATGAATGCCTTATTACGAGATTAAGTGGATGATGATGCTGTGTCTTAGCGGGGGGGGTAAAAAGGAAGGTCACTTGCCTAATTCTGACATGTGAATTAGAGAAAGAAAAACTAAAGATAGAGGAGAAAAGGAAGGGAAAAAGGAGACTAATTGGGGAAAAGAGTATTCGAATGGCAAAAGGGAGGGAAAAAGACGGATTGTCATGCGCTTGAATTGGAGGAGAGGTTCCTTCTTTTTGGGCTCTCTGTGGCGAAAGGAGAGGGGAGCAATGCTAAAGAGGAAGGAAAGGAAGGAGGAGAAAAATGGCAAGACGACACAGAGTATGAAAGGAGGAGACAATAAGGGAAATAGGGGACTCTTTTCTGGGGTTTCGGCTTCGTCACCATGGGCTCGGTTGATGATGCAAATTCAGCAATAGAGAAATTGGATGACAGGGAATTCATGGAGAGAAGGCTGAGGGTAAGTTTTCCTGATCCGCCAATCCTCCACCTATGATCCGTTCAGGACAATGGTGAGACCGAGGCTCAGCATCGCAGCCAGCGCCCCCAAGCTCGATGTCGACGACCGATTTCCTCTCAGAAAGTACTATCGTACTGCGGACTTTCTGCAATTCAGTGGAGTGTACTAGAGAGGAAGGGAACGCAGGCCTTTGACATATTTAAGAGGCCGATAGGTATCCTTACAGTGCTTGATACCCTGAGCAGGGAGCCGAGTGAGGGAACTCATTATATCATGTATGCAAGAAGCGGCTTGAGCGACAGGAATTGGCTTTCAACTGGCGTATGTCTTCAGACTTCGATGGCGTATGCCATCGGTTCTCAACGAGTATACTGGTCCATTGACTAGGAGCTAAGAACGGACCCTCAAGATCAAAAGCTCAAGCACTGCTTGCTTTGGTTTTGCGTTGGAGCATTTAGTGGAATGGTGAATGGGATTGTTCGAAGGCAAAGTCCTTTTCGACTACTTGCATCCGCCTCCCCTCGCAGTTGCTCTGCTGGTCGTGATTGCCATCTGGGGCTTGTTGTTGATCGACGTTCAGAGAGCTTTTCCATTGATAATGGAAGTCCAAGCTATGGAGCTGTGTGAAGGCTCAGGTGTGTCAATGAACTGATGCTTCTGTCTGCGGAACAATCTTATCAGAAACAGAGGAGGAAAAGCAAGAAACAGGGGAGGGCCGCAGCCTCACAGAAGAGACCCATCGTTGTAATCCGCCGATTTGCCCATCTCAAGGAAGCGAAATATACAGCCACACATCTCGCAGAAGACCCGAAAGGATTTGCATCCCCAGGAAAGGATTTGATTTGCAGAGCACATATACACTCCCCGCTTCCGGCTCGCCCCAACCTTTCCAAACCATGCTGCCTTTCTCCAGCCTCTCTGAGGCACAGGCCTCTCTCAGTCATCCTCGATCTCTACCGCCCTCAGGCCTTCCGTCGCTACAAGCTCCAGCCCACCATCTACAACAACACTTCCTCTATCTTCCACTGCTATAAAACTGTCATGTTCACCTTCTTCATGGTCGTTATGCCCTTGCAACTCCTCTCATTTCCAGTTGTTAAGCTTATTGGCATAAGGACAAGCCTACTGTTGCCATCTCCGTGGCAGCGTCATACCCAGGAAACAACCCCCTGGCATGTACATCTTACCTCCTCTGGTATCGTGACAGAAGAAAAGGACTGATTTATAGGAGTTGTGGGTACTGTCAGGTAGAATGACAGTAGAGCCAGAGTAATTGGCAAGGTGGTATGTTTTGGGTGCAGGAATCAGATTTTACTTCTAGGATCTTACTTGTATGTCAATCTGGACTACGGAACTTCAGCCTTCATTAATACTCTTAGCTCTTATAATGGTTATGGATATGGTTCTAGATGCATTCTTTGCAAAGATCTCTTCACAAACAGGAAACTGAATATGTTCAGATTTTTCTGAACATGAGCTTCATGTAACTCATTTTGACATGAAATATAGTGTACTTTGGCATCAACAATTCAATTTGAATTCTTCTTGTTAGCCTCTTCCATTGCTGTGCTCTGAACCCCGTGTTCTGTAGCTCTCGCACGATCTCTTTGACAGCGTGTACGAGCGATAGAATTCCCGCAATCTCCTATGCAAAATTCTTGCCGCCTCTCCTTGAGTGGAGAAAAGATAATTGAGGGGGAGGGGAATATTTTTGGAAATATCAAGAGGGGTGTGTGACCTCTCTTTAAGGAGGGAGAAGAAGAAGCTTCTCTCTCTCTCTCTCCCTCTCTCTCTTTCTCCCCCCCCCTCTCTCTCTCTCTCTCTCTATGATGATGATGGGGGGGGCGTTTTCCTGACGACGAGAGGGGGGGTTGCACTGCCTGATGCTGAGGGGGGCTGCTTGTTAGGCGAGGAGGAGGGGGAGGGGCTGCCTTATATGGTAGGGAGGAGGGCTTCACGAGGGGAGGGAGACGGACGTTAACGACCGCCACCCTCCACCTAGGGGTTGTATGCCCCCCTTTCACTCTCTTCACTCCCTCTCTCTCTCTCCCTAACGTGTTGTTGGTGAGGAGAGAGAAAAAAATTGTGTTAAATTTAAAAATTTTAAGGGGCCGTTCTTATGGGGAAGGTACAAGGGGGGGCTATTACAATTGCTTGAAAGTATGACCCAAAAGTGATTCCTTGACAATATGTTTTTGGTTTGCCAATACGTAAAAGATAATCATGAGGCTCTCAGTCTTGATAGAGACTTACCTTGCACTTTCTTAGTAGTGGATAGGATTGCCCCCCAAATGGACCAAGTTTGGGATTCATTGGTTGGGGTTGACCAATGATGATGCAATGATCATATGTGAGGATCTTGTTGTCTACTCCCTCATTGATTAATGCATCAAAGGTATATGCCTCTTGGACAATTATTGTTATGCACAAATAGACTAGTGCTACTATTTTTTCATCCTCATCCTCCATGCCTTTGATAATTGCCACTCTAATGTTCATAGGTGGTGTTATCTTTGGAGGCACATGTAGTGGATGTGATGATAGTACTTCTTGATATGATTGCCATTGAAAAGTCCTATACCCTCTCCTTCTAGGGTTTCAAGCTCTAACTTGCTTGTTCTCCTAATGTTATCAACTTTGAAAGGTTTCAACCCCCTAAACTTTAAATTTTATTTGTGACCCTTTATAGAGTACAACAACATGAAGTCTCCTTGTTCAAAGTCACATTGTTTGACATGCTTTTCAAACCAACTCTTGCATTGTGCCTTCTCACATATTAGGCCAATGGTTGCAAAGAGTTGGGTTTTAGATAGGTGTTTTAGTTCTACTAGGAAATTTTTCCATGCTTCCTTACCATATCATCTCTATTGGATTGCTATTCTCAAGCTTGGAACAAAGAACTCAATTGGTAAGATTGCTTCAGTTCCATAGGTCATCTTGAATGGTGTCTATCCTACAACTATTTTGTAGGTTGTCTTATAAGCCCATAATGTTGCAATTAGCTTATTATCTTAGTCATTGCATGAGGTAGAGACCATCTTGTTTAGGACAATCTCTAGGATTTTACTTGTGGCTTCAACTTGACCATTGGCTTGAGGGTAATATAGTGATGATTTTCAATTGATTATCAAGAAGGTGGATAACAAGTGAACAATGAATTCATTGATGAATTGCATGCCTTGATCATTGACTAATTCAATGGGACATCCAAATCCTGATATCACTTGCTCCCAAAGAAATTTGGCAATGGTCCTAGCGTCCTTAAGTTTCTCAAGATTTAGCCCACTTGGTGAGATAGCCTCTGGCTATGATTGTGTACTTTGCTTGTGAGTATAATGCTACAGGGCTAAGTGGAAGAATGAAATCAATCTCCCATTTCTCAAATGGTTGGTGGGCCATCACTAGGGTTAACTCCATTTTATCCTTGCGAATAGTGACTTTGGTTAATTGCCACTCATCATAGTGCTTTAAAAACTTAGCTGCATCGTGGAATAGTGTAGGCCACCACAATTGAGATTTGAGCACCTTATGTACTGTAGTGTCCCCATTGCAGTGTCCTCCATCAATTCCATTATGAGTTTTTTTAAGCACATCATGCATCTCATGCTCATAGACACATCTCCTCAATAGTGCATATTGTCTTGATTGGTAGAATTGGCTGCCAATCAATTGATAGGGTTGAATCTTTAGAATGAGATGTTTTAGCCTAGCCTTCTCAATTAGAAATTTAGGTAATCCATGTTCTAGGATGTAGACTATGTCGTTTTCCCAATAAAGTGTAAGTTATACTCTAAACAAATCTCTTTCATTGGACATTCTAAACAGATATGCATGAGGTAGGTCATCTAAAACATCTTGTCCAACAGCTTCTCCTCTGGTTATGTGAGACATATGGTTTGCCATGTAATGTTTTTTTCCCTTACATGTTACAACTGAGAAATTAAATTCTAATAGCAGAAGTAACCATTGAGCAATATGTTTGGTTGTGGAGGGTTGGTTCGCAAGATAAAGCAATGCTTGTTGATGATCAACGAAGAAAGTAAAGAGTGTAGCTAGAAGGTAATATCAAAATTTCTTAATAGCAAACACCATAGCTAGTCCTTCCCTCTCTATTGTGTAATAGTTTATTTCCGTTTCAATGAGTTGTCTACTCGCAAAGCTCACTGGGTAATCCACCTTATGCTCTCGAGGTTGGTATAAAACTACTCCCATGGCAAACTTTGATACATCAATGTACACATGGAAGGTAATGGGCCAATCGTAGAATAAGTATGGTTGTGAGATCCTTCTTCAATTCTTTGTAAGTGCATTGGCACTCTTGAGTCCACTCAAGTATAATCAATAGCCTATAAATTGGTCATGCAATGAGTGTGTCATTTAACACAAACCATCAATAGTACACTATGTGGCCGAAGAAGCACCCCTTTGTAGTTGGTTGTTGGTAGTAAATCGACAATCACTCTAACTTTGGAAAAGTTGGTAGCAATGTCATTTTTCAAGAGCCCTAGGATGCATCTATGTTTTACCAAGAACTAGAATTTTAAGGGGTTAGTGAGAGACCATAATGTCTACATTGTTCAAAAACTATGCGGAATTTGTCTAGGTGCTCCTCCTAACAACTAGAATGAACACACATATCATCAACAAATACTTTCGACTACTTTCTAAGAATGTCCTTGAAAATAGTACACATAAGACGCTGAAAGACAACAAACACATTAGAACACTATATTAGGAAATTTGGATATTTCCATGCACTTTGAGAACCCCCAATACCTTTATGATTTCACCACATGGTTAAATCTCTTTGTCTTTAAACTTAAAGGTGGAATCTACCCTAAATGCTATATAAGCTATCTTTCTATATCCCACTTTTAAATATGGATCAAGAATTAGCCAGGTGGCTAAATATTTATCACTCATTTGAAATTGAAACTTGACAAATTTCCAAATTCTCTAATCTGGTATTTTAGTTAGTCCAAATGACATGACTATGTAGGCAAATATACCCCATTTTGTTGTGAATGCTCTTTTATGCCTGCCAATGTGGGTATATTTACACTTGGTTATAATGAAAGAAGTCATCCAAGAAACTATAGGCTTTCTTCCGTGCCACTCTCTCAAGCATGTGCTTGATGTATGGTAATGGATAATTGTCTCTCTTTGTCATTGCATTGACCTTTTCGTAATGCATGTACACTTGAATCTTTCCATTCTTCTTTAAGACAATTATTATGAGTGATATCCACTATGTGTTCTCGATCTTGTAAATGAATCCAACACTTGAACAACTTGTTTATTTCCTACTTCATAGAATAACCATGCTTTCGATTCATGGCGTACGGTCTTTGTTTGACTAGTGCTACGTTAGGGGTCATAGGAATGTTGCGAGTCATAATACTTGGATCGATTCCTTTGAGCTCTTCTAAGGACCGAGTGAATACATCTATATACTCTCATAAGAGATTAATGAGATTGACCTCCTCTTATTTAGTTAAGTTGTCGGCTGTGTACATGAGTCGGAGGCTTGTCCCCTTTCCTTGCCAAGTTGACTTCCTTTACTTTAGCAAGTCCTTCAATGGGTTCACTAATTTGTCCTGCTCATTTGGCTCCTACTAACACTACTATGTGGTTCCCCTTATTATACTTAGTGAAGTGCTTGTGTAAGTGATGTGGCTTTATTTATCATTCAGCTTCTCAAGACTTGGACTATTTCCTTCTCTCTTCCTTAAACCTCTTGTGCGTCAAATGGATTGGGAGGTCCCCTTTGGTGCATTTGGTCTTAAGTGGTTGTGGATTTCTAGATCACTCTCAGAGTTTACTTCTAACTCAAAGTTGAACTCACAACCTTCACTGGAAGAAGATGTTTCCCCTAGTAGTCATAGCTTCGAGATTGATTCCACTCTAAGCAGTGGTATGGCACCTAATTGAACTAATCCAGCTCGCTCATAGTCCATGACATCCAAGTGCTCTAACTAAGTACGAACACAATTTACCTTGATGACTCCTCTTTCCATCCTACAAGAAGTGGTCTCTTGGGGTTTAGAGTCCGCTCGTATTCCCTCAATCACTCGTCCATATGTGTCATACTCTATGGTCTTGGATTTTTCCTCACTTTTCTCACCATTGGAACAATAATCTTTATACTGATCGTCCAAATCCTCATACTGAGAACTATTCATCATTCCTATGATTCCCGTTTCTAGGACTTTTCTCATCCACAATGAGGGCCCAGTTGTACAATAGATTTAGATCATACACCTTAGTCCATTGCCACTTTAGATTCTCTATGAGATCCTTAAGAGGTTTAAAGTTTACATCTAATTTACCAACTAGCTCCCTCATCAGGTACTCAAGAGTTCTATGCAGACCAAGTTTATTTGTTGGTACATGGTAGGTGATACGTATTGGTCTATTGATGGAACTTCTAGCCATCATGTAGAGAGGTACTATGATGTAGCATCTTTATTGGGTGACTCATAAGTTGTGACTCCATTGGGTTTACTAACTGCTTCTACAACTTGCCTATAGTCATCCTCATCGTCTCTGATAATGGCAAGTTGATGGTTGCTAATACATGCATCCAATCATGCTCATTAAGGCAAGGAAGATACATAGTAAAGCTGAGAAGTGGATTTTGCCTGAAAAACATGCTCAAAATTAGCCAAAAAATCCAAATTTCAATGGAAATAGACTTCGTCGAAGGCGGCATAGGCAATCGAGTCGATTTTAAGCAACAAGCAGTTGACTGATTCCAAAAGTTCTTTAAAGACCCACCGAGCAACGGTTGGGGAATTTTCATAATTTCTGAGGATGTAAAATGAGACTTCATGAGATGCAGGCAGTGTAGGACCTCAAGAAGGACATGCCGAATTTTTCAAACCTAAAATCAGAGGATGGATGTGAGAACGGGAGTGCTTGAGGCCAAGACCAAAAGAGAGCAAGTCTAAAAAGACTTAAGGGGTAAGGGGGGTGGCTGTTGGGCTCTCCCACCCCCCAATTTTCACGTTGGGGAGAGGGGGGGGTTCATGAAAAAGAAGAAGATGGAGGCAACATCTACAAGCGCCAATTTTTTAGGGAGAAGGGGGACTATGGCACCTTCATATACCCATACCAACTAATCACAGCAGCTTGATGCTTGCTTCCTTTCTCTCCATCGCCACCTTTGGATGGCTGCATGGACATGGAGATCAGAAACTAGTCTTTCTCTCTCCTCCCTCTCTCTCCCCTCTATGGGTTCTTCATGCGCACTATCTTGAAGGAGGAATCGGAAAGGAGATTGAAGCAAATGAAGATAGAGATTAATGGAGATGATGAATCTTGATGTGCAACATGGAATTGAAAGCAACGGAGGCTCTATCCACTGGTCACATAGTCATTTAATGCATCTCGGGTTTCGTAGAAACATGGTCTGACTATTTTTAATGAAGGAAATGAATATTTTTTGACATTTTATGATGAAAATCATGTTCTTATGTGATGAAAATTTGTTTGAGTGCTGATTGCATCATGTTTAATTAGTGTGTATCAAAAGTTTTGGATCTCATAATGATTTACATGAGCTATTTAAATCTCAGAATACCCGAAATGCGATTTTCAAAGGTAAAATGATGGTTTTGTCATTTTGGGTGGGTGAAATGTGTTCCTATGGGGAAAAATGGAAAATTAAATTAAATTTTGGTATGTTGAAGTGATTGGTTTAATGAAAATTAAAAAAAAGTGATTATTGTCAAATAAATGCATAAAAATAAGAAAAAATAGAGAAAAAACAGAAATATGCTTCATAAAAATAAGGAAAAATATAATGAGTGTTTGTGAATGTATGATAGTGGGCGGAGCATGAGGTGTAGCCTCAGTTTTCTCTATCTCTTTGTCAAACTTTGTGATTTATCACTTTTCATACATCAAAACATTAAATATGAACTCCTACACCTATGCGACAGAAGCACTAGCTAAACGTAAGGGGTAGGGTATTTGAATGATGTGATTTGGGTACTTTTTATTATTGATTTTTCTTATGAAAATCATGATATAAGGTTTGTAGTGTTTGAATTAAGAGAATAGTAGCATGAGCGTTGTCTCGGTGCTATCCTTACATCGCTGCAACGAGTTAGTAAAGGAGCATTGGAAAGCCTCGTTGTGTACGACACATTTCTGATTGAAAATTATATTTGAGCACATTAGGATCATCTACGTTTTCATGTGTATATCAACCATGGTATCAAAATATGAAGAATTGGATGCATAGCACCTATTTTCCATTATGATGACCTACACTTGAGTGTGTGAGACAACCTAATCTGTAGGCTATTTGATCAATTTTTTGGGAATTGTTTGGTAAGGGCACACTGTATCTCCTGTAATACATTCAAAATGAAAGAGTGGAGCTTGTATCATGTGTAGTTTATGTAGGAGCGACACATCTTGGGACCAAACCCTAAGGTGTAGGAGAGTCGTAGTGGAGCCACGCGAGAGGTGCTTCCCTATGTTTGTGCTACAAGGTATTATACCTATGTGTTATGGGATCTCCCTCTGAGGAGAAGGGATGGTAAATTTTGGACTAAGATCTAATATAAATGCAGAATCGACATTAGCATTTAGTGTAGATTGAGTCTTAGACGCTCTTGGCTATGAGGCCACGTGGTGGAGTTGTTTGTTGTGTGCATGAGGTCCACCCTGCCATAGCTAGTGCCGGCCCATTTTAGGTCCCATCAGTGGTGCATTTGTCGGGAGCTACCAACAAGGGGTGGTTCCAAATCTAGGGTTTTTTAGGGACCAAATAGTCGGTTTATGTCCTCTGACAAGACGTGTTAAGCATAAATACAAAAAGAGGAACGTGCTGAGAGGGCTAGATGGCAGTTGGAGATTTTAAGGTATTATTCTTCTCAAAGGAGCATCCCGCTACGCATAAGTGGCAGCGGTTCTAATAAATTAAGTGTCACAAGTGGCCCTTTGAGTGCAAGAGGAGGTCTTAATACTTCCCTTCTTCCAGTCAATCAACCCACTTCAAGTGGGTGTGTATTTTTATCTACACAAATTTTTGTTGTCAATCCGGTTGTAGCCATGGCACAGTCCATCGCAATTCCATAGGGACAATGCATTTACTTGCATTAGGAGCACCTTTGCCCATCTTCCATCATGGGTTAGCAGAACAAGATGGAGAACTCCATATTAAGGAGTTTCAAACACTCCTGTTCAACCATTGGATCCAAGACGAAGGACACCCAATGATGTTCTTCAAAATGACATTAAAAGGAAGGTCAATAGTATGGTATCATGGTCTAGAATCCGAAACCATAACTAGCATTGAATAAATCTTCATGACCTTCCACCGTAGAGAGTTTGCCCCTGAGAGCGGTGGACAATATTAGTTGCATGTCTTGAATGCAACACGCCAAGAGCCAAATGAGAATGTCTAGGCCTATGTCAAGAAACTAAAGCAAGTTCTTTGCAAACTTAGTACTTATATCCCCATTCCACTGGCTGCACAATTGTAATATTTCCTACATGGATTAGATTTCAATATCTAGGTGTAGCTTAGTAGTGTTGCTTTGGTTAACACTGACACTGCTATTACCCAAGAAGAAGGAGTAGAGTCGCACTTGCAAGTAGATTATGCAGCAAGGATAAATTGGAATGGTAATAATTTAGCCCTAATCAATGGGATTCAAGGGGACCCCATGTTAAATGCGAATGGAAGAGGGAGTATCATGCCAAATTTGCCTATGTTACCAGCTTCTCCCAATATGACTATGCCTATGGCTAGTCAGATGGGCCCAGTAAATGATGGAGGCCAAACAACAAACCTCAATGTTCTCCCAATAGTAGGTCAGTGGCCAATTCCTAATCAAGTGGTTCGATCGATGGGACAACAGATAGATGATTGCGGCTATGAGTCAAGTGCCTCTAGTGTCCTTGGTGAAGTCAAGGATATGATGAAGCACTACACTGACATGACCAGCAAATAATATAGATAAATAGCTATGGATGTCAATTTCCTTATGAAGCAGCAAAATTTGATAGGGAGTTGATGCCTTGAAGAGGGTGCCCCCTTAAGATTTAGATGTAAGTGGTGTGGAGGCCAACATTTCCCTAGGAATTGTCCGAATGTCAAATGCAATATTTGCGAAAAAATCTGGCCACTTGGCTGCTACCTGTTAGAGTAAGTTCAGTTGCCTCCAACAAGGAAGTAAACAACCAGGCCCAGTTAATCATTGTGCACAAGGGAATACCTCTACCAAGATGAGGGACCAAGACAAATATTGCAACGACGAAAGGCTATTGTAGAGGAGTTGCCTCATGGCAATGGATTCAGTGTCTTATTGAGGCCATATGTGTCAATGACGCTGAAACTTCTAATCTATGAGCCTTAACAAGATGTCAAAAAACTAGAGATGTCAAAAAACTAGAGAGGGAAACCCTAAGCAAGATGCTAGGGGAAAGCAAGTTATGAATCTTGATATGGAAGATAGACCTTTAAGACCTGTTGATAGTAAAGTTGATCCCGAGAAGGATAAAGAGTCACCAAGAAAGAAGGAAAAAGTTAAAGAAGAGGCACCATATCCGGTCCAAAGACCAAAGGACAGAATGGTTTGGTGAGAAAACAGAACTTTGGCTAAACTTTGACTAACTACCACGACTTTGATTTAGCAAGTTCTCTTTGCAAAGTTAAACGAGACATGAATGTCCTGCACTTGATTAAACTATCTCCGAGAGTACACAAGGAATTCAAGAAAATCCTGTGTATTGGGTATATTGTAGAACCTTTGGGCATAGCATGAGTGGGAGAAGACTGGTTCAATCATGCTCAAAAGCATTGTCCCAAGGTTCCAGCATACGTGGAAGGAATATTAGTGGAGTATGCTATCGTGGACATTGGATCCTCTGTCAATATCATGGGTTAAAACTTGATGGAGAGGCTAGGTCTAGAAATCCAAAAAGACGACTCCACACTTCTTAGGATGACTAATGACAGTCTAAGGCAACCAGAAGGTTGCATCACTAAAGTCCACGTTACCATTGCAAGCGTGGAATGCTATTTGGACTTTAGGGTGATAAGGTTTGTAAGACGTCCTAGCTATCAAGTTTTGCTAGGCAGGCCATGGATTTTACTTGAGTGATTCTAGGTAGAGGTGCCAATTGTGTAATAGTGGATGCTTACCTTGAGTCTCCTTAGAGTGAGAGAGCTCCTTTATCCTCTACTAAACTAGAAACAGTAGATGATCCATTTGGTAGTGAGACGTCATCGAGTTATGGATCTAAAGAAGGTTCGACTATAGAGGATATTTATCAGATAACATGGAATGAGCCAATAGAGCCTCAAGATTGAATAAGAGACACAGATGTTATTGAGCTGGACCTTGGTACGCCAAATGATTCATGGCCAATCAAATTAGGTTTCATGGTCAATTCGAAAGAGAGAGAGGACTATGTGTCCCTAGTTCAAGAGTTTCGTGACATCTTCGCTTGGAGCTATGATGAACTTAGAGGTATTCCTCCCAGCATGGCTGTGCATAATATTCTTATAAAGGAAGGTCTCTGTCCTGTACGTCAAAAAGTAAGGCGCATGCCTTTTGAACTAAGGGACGAGCTGTTTGAGAAACTACAGAAGTTGCAAAAAGTGGGCTTGATCTTTCCTATATTCAGCATACCGAATGGTGTTCACTAGTTGTGATCCAGATGAAGAAAAATAATCAAATCCGGCTTTGTGTAGACTTTAGAGAGTTGAATAAGTAGACTATTAAGGACTACTACCCGCTGCCCTTTATTGAATGAATTTTGGATCAACTAGCAAGCAGAGAAATACATTCGTTCATGGATTGTTTTACGAGTTACAACCAAATGGCGATTGTTGAGCAAGACAAGCTTAAAATGACATTAATTACTATCTTTAGTATCTATGCATACCATGTGATGGCATTTGGGTTATGTAATGCACTTAGCTTGTGGCAAGGAATAGCTGGCAAGACCTTTGGTGACATCTCCTTTGAGAAGTTGAAAGTATTCATTGACAATCTGGGGGCACTCACCACAAGAGAACGGAAGTTGATTATTTTGCAGAAGTGTTTTGAGAGTTGCACACAATTTTGCATAGCTCTTAACCCACGGAAGTGCGTCTTTGGAGTGCCTTATGGGCTATTGTTAGGTCATGTGGTCAGATAAGTAGGGATCACGACTAACCCTGAAAAGATCAAGGTCACAATTGCCATGAGTCCACCACGTACTCCAAAGGAAGTGCACAGCTTTCTGTCATCGGTAGGGTATTATCGAATGTTTATCAATGCCATGGCAGAAAGAACATTGCCACTGACGAATATGTTGTCCTTTAACTATCAGTTTGCATGGAGTGATGCTTGCAAGATATCTTTTGATAATGTGAAGTAGGAGCTTTCCAAAGCACCTGTTTTAAAAGCACCTAAAAGGGGCGAAATGTTTTATATATTTTCAACAACAACCATGTATAGCATCAACTACTACTTATCCCAAATTTGGGAGGAAAAGTGGTACCATCTGATAGCTTTTGCTAGTCAGAAGTTGGGCATATAAAAAATTAACTACACCTATATGGAGAAGTTGTGCCTTGTGATGGTATTTGTGACCAAAAAGTTCAAGCATTACATTCTTTATCAGAAGGTGGTATTTTATACGAAGGCAGAAGGGCTTTGATTGTTGCTGAATAAGTTACAACTGCTTGATTGTTTAGTAAAGTGGTTAATCACTGAGTTTGATTATGATATTAAGAGCAAGCCACTGAAGCTACAGGGCATTGTAGAGTGTCTTTTGGATTTCAGAGAGCTAAAAGCGGTCTTGGCTGAAGGAAGTGATATGGAAATATTGTTTAAGATTGATATGACATCTATTCCCTCTTGGTATGCTACTATAACGCATTATCTATCTACAGGAGAGACTTGAGCTACTCTATCTAATTCTGAGAAGAATAAAATTAAACAATAAGCATGGAAATTTTCCTTGATCACAAGAACACTATATCGGAAGGGTGTTGATGATATCTATCGCCGATGTGTGATGCCTGACGAGGTTCAATGTATCTTGGAGGAGTGCCATGACTATGCTTGTGGGGGGCATTTTGCTGGGTGGTTAAGGGCACAAAAGGCTTTAAGATCTAGATATTGGTGGCCGTCCATTTTCCAAGATTCATTTGAGTATGTTAAGAGATGTGATACATGTCAAAGACATGACAGTTTAGAGAATAGGAAGCGCCCACTTACCCTTCCATTTGATAAGTGGGATATTAAATTTATGGGTCCTATTACCCCGTCGTCTACTACTACTAGAAGAGATACATTATAGTAGCCACTGATTGCTTTACAAAGTGGTCAGAAGAACAGGTGACGAAGCAGGACAATGCAAAAGAGATTGCTAGTTTCCTACTTGAGCATATCATTTGCCGTTTCGGTCCACCAAAGGAAATAGTATCAGATTGTGGAACCCATTTTTTGAACAAGGTGATTAAGAGCATGATTGAAGCATGGAAAATTAAGCATAACAAGACAACCCCCTATAATTTGCAAGCAAATGGGAAAGTTTAAAGCACCAATAAGCAGCTTGTGGGTATCCTGTCCAAGATAAACGTGATTGGGATACAAAATTATATGTGGTGGTGTGGGCATGTAATACAACGTTTAAATGAGCCACTCGCCACACTCCATTTAATTTATTTTATGGGGAGGAGTGTGTCTTGCCCTTAGAAATTGAGTTTTTGATCATAAGATTTACACTCAATCATTCTTGGGTGAGAAAGATGCCCTATTCGAGTGTTTTACGACTATAGCCCACTTGGATGATCTCAAATTGTAGAGTTTGTTGCACCAGGAAGTACCTAAACGTTGGATCAAGTGGCTACATAATCTAAAAGCAAAGAAATATACATTTAAAAAAGGACAATTTGTTCTATAGTATGATGTGCGTAGGGAGCTTTTTCCAGAAAAGTTGGAACCTAGATGGGATGGCCCTTACAAGGTAGTTAGGATAGGTAAAAATAAGTCCACGGCTCTACTAGCTAATCTACATGGAGTGGAATTTAAAACAAATGTTAATCTTAATAAGATTAAACCTTATTATTTTTAAGTATGCTAACACGCTAAATACATTGCACGTCCATGCTGGGGATGATTTGAGACCTGCAGGAGAGCTTAAACTAGTTGATGGGGCGATTAATCCCTTATTTGGAGCACCCATATCTAGAGCAAAGATATCATCAGGGGAAGCTTATCTAGTGGAGCAAAGGATACAAAGTGATTGAGCAAGAAGATTGTATCTTTGTGTGGAAAATCAAAGTTTTCTACCATCACTATTTACAAATTTTGACAAGCATCCATGTTGGGTTTAATGAAGAAGGTGGGATGGAACCGTCACTTCATCCTCTAAGTATGTTGAGCTTTCATTATCATAATTACAAATAGGGGAGTCATTGATGGCTCGCTATGTAAACCCATTGTGGACGTACACAGTAACAACATGGTGGAGTATAAAGCCTTGATTATGGGATTGAATATTGCCAAGAAAGGTGGTATTCGGTGGTTGTTAGTAAAAGGGGATTCCCAACTGATCTTAAATCAACTCAATGAGACATACACAGTCTGGAATCCTATTCTTTGCATGTATTATCGAGCTGTTATGACCCTACTTGATGAATTTGGGAGTGTCTCTCTTCAATTGATTCCACGTTTTAGAATCAGTTTGCGGATTCATTAGCCAATTTTGCTTACGAAGAGGACCTCTCCTTCAACTGTGGTCGTAATCTAGATGTTGCTATTGATAATGAGACATGACCTGGTCATTTTTGGGGAATTTTATCAGACCACACATTATATGGTAGGAGATGGTTGATATGGGTAATGCGAAGAGTGGCCGAGACCCATCTACCACTATTATCTTGGACACATAGGTTGATCAGAAAGCATGTTATGCGTACCCCTCTTGCTATATATGCAGGAGGGATGGGTCACAACTTGATGCATTTAGTTTAGGGAAGGAGCCCTTTTTTTCCCCTTGGAATGGAGCGTATTTTCCCTTATCTGCATGTTTCCAAGGAGGGATATATATGCACTGGTTTGCTTGATCTCTTTAGGCCAATAGGGCCAATTGCTTTAAGGTTTTAATTTTTTATTTTATTAGGCCAAGAGGGCCAATCAGTTTTTGCAATGACATGTGCTTTTTGTTTAGGCAAAGAGGGCCATATGTCTATTTGGTGCATGTACTTTTAATGGCTTTTTGTTTGATGATTGCATCATACAAGATGACAAAGTCATTGGAGGGAGCCTTTGTTACGGAGGAGCTTCTTGTGACCATTCCACGTGGTTTTGTCCCCTTACCAAGTCTTTTCCCTTAAGCAATTAATGATATATGTGTACGTAAGGGGTATTTTCTTTTTGTTTGTAAGGGACCAATAATCAGGGCATGAAGTCCCAAGTTTAGGTTAGGTATATCTATGGGAGGTGTGAGTGGGCATTACCGATCCTGCAAAGGCATTTGCCAAGCATTGAAAGACATGTTTTTGAAGTGAGTTCTAGTGACCCTATTCTGCTGACCTGCTAGGCAACTATTCTAGGAGTTCCTGTTAGTGTGAGGCAGTTAGAAAAGCCTGCCATACACAATGATGATACATTAGGAAAGACCCTCAATATCTGCAAGACAATATATGAATTACAAAGGTGTGTAAAAATGGGTTCTAACCCCTATAAAAATAGAAAAAGGAAAGAACAACAATTTCTTGAGCAGTTGTTCATCACCTTGCGTTCAACATCATTGATTGGTTCAGGCTTTTAAGTGAGATTAAAAGTAAATGCTAATTTACACTGAGACAGGACCTGAGGCAGATGCCCTGTTCTCCTTGAGTCACTACGCTCAGCTCCCTCCTTTTTACGCACTTGAGTATGAAAAATAAAACCCTCAAAGGCGAATATGCTAAAAAAGATAATATTTCTTGATCAGGCTATAGGAGTCCTCATCTAGTTAGAGCACCTAGTTGACTGTCCTCAGCTAGGTAGGTAGTTTAGACCACCACTTAGGATGACCTCTCTAGTAGTTCTTTTTAGCTTGGCCGTGTTGGAATAGTTGGTCCGTGGCCAGCTCTTGGCTTTCTGATAGATTATGCTAGGCCTCCTCCTCGTGGATTTCATGCCTTGGTTTTGACAGGGGTAGGGTGGTAGTTGTGATGTGTTTGGTTGAGTATATCTTGTATCAGCTTGATGCTCTTTGAGTGCTCTTTGTGGTTGTGTTTATGTGTAGATCTATTTGTGGGATTTGACGGGTTGAGTCACCCTATCCTGTGGTTTCCAATGAGTGGTGGATTTTTCTCGGGAAACATGCTCAAAATCAACCGAAAATTCCAAATTTCAAGGGAAAAATAGACTTTGTCAAAGGCGGCATAGGCAATCAAGTTGATTTTAAGTAGCAAGCAGCGGATGTAACATGTCCACCTATTTCCTTTTAGGACATGTCTTAGCAGTCCATCAGGAAGAGAGTCTAGAAAGCTCCGCCCGACACTCCCATGGAATGTTATGGGTTTTGCAATCTAGGACTTCCTGAGTCTGCCACGTAGCGGAAGTATTCCGGCGTTCCCACTTAGGACCGACCTGAATCAGGGTTTCCCCTAATGGTCAAATTCCTAGAACGGCAGCTAGCGTCGAACCCCGGGCAAACTACTTTACGCAGGAACGTCAGGGTCGAAGCGGACTCATGCTGCACTTGGTTCAAGGAGAATGGGAAACGAGAGGGATGCAAAGTTTGATCTCTCTCCCCATAAGGCATAGTCCCATTCCGTTCCCCTAAAATAGCATAAATCAGGACTCTAGTAACCTAACTCTAGGTGAGCACCCTTGCTTTTCATTTCCTTTGAGAAGAGCTCCTTGCTGTCCATTTCGCTTGAGAAAAGTTCCCGGCCAAGCGGGACCACCCATCCGTAGGACGGATGTTGAGAATCTGCCAATCACACCCTATGTATGCCCCTTTGTATGGAACAACTAGGCTAGGAAGATGCAGTTCATTCTAGGAAGAGAGATAGATCCCATAGGCACAGTGATGAAATGTGCTACCAAGCAATCCTATATAATGATGTACTTGACTATCACTTTCATATGATGATAATGCAATAGTACTTGTCTCTTTCTGTCAAGTCTCTGTGTCATTTTCAGTCCTACACAAGATTGTGTTTATGAGTTCAAGTCTCAATCTTGAAACCTAATTCACTTGTGTAACAGTTGTCTTCTTTGTCAATGTCAACATGAGTAGTATCTTCATCTTCCATCCTCCATAGCTTCCGCCTCTGCCATGCTCTAGATCCCTCATTTCTCACATGGTATCAGAGCTCAACTGAGCATGGCCTAGCTCTTTTCTGCTCTCTCTCAGTTCCTCTTCAACTCTGGTCACCACAGTTCCAACCCATGACTTCATCTCTCAACTCTACCTTCACTTGAAGCTTCCATGGCAGCCATAGCCAGCAGCACCTTGTCAACTTGAAGCTCCTGGATCTCTCTCCATAGGTCATATCTGAACCTGCTCTCTTCTAGAAATTTGTTTCTTGACTCCCAAGGCTTCTTTCTATCACTTAAAAGCTTGACGTTGGCCACTCCATAGCTCAGCATTGCTTAAACTGTCAATCACTGCCATAGCCCAAATCTGTGACCTATAGGACATACCTTGATTGGAGTCCCTGGATCTCCCAACACAAAGCATATCTCCTCTTGATTCCTTCTAAGGAATCATTCTTCTCTCAAGGCGCTTCATCCTGGCACGAAAATCGATCCCATTGCTGCACCCTGACCCCAACATTGCGGAAATCGCGGAAATTTGTATAAATTGTGCCTATTCACGGAATTCGTCTCTGTGCATGCAGTATGGGCCGCTATCTGGACGAGGAGATTAGGGCTTTGGTAGAGCATCACATAAGCTACATTTCCATAAAAAAAGTTTTGAAAATGGTCCACCATAGCTCCTGCAATGTTAGAAAAACCAGGCTCCTGTCTCAGAAACCCTAAAATCCACCATAGCCAAAATCCTTCAAACTCAAAAATTCTTCATTTTCTCTCTCCTGACACTCAATCCAAGCCTCTGTCACTCTGATCCACTGTGTTACTGAAGTTCCCAGCAATATTTTACCAGCAAGGAGGGGACTCAAACAACGGGTTCATCAAGCAAAGGATCGTCATCAAGAATCACCATCTTCAACTCTAGTATCTCTTGATACTTAAGAGTGTTGATTTAACACTATTTTCACTTGTGTTTTTTGACACATTGAAGATCAATTTGGTTGCCACTTACTCACAGATTTGAAGTAGATTCTTGGTCATATCTATGATAACCAAGAAGATTTATATGTGGATACACTTTATGAAAAGTAACATGACTTATCTACACTACATAGAAGATTTTTGTGATCTACTTGCAGAGAGACATGGAATTGCTCATACTAAAGTGCAATCAATGATTCCATCTAAAGTTTTTGAAGACACTCCAGTTACCTTGGCCATCATGAAGAATGAGATGTCTTTGCTTGAGGGGGACAAAGACATGGACATGAAGACTAAAGTTGCAAGCAAAGTCAAAGAAGAACCAGACCAAGAAGACCATAAGATCAAAGAGCAAAGGAAGAAGGACAATAAGAAGATCAGCCATGAAGACCAAAAGACCACATCATTCAAAGCTGAAGAACCAAAGATGAAAGACAAGAAGATTTTCCATGCTGACAAAGAGAAATCATATGCTGAAAAAGACCACAAGGGCCTATCGGTCCTTGTCTCTCATTTTCTGTTTTAAAAGCATTGTACCTGCCTTAATGTTCCTTTCATAAGCTTTGTAAACTCCTCATGTAGCCTTGTATTACAGCCTCTGTACACTTTGTGATGCCCCTGTTACAGCCTCTGGATGTCCACCATGTTTATGGTACCCACACTTAGCCTTTTCTGCGACAGCCTCTGGTGTTCTGCCATGTTTGTGGTATGCCCACACTTTGCAGGTGCAGCTCTCACTAAAGCCTCTACACACTTTGTACTTTCAAGTTGTGATTAAGGAGGGGTGTTGAAAATCTGCCAATCACACCCTATGTATGCCCCTTTGTATGGAACAACTAGGCTAAGAAGATGCAGTTCATTCTAGGAAGAGAGACAGATCCCATAGGCACAGTGATGAAATGTGCTACCAAGCAATCCTATATAATGATGTACTTGACTATCACTTTCATATGATGATAATGCAATAGTACTTGTCTCTTTCTGTCAAGTCTCTGTGTCATTGTCAGTCGTACACAAGATTGTGTTTATGAGTTCAAGTCTCAATCTTGAAACCTAATTCACTTGTGTAACAGTTGTCTTCTTTGTCAATGTCAACATGAGTAGTATCTTCATCTTCCATCCTCCATAGCTTCCACCTCTGCCATGCTCTAGATCTCGCATTTCTCACAACAGACCCATGGCCACATCCACCGCACTTTCCTCAAGGTTGTTTTAGTTGTCCAATTACCTACCACATTTAGTTAGACACGCATAAAACAACTTTCTTAATTAGCCAGTTAGACACCGATTCCTTCACGTAATCTTAGCACTTCACATAGAAAAACAGTGCCAACAAGTTTCTTTTCAACAAGTTATCTTACTTATCTTTGAAATACATCCATATAATCCAGCCCATAGGCTAATCCGTAATCCACCCGAAGGCTATCCATAATCTGCCCGAAGGCTATCCAGCAATCCATAGGGATTACTAATCCAAGATTCAGCCCATAGGCTAGTATGCAGGCCTCGAGATCCAATCCCGAGTCACGTTGGCCTCTTGTGCAGGGCCCGAAAGGCAAGGGATTTACGACCAGAGCCCCCCCTCGCACCCAAGCGTCCTCATGCTCCAAGCCCAACGGAGAGACCTCACCCAGCGGGTTCGGTCCACGTTCCTGGCGTGACTAATAACCCCCTTGGTTAGGGTCAGGCAGATAGTCGGGGGTAACTGATACTGCCTCTCCCTTCAGGCCTTCAACTTGAAGCATTAATTATCTTTCCATCCTTCGTTCATTGAGCAAACAATGCAAACAGTGCTCCTAAACTATTACAAGCACAATCAATCAAGTGGTCATTTATTTGGCCAACTGCTAAGGAGCGAATCCTTATCTCTGAATGCCTCCAGCATTCGATCCAAGATCAATTGCGACTTGGCAAGGTCCCCAAGGGTTTGTTTGTTCACCCTTTTGTCCTTGGGTTAGGGCCATACCCTGTTAACCCAACTTAACCAATTCCTTAGGTTTCATAAATTAACAGTAAATCATGGCGACCATGTCGCTCTAACTTTGATTGATCCTTTGCTTCCAGTCAAATACCTAACTCCCCTTAACTTGGCAAATCAGCCCACGAAAGGTAATGTAGCAGGATGACTACTCATCCTCTTGCAAATTAGACTTGTGTTAGAACCTACCAACCTCATTCCAAGGAATGGCGAATCCATCTTGTGATGAAACCACAAAGTTGTGCGACGTTGCAACTTGTTGCACAAGTGTCGCATCTATCTCACGGTATCATTTTACCCATTGAACGACATTTACTGGTCAAGGAATTATGTTTAGACAGGAAGCAAGGTTTAGGGTGTCTTCTTACCCAAACCTAATCCTAATTGTACTAGGCCGACAATGTTCAGTCCTAGGGTTTCAGAACTCAATCCGAGTTTTAGCACTAGGTCGAACAAACCTTAGGGTAGAACCCCTAGATCGTTGTTTGCATGAGTGTCCAATTGACCCAAACATTCCATGAATGTGGGTAGGACCTTAGGGTTTGAGGATCTCGACTTGGCGTTCCAAGTGCGATATTAGGCAGCACTTCCAACATGCCAAGCCCTAGCTAGTCTTGAGGTATTTATCGTGTGGACTAGTTATGCCTATACGAAAACCCTAACAGTTATAATATCACAAGCGATTTGGGTAAATTGAACTACTTGTCTCGCGATAAGGACGATTCTTTCCTAGATATGATAAACTTGATCTAAAGGAGAAAAATAGTTGCAAAATGTCAGAATACATGTAAACATGTGATTCATTGCTTCTATGCACCACAAGATCCGCTATAACCCTATCTTTTCTTGCTAAAGTCAAAATGCATGATAATTTGAAGAATAACTTACATAGGGTCTACTAGGATTTACATCGAGGAATAATGCCTACAACCTTTTGTCTAAGTATTTGAGTTTTATGCTTTGATAAGCCATGCAATCTTTTTTAAATGCAACTTGATGAAATCAAATTTAGGAATATGTAACATTCGACCTTTTCTAAATACAACATTGTTAATGAAGTTCATGTGACGTGCAACCTTTAGTCCATTTGACAACATATTTGCAAGCAACGTGCAATGTCCAATGTTTCATTTTCATGCCGTGCAATGGACGTTAATGATTCTTTTCATGCGAGTCATAACAAGAAGGTTATTGACTAAACGCAATATACTCTTTTCCTTCACAGCCAATGCACTTAACAATTTCCTCTTTAACCTAGGCAATATGCGTTTTAGACTTCCACTTTGAAAATGCACGACAAGGCAATTTGCGACTAAGTTCATAGGGTGAGTAAGTGCTTTTCATTCATAACTTTGGAGATGCATGATATATGCACAATTCCTTTATCTATCGTTCAAAGAGATAATTTATCAAATGTACTTTTATCACTACCCATGAATTAACGATAACGTAGAATGCATTTTCCCTATGGAATTAAGTGTACTTAAAACATCTCTTCATGTGGGAATAAATTCGTGGAACCTGGATTTGTGTATCCCCTGTGATATCCACGTGTAAGTTTGGGGAAGAACCTCCCGCAGGTGCGCCTTGCGACTTCTTGGAAGCCATCGTTATGCAGCGTACTTTTGTTGCAACGGCTTCCCTCGAGCTATATGCATGTTCTGAAGACTTACGGTCTGTGAATTTTCTCCACTGCGGGGGATCAGGCCCTTGGAAGCTTGGATCTTCAACCTCGGGAATGAGATGTATGCACAAGGTCTAAGGAGGCTGCGATTTTTTTCCCTTGAGGTCAATCCATGTGCACAAGGCCTTAAGGCGTTGCCTTTAGAAGCTTCCAAAAAGCTTCTAGGAAGCTTCTGCTTCCCCAGGAACCACATAAGGAAGAACCACATGAGGAAAAGGTAATGATTGGGGGTGTAATAAAAAGGTTGAAGGATGATGACGAATGGGGGAAGATTGACTTGCTGTGGCAAACGTGGAGCCACGGGTGGTAGCAACGTTGCGACGACAGCTGCAGGCGAGAGATGGCGGCGGAATAGCATTGGCAGTGGTAGCAATCCCTCTTCTCCACGATTGTGGAGTTGCAACGGCAGCGTTTAGAGGCAACACGATGGCTCTGGCAGGCGGTGGCGTTCTGTGGCGGCAGCCCTTTGTCCCATCCCTCTTATCCCCCACTAAGGGGTATTCTTATAGCCTTAGAGGGGAAAGGGAAACCACCACGTGGAAGATGCATGGCTCCCCCCTCATGCAGTCCACACCACCCTACCTTAGCCCATTCCACCCCACATTCCCTCTCCTCCAGCCATGCATCGGCTGGGGGAAGGGATAATTATAAAAAAAATTGACTTAAATTCCATCATTATTGCAATTACCCCTTCAAAAGGGGTGTTCTCCCGTGGGTATTTATGGTCTTCAACCCCGACCTCAATTTCACAATGCGGAGGCCTCATCTTTGTATGTGCGGAGTACGAATTAAGCTACGAGTAATTACAATGCAGGAGATAACCTTGGACAGGTTTTACATGGCGTGCGGGGAGTCAGGTTTTTTTTTTTTTGAGTGAAAATATTACATTCTCTCCCCCTTGGAGGAATCGAGATGTCTTCATCTCGAGAAGAACTGGGGGTATTGTTGGTTGAGGGTGCTTTCATCCATCCAAGTGGCATCCTCCTCGGGATAATCTTTCCACTGGATGAGGCATTCTCTCAAGGTTCTGGATCTCAATTGTCTCTCTCTAACATCTAAGATCCTGTCAGGCCATAACTCAAGGACTCCTTGGCTAGGCATTACAACTTTTGGTCATCAAGTACATGGGTAGGATTAGGTACATACTTCTTCAATAGGCTAAAATGAAATACATTATGAACCTTTAGGTTCTCAGGGAGTTGTAGCCTATAAGCATTGGATCCTAGGCACTTGAGGATCTTGTAGGGTCCACAATACCTTGGACTTAGCTTCTTGCAATCTCCTAAGGATAGGGAACTCTTCTTTGGGCGTACACAAATGAAGACCATGTCTCCTTCCTCGAAGGTTCTATCTTGACGTTTCAAATCCACGTATGCCTTCTTTCTATCCTTAGCGGCTTGGATGTCCTGTCTTATTGACTTCATTTGGTCATCCATATCTTCCAGCATCTACCTTGAAGCTTCAACACTCAAGGTTGGATCCGAGAAGTTTAAAGGACTTCAATAGTCATGCCCATACAATGCTTGAAAAGGGGTCATCTGAATGCTTTGTTGGTAAGAGGCATGTCAAGATTGTGGGAGAGAAGGAAGGAGTCTCGCTTGAAGCTTTCTTGCTTGCACAATGGGGGAAGACACACAAGGGTGGAGGCTGAAAACAGTTTTCCTCTTCTTAGTTGTGTAAGCCAAAAGAACTCAAGTACAAAGAAATAGAAGAACCCTATATATGGGTCTCAAACCAAACTCAACTAACTAAGGTGGCATACTAACTGAGCCACGAACTAGAGTAGATAAGGATAGCTATCATGTAGCTATTATTCATGGGCGGTGTACCAACCGCGTCTGCAACTGACAAGTCGGTGACATAAATATACAACGGTCACCCTGGCGTATCACGAGTGGAGCTCGATATCTCAACAAGGCATTGTAGGCAAACTCAACCAGTGGTGGCAAGTATTGAATCCACCTTTTTGGTTCATGGTAGCAGTGTTCCCTTAGCATATCCTTGATGACTTGGTTGACTTGCTTTGTTTGACCATCGGTTTGGGGATGGTAGGCTATACTAAAATAGAGTTGAGTCCCAATGGCTTCAAAGATAGCTCTCTAGAAGTGTGATGTGAAGAGAGAATCACGATCACTAATGATTCTTCTGGGCAACCCACATAGCTTGAATATCTCCTTGATAAACAACCTTGCAATGTCTGAGGCTTTATAGTTTGTCTTAACATGAATAAGGTGTGCAACCTTTGTGAGCATATCAACCACAACCATAATGGAGTTGTATCCTCCCTAAACTTGGGGTAGGCCAACAACAAAGTCCATACTGATGAATTTCCATTTCATTTGGGGAATGTCAAGTGGTTGCAACTTTCGTGGCATTTTGACATGTTCGGCCTTAATACGTTGACAAGACAAACACTCAGTGACATATTTGAGAACGTCACCTTTAAGCCTCTCCCAATAGTAGCTCTTTCTGATCGCATTGAGGGTCTTGGCATAGCCAGGATGTCCTGAGAAAGGGGAATCATGAGCTTCCCAAAGTATCTTTTGCTTGAGTGACGGGCTTGCTGGTATACATAATCTCGTTCTATAGTAGACAAGTCCACTATTGATAGAGAATTATTGATACTTAGCCTGTAGCTTCGGGTCTTGATCCTTGATAGGGATCTCTCCCTTAGCATCTTTTGATAGGTTGGATCATGCCATGCTTCTTCTCAAGCTAGCTCAAGTATTGGATTGTTTGGCAAGGATACCTTTGTGGCTAGAGATCTAGCTGTTGAGGGATTTTGCAAGATTAGAGAATTAAGGAATGCCTTGGGACTAAGTGTATCGGCAACTACATTCTCCTTTCCAAGCCGGTATTTGATTTTGAAATCATACTCCTCCAGCACTTCAATCCACCGACGTTGCCTCATGTTAAGTTCATTCCGGGTAAAAATCCACTTGAAACTTTTATGATCCGTTACTAGGGTAAACTTGTTACCCAACAGGTAGTGTCTCGAAAGCTTGAGAGCATGGATGATAGCTAACAGCTCTAGATCATGGGTAGCATAATTCTTCTCATGGCTCTTCAATTTCCTTGAAGAGTATGCTATAGGATGACCTTCTTGCATAAGCACACATCCTAGGGCAAGTGTGCTAGCATCAGTTTTACTAATTCGAACTCCTTACTGAGGTTCAGAAGTTTCACGATAGGTAATTTATACAAAACGTTTCTTTAATCTGTCAAAGCTAGATTGTTCAGCAGTTGACCATGCAATCGATGTTTGCTTCTTCAATAGATCCATCAGAGGTGCTGCAATCAAAGAATAGTTTTTGATAAAGACCTTGTACCACCCTGTCAAACCAAGAAAATTGCATATTTCTTTGACAATTTTTGGTATTGGCCATTCTAAAACATCTCTAACTTTGGCCAGATCCACTGAGATTCCTTCCGCTGACATGATGAATCCCAAATATTCAATCTGATGTTTGAAGAATGCACACTTCTTCATCTTGGCATAAAGCTTGTGGACCCTCATTGTCTCAAGGACAATGCAAAGCTGGGGTTCATGATCTCCTTCCTGTTTGGAGTAGACTAGGGTATCGTCAAAGAAGACGAGTACAAAGTTGTCAAGAAATGGCCTAAAGATATCCTCCATTAACCAGTTGAAGGTGGCAGGTGTATTCGTAAGCCTGAATGACATGACTAGGAACTCAAAGTGTCCATATCTTGTGTTGAATGCCGTCTTTGGAATATCTTCTTCCTTGATCCTTATCTGATAATAACCAGACCCTGAGATCAATCCTAGAGAAGATATTCGCACCACCTTGAAGACGGTCAAGAAGTTCATCTATTCTTGGAATAGGGTACTTGTTCTTAATGGTTGATTGATTCAACCTTCTGTAATTAATCAATACACAGCTGAAGTGTTCCATCTTTCTTCTTCTAGAATAGCACTGGAGCCCCCCATGGTGAACTACTAGGACAGATGTAGCCCTAATCTAACAATTACTTGAGTTGCTCCTTCAGCTCAATTGCTTCCGGGATGGACATTCTATAAGGTCTCTTTGCAATTGGCGTAGCTCTCCGCACTAGCTTAATCTCATGATCCAATTCCCTTTGAGGCGGAAGTTATGTCACCTCTTCATGAAATACGTCTGCGTACTCCTTTAGCCATGAAGGTTATTCACTAGACTCCTAATTCTAATCTAGCTTATTAAGCTTAATCAAGTAGACAGGTAATCCCTTTCTAACTCCCTTTATAATCTGAGATGCTTTGGCCAATTGAATTTTTGGCTTTCCAGCCTCTCCTTGAGTTGTGACCAATTCCCCTTTAGAGTTTTGAAAGGAAACTTGGCCCTTTCCACAATGAATGTGGGCGTCATTAGGTTTAAGCCAATCCATTCCAAGCAAATACTCATGGATACCTAGGTTCATGACCCTGAATCTGACCGAAGTCGACTTTCCTCCCATAAAAAATTCTACCTTAGCAGTTTGTGTGGTACAAGTGACCTCACGACCATTTGCTAATTCCACAAGCAAGGTAGGTGCTTCTATTGTGGCTTTTCTATTGTGGCTATACCTAATCTTCTTGCACAAGTTGGTGAGATAAAGGAATGCATACTGTCACAATCAATCAAGGTTTTGAAGCCTTTACCTTGATAATCCGATGTTGTTTGAATCACCAAAAACTAGCGATTCAGGCCTTTCTTGTCTGCTTCCATGGTTGGGTCTTCTTCATCGCACATTTTCCTGTTGGCAACATAGGCGGTTCTTCCTTTGCCTCAGATGGCGGCTCCTTGGCCACGAGCGGTTCCTTGGAAAGGTCCTTGACATTGTCCTCTGCCAAGTTTGGGACATTGCCTTTTGAAATGACCGGGCTCGTTGCAGTGGAAGCAACGAAGATTGCGGCAATTACCTTGGGTAGGAACAAAGTTATTGACATTGTTGGTCCTTGCTTTCTTCCTTTGTCCCAGGTTTTGACCTTGAACTCTCCTTTATTGGGATCTATATACTCCTTTGTTCTGATCATTATAAGACCAAGTCTTGTTACTTCTTGGCCTAGCCTGCACTTCCTGAATTATGGGCACAGCTCGAATGAGTGCATCCTAAAGGTCTGTTGGGCGTATTGATTCAAGGCGGGTATTTACAGGTGGGTTTAATCCGACACAAAACTTCGACACCTGTTGTGTCATATCCATTTGTGGCACATACTTCAAAAGAGAGAAAACTTTGAGTAGTATGCATCAAGAGTTAGACAGAGCTGTTTAGCTCATAGAACTCATTCATTTTCAGTGTACGATATGCAGGTGGTAAGTATCTTCCTTGCACAATTTTTTTCAGCTTTTCCCAGGTAACGGATCCTTCCGAGATTCCTTGGTCTCTATACCATTGCTTCCACCAAAGTATGGCTTCACCGGTGAGCTTTAGCTTGGCAAGCATTGCCTGGTTGGCGGGTGCAGTACTGGCCGCTTCAAAGTAATCTTTCATGGACTCTATCTAAATCTCAGCATCACCTTGGACAATCCTTCCTTTTCTGTCAAATTCTGGTGGCTTGATTTGCTTGAGAAGAAACTTCTTCTCCTGAATCACGGTCGTACTTGGTGTAGGATTTGGACTAGGAACTTGTACCTGGGGTTGTGCCTAAGTAAAGGATTCTTAACGTTAACAACTCGCTAATCGTTACTATTATATTTCATACCCAATTCAGCTTTCATCGAAGAAACCTAACCACTTAACTTTTTATCAATACTCATAGACAAGACAATCATTGATAAAAAGAAGTCCTATTTCATTCATATGGGCATAGCCCTTTCAGAGTACAATATTTCTTCTTATGGTAGAGCAAGTTGATACATTAATTCGAGGAGAATAATGTTGTGTTACATTCAGCTACAAGAACTAGGTAGTAGTATGGATTTGGGTCATGGATCTTCAGGAATCGATATGTCATTGGAAGATTAGGGTATCCTTTCCTTTGGTACCCATTCTTCTCGTAGCATCCCAACACCTTGATCCTGTCGGTGGGGATTATGTGGGTCACTTCCTCGTACACATACGTGTTCAGCTTGACCTTCTGACCTTCGACATGTAAAGTTTTGTTTACGTGAGCTCAACAAAAATGAACAGCTTCACGATCTTCAGGTCCTCCAACCACTTAATTCTCTTTAGGTTTGTTTAAAGGTATGCAAACTGGTGGGCAGCTATGTAATAGATTCCTGAGTCACCCTCCATCTCCATTCCACGTACAGAGGTGATGGATTGTAGATGCGGTCTAGGATGTTCATCATATCGATCCTTCGTTGATAATCTGAGGCATGCATCGCGGTCATAAATATGACCTGGAACACCATGAACCCGTTCCATGCTTCATGAATCTGCAAGACAGCATCGCTAAGTAAGGAAATGTTCTTAATAGCAACATTTGCTTTACTTCTTCTTATTAAGTTTTCTTATAAAGACAGATCCTTCGTTGGTTTGCTCTGATACCAACTATAACGTGTCCACCTGTTCCCTTTCAGGACACGTCTTAGCAATCCATCAGGAAGAGAGTCTAGAAATCTCCGCTCGGCACTCCCATGGAATGTTATGGGTTTGCAATCTAGGACTTCCTGAGTCTTCCACGTAGCGGAAGTATTCCGACCGTTCCCACTTAGGACCAACCTGAATCAGGGTTTCCCCTAATGGTATAATTCTTAAAACGGTAGCTAGCATCAAACCCCAGGCAAAGTACTTTATGCAAGAACGTCAGGGTCAAAGCGGATTCATGCTGCACTTGGTTCAAGGAGAATGGGAAACGAGAGGGATGCAAAGTTTGACCTCTCTGCCCATAAGGCATAGTCCCATTCTGTTCGTGTCCCCTAAAACAACATAAATCGGGATTCTAGTAACCTAACTCTAGGTCAGCGCCCTTGCTGTTCATTTCCTTCGAGAAGAGATCATTACTGTCCATTTCGCTTGAGAAAAGTTCCCGGCCAACCGCGACCACCCATTCGTAGGATGGACCCATGGCCACATCCACCGCACTTTCCTCAAGGTTGTTTTATTTGTCTAATTACCTACCACATTTAGTTAGACATGCATAAAACAACTTCCTTAATTAGCTAGTTAGACACTGGTTCCTTCACATAATCTTAGCACTTGACATAGAAAAACAGTGCCAACAAGTTCCTTTTCAACAGGTTTTCTTACTTATCTTTGGAATACATCCATATAATCCAGTCCATAAGCTAATCCATAATCCGCCCGAAGGCTATCCCTACTCCACCCGAAGGCTATCCAACAATCCACAGGGATTACTAATCTAAGATTCCGCCCGTAGACTAGTATACGAACCTCAAGATCCAATCCCAAGTCACATTGGCCTCTTGTGCAGGGCCCGAAAGGCAAGGGATTTATGGCCAGAGCCGCCCCTGGCACCCAAGTGTCCTCCTGCTCCAAGTAATGCCCAATGGAGAGACGTAGGGGGCTTGGTCCACGTTCCCGGCGTAGCTAACAACCCCCTTGGCTAGGGTCAAGCAGACAGTCGGGGGTAACGGATGCTGCCTCTCCCTTCAGGCCTTCAACCTGAAGCATTAATTATCTTTCCATCCTTAGTTCATTGAGCAAACAATGCAAACAGTGCTCCTAAAGTGTTACAAGCACAATCAATCCAGTGGTCGTTTATTTGGCCAACTACTAAGGAGCAAATCCTTATCTCCAAATGCCTCTAGCATTCGATCCGAGATCAATTGCGACTTGGCAAGATCCCCAAGGGTTTGTTTATTCACCCTTTTGTCCTTGGGTTAAGGCCATACCTTGTTAACCCAACTTAACCAATACCTTAGGTTTCATAAAGTAACAGTAAATCTTGGTGACCATGTCACTCTAACCTGATTGATCCTTTTCTTCTAAGAAAATACCTAACTCCCCTTAACTTGGCAAATGAGCCCAAGAAAGGTAATGTAGCAGGATGACTACTCATCCTCTTGCAAGTTAGACTTGTGCTAGAATCTACCAACCTCATTCCAAGGAATGTCGAATCCATCTTGTGATTAAACCACAAAGCCGTGCGACATTGCAACTTGTTGCAGAAGTGTTGCATATATCTCACGGGATCATTTCATCCATTGAACGGCGTTTCCTTGTCAAGGAGTTATGTTTAGACAGGAAGCAGGGTTTAGGGTGTCTTCCTACCCAACCCTAATCCTCATTGTACTAGGCCAAAAACATTCGGTCCTAGGGTTTCCAAACTCAATCCGAGTTTTAGCATTAGGTCGAACGATCCTTAGGGTAGAATCCCTAGATCGTTGTTTGCATGAGCGTCCAATTGACCCAAACATTCCGTGAATGTAGATAGGACCTTAGGGTTTGAGGATTTCGACTTGGCGTTTCAAGTGCGATATTAGGCAGCATTCCAATGTGCCAAGCCCTAGCTAGTCTTGAGGTATTTATCATGTCGACTAGTTATGCTTATACGAAAACCCTAACAGTTATAATATCACAAGTGATTTGGGTAAATTGAACTACCTGTCTTGCGACAAGGACGATTCTTTCCTAGATATGATAAACTTGATCTAAAGGAGAAAAATAGTTGCAAAATGTCACAATACATGTAAACATGTGATTCATTGCTTCTACGCACCACAAGACCCGCAATAACCCTATCTTTTCTTGCTAAAGTCAAAATGCATGATAATTTGAAGAATAACTTACACAAGGTCTACTAGGATTTACATCGAGGAATAATGCCTACAACCTTTGGTCTAAGTATTTGAGTAAATCAAATTTAGGAATATGTAACATTCGACCTTTTCTAAATACAACATTGTTAATGAAGTTCATGTGACGTGCAACCTTTAGTCCGTCTGACATCTTTGCAAGCAACGTGCAATGTCCAATGTTTCATTTTCATGCCGTGCAACGGACGTTAATGATTCTTTTCATGCGAGTCATAACAAGAAGGCTATTGACTAAACACAAGATACTCTTTTCCTTCACGGCCAATGCACTTAACAATTTCCTCTTTAACCTAGGCAATATGCGTTTTAGACATTCACTTTGAAAATGCATGACAAGGAAATTTGCAACTAAGTTCATAGGGTGAGTAAGTGCTTTTCATTCATAACTTTGGAGATGCATGATATGCATAATTCCTTTATCTATCGTTCAAAGAGATAATTTATCAAATGTACTTTTATCACTACCCATGAATTAACGATAACATAGAATGCATTTTCCCTATGGAATTAAGCGTATTTAGAACATCTCTTCATGTGGGAATAAATTCGTGGAACCTGGATTTGTGGATCCGCGGTGATATCCACGTGTAAGTTTGGGGAAGAACCTCCCACAAGTGCGCCTTGCGACTTCTTGGGAGCCATCGTTATGCAGCATACTTTTGTTGCAGCAGCTTCCCTCGAGCTATACGCGCGTCCTGAAGACTTACGATCTGCGAATTTTCTCTACTGTGTGGGATCAGGCCCCTGGAAGCTTTGATCTTCAACCTCGGGAATGAGATGTATGCACAAGGCCTAAGGAGGTTGCGATTTTTTTCCATCGGGATCAATCCGTGTGCACAAGGCCTTAAGGCCTTGCCTTTAGAAGCTTCCAAGAAGTTTCTAGGAAGCTTCTGCTTCCCCAGGAACCACATGAGGAAAATATAATGATTGGGGGGGTAATAAAAAGGTGGAAGGATGACGACGAATGGGGGAAGATTGACTTGCTGTGGCAAACTGGAGCCATGGGCGGCAGCAACGCTGCGATGGCGGCTGCAGAGGCGAGAGGTGGCGGCAGAATAGCATTGGCAGTGGCAGCAATCCCTCCTCTCCACGATCGTGGAGCTACAGCAGCGGCATTTATAGGTAGCGCGACGACTCATGGCAGGCGGTGGTGTTTTGTGGCGGCAGCTGTTTGTCCCATCCCTCTTATCCCCCACTAAGGGGTGTTCTTATAGCCTTAGAGGGGAAATGGAAACCACCACATGGAAGATGCGTGGCTCCCCCCCTCATGCAATCCACACCACCCTACCTTAGCCCATTCCTCCCCACACTCCCTCTCCTCCAGCCATGCATCTGCTAGGGAAAGGGATAATTATAAAAAAACTTGACTTAAATTCCATCATTATCCCAATTGCCCCTTCAAAAGGGGTGTTCTCCGCGGGTATTTACGGTCTTCAACCCCGATCTCGATTTCACAATGCGGAGGCCTCATCTTTGCGTGTGCGGAGTACGGATTAAGCTGCCGGTAATTACAATGTGGGAGATAACCTTGCATAGGTTTTACGGGCGTGTGGGGAGTCAGGTTTTTTTTTTTTGAGTGGAAATATTACAGCGGACTGGTTCCAAAAGTGCTTTAAAGACCCACCGAGTGACGGTTGGGAAATTCTCATTATGTCCCAGGATGTCGTATGAGACTTCAGGAGATGCCAAGCAGTGTGCAACCTCAAGATGGACGTGCCCGATTTTTTAGAACTCGAATCGGAGGACGAACGCGAGAACGGGAGTGCCTGAGACCAAGACCAAAAGAGAGGAAGTCTAAAAAGACTTAAGGGGTAAGGGGGGTGACCCTTGACATCTCCCACCCCCCAATTTTCACGTGATGGGGGGGTGTTTTTTTTCGTGAAAAAAAAGATGGAGGCGATGTCTGTAGGTGCCGATTTTTTAAGGAGAAGGAGGCTATGGCACCTCCGTATACCCATACCAACTAATCACAACAGCTTGATGCTTGCTGCCTTTGCTTCCATCACCACCATCTAATGGCTGCGTGGACATGGAGATTAGAAAATAGTATTTCTCTCTCCTCCTTCTCTCTCCCCTCCTCTATGGGTTGTTCATGCACACTATCTTGAAGGACGAATTGGGAAGGAGATTGAAGCAAATGATGATGGAGATTTAAATCCCGCAAGGAGCATTGGAAAGCCTGGTTGTGCACGACATGTTTTTGATTGAAAATTATATTTGAGCACATTAGGATCATCCACTTTTGCATGTGCATATTAACCATGGTATCGAAATATGAAGAGTTGGATACATAGCACATGTTTTACGTTATGATGACCTACGCTTGAGTGTGTGAGACAACCTAATCTGTAGGCTAGTCAATCATTTTTTTGGAAATTGTTTGGTAAGGACACATGTATCTCCTGGAATACGTTCAAAACGAAAGAGTGGAGCTTGTATCGTGTGTATTTTATGTTGGAGCGATGCATCTTGGGGCCAATCCCCGAGGTGTAGGAGAGTCATAGTGGAGCCGCGGCAGTCAGCAGAGAGGTGCTTCCCTATGTTTGTGCTACGAGGTATTATATCTATGTGTTATGGGATCTCCCTCTGAGGAGAAGGGATGGTAAAAGTTGGACTAAGATCTAATACAAACACAGAATCGACATTAGCATTTAGTGTAGAGTAAGTCTTAGATGCTCCTGGCTGCGAGGCCATGTAGTGGGATTGTCTTTTGTATGCATGAGGTTTGGCTAGTGCCATAGCCAGTGCCGGTCCATTTTAGGTCCCATCATAAGGGTCCATATTCATGATTTTCTAGCAAGTCACCCTTTTGTATTGTACAGATAGTGATGGGTGTATATTTAACAAGCTTTTATTTTTTCATGTGAACATCCTCTAAGAATCACACAAGGTGTACATAGCTTTTGGGTGCATAGTTTAAGCCTTATATAGGAATCAATGTTTATAAAGGCTTGCACAATTCTACAAAATAAGAGTGATCTACTTTTCCCTTAGGGAATTTCTTTCTAGAAGTAATCCTCTTTGGGAATATTTATGTACAATAGTTCAAACATTAGGCTTGGGTGAATTTGAAGGTGAGCCACATGACATTAAAAAACCTTGGAGTGGTGCATAAGAGTCTCTCACATTTAAGAAAATGGTGCCAAGCATACAAAAAAGTTAACATGAGGATAAGGGGATAAGAATACACCTTCTATTAAAATTCAAAGTTGTCAATTACTTGGAGCCAGAATCTTTAAAAATGAAAGGAGAAGGTGAAACCAAGCTTGGACACTCCCATTCCACTATCCCAAACCCATCCACACATATTGTACCACACCTTCTCCTCTCTTTGTCTCTTACAAGATCATCTCTCTACTCGTGTATAAAAGTGCCCTAGTCCACTACCAAATTGGCTATGTGGTGTCCTTTTTGCATCCCTTAATTTGAGGAGATTGATCCCATTTGTGTAAAGGCCACAAGTGCTCATTCTCTCCCTTAATAATTGGTGCCCTCATTGAGGAGATTCTATAAGAAACCTTCAGTTCCTCTTTAAGAGGTGAACGTTTATATTTGATTTCCAAGTTTTTTCGTAAAAAATGAAAAATGGTGGTACAAGGAATCAAACATTTTGAGAGAACATACCATTTGTGCCTTCTTGTTTTCAATCAGTTCACATTATCTTTAGTAGAAAAATCCATTTTCAACAACGTGTAGCTCTCATATTCGTTGGGCCACAAAGACTAGTTGAGATTAATGCTTCGATGGAACAATTTATCCTTCCCATCATCAAATATCAAAATTCATTTGATGTCATAATCTTCATCTTGCAATAGACCACTTTGTGAAAATATAATATTTATTTAATTTTTTCATCATTTTTTACTTTGAACAACAATAATCTTGTAATCATTCAAGAATGTGGATATCTTATTATGGGACCATAGCATAGGAAAGAGAGACACTGTAGGAGCACAAATGGATTGAAGGAGATAGAAAAGATGGATATGCTTTGGCCACAATTATAAGATTTGATGGTCGCTTATAACTACCTCGTGCTCCTTGGGTCCCGTCCACTAAAGACGAGCACATGGTGAGGCAAATTATCAGGTCTATCCACACTCCAATGTGTATGATATGTTCCTCAGGTCTACTTTTTCTCAAGATGACCAACTAACAAGACTGAAATCCCATGATTGGCACAATATATGCCAAGTTTTTCTTCTTAGACTTAATAGCAAGGAGCCTCATTATCTCACTATTTTTGTCAATTCCATGTTTGTAATGCTTTAAATGTCTGGCAGTTTGTACCATGGATCGCAATTACGAGGTGTCTCACTCTAGAAATACTCTCGGTGATTTATAAGTTATTGAATATAGTGCAATGGATCTCACAGAAGGAGATCAATATATTCTCTATTAAATCTGCAAGGTGGAGACTGATGGATACTGTTTGCCTCTTTGAGAAGTACCTATCCATGAGTTTGCTTACAATATAAACTCACCTCCTGGTATATCTCATGGTTAGATGAGGTGGATATTGCAAGACCTATCCATCAGTGATGGATGTTCTTCTTAAAGCACTTCATGAAAACCCTGAAGGGCTTTGTGCAACAAACAAGCTCTTCTAGAAGACAGCATGGCTGAAGAGCTAGTGTTAAAGGGATTAGTGTATATTTTGGAGTGGATATCGACGGTGGATAAAGATAACAATATACTATGGATACTGAAGGATGATGATAGAGTGACCAGAGATGTGGTAGTTGAAAATGGGTTAGAGATAAGAATAGATGGTGCCATGGAGGAGAAAGTGAAAGTTTTATATATGTTTCATCATGCATCCATGGAGAAGTGGCTCAATAGGTACAAGCAGGCTAGAAGAGAGCGAGAGGGAGCACGATTAGAATTTCAATGCACTACATGCCATCAACTGGTTCAATATTCCGCGGGCATGGAGGAGATGTCGCAGTTTATATCTATATGATGGTTGCGTGAAGCTTTGACCATAGCTTCATGCGAAGATGTAGAGGTCTCTAAGGAGAAGTAAGAATTCTTGAGGGCATATAGTCCGAAGGTGACCACATACTTTCTTTGTTGTCATATTTAGATTTGATGCGCAACAACTAACCTAACCATTTTGATATATAGTATAAGATCTATACCATTATGTGGTCACATGGCAATATTTTCAAGTTGAGTGCATCAACAAAATGCTCTTCACAACGAATTGTGGTATCATGGCAAAGTTTGAGCAAGAGAGCCAACAGCATGCTATGGATCCCAATACTATAGTAGATGAGATTGAGTATTTTGGTAACTTACAAAGTGTTACCTCAGTGGATTACCATAGCTTCTTCATTATCATATTTGATGTACAATGGTTTAAATTGGTATTGGAAGGAGCTAGGACAACTGTTCATCAAGGTCCATCTAGATTTTTGGAGGTAGATTCTAAGAATAGATGGAACGATCTGCACGACACATTTGTCTTGCCAAGTCATTGTGAAAAAGTGTATGACCTTTTTTGTTAATTTTTCCACAACATGAAACAATCTCAGGAATGTTGACTCACTCCACGCTTATATGTGATATTAAACATATAATGTTCTATCTAGAAACCCAGTAACCTTGATGGTGGTATGTTTTACCTTCAACATCTCAAAGTGTGTGAGTGTATAATGATAGCCATGTTCCTAGCATGGACGAGAAGAGTATAAATGTAGAGGGATTGATGTTGTAGAGGATGGAGGGTGAAGAGAGCTTGGAGTGTGCAAAGGAGACATGCAAAGATAACATAGATGAAGAGAAAGAGGCCAAAAAATTTTTGAGAATGAAGTGGACTCCTTTTTTGATGGAGAACTATGTGTAGACCTTCCAGTGTACACCAAGCTATGCTAAGAGCTTAACATGGAGGCATAGGTTGGGTTGTATTTACGTTTGCTTGCTCAATTATATTATAACATGACTCTATTGTATTCAACGACAAGAAAGACATGAAAGGGCTAGATAGCATGCTAAGACCATTAGAAGGTATTCTCCTATGCATGGTAGTTTAATACCCTTGAGAAAGAGAGGTCTCGTTGACCCAATTAATATCCCAGTCAATTTTTTTGGGGGAGGTGGAAGCTCTGGCGTTCCCCTTTCTTCAAAAAGTCAATCTACCTCAAGTGGGAGCGTAACCCCACTAATACAAGCCCCTAGAGCAAACCTGATCATCATGATGGTGCAGCCCATTGGAATATATGCAAGAATGTTATATTTTCCATCCTTAGGTTTTCCTCTAACTATTTTTAATGGGTTAACAGAGGAAGATGTAGAGCTTCACATCAATGAGTTTTAGAAATTAATCTTCAATTAGTGAATTTAGGATGAAGGACATCTCATGATGTTTTTTAACATGACTTTGAAAGGAAGAGCTACAATGTGATATCATGGCTAGGAAGTCGCAACCATAAGTAGGATTGACTTATTCTTCAAAGCCTTCTTAAGAGAGTTTTTGCTTGAGAGAGGTGGTTAATATTGGCTGCATTTTTTTGAATATGCAACATGTCAAGAGCCTAATGAGAATGCTCAATCATACACCAAGAAATTGAAAGAGGTGTTTTGCAAATTGCAAATTGCAAAAGTCTATTCCTATTCTACCTGCTATCCAACTGTTGTACTTTTTACATGGATTAGACTTCAATATCCAAGTGCAGTTGAGTAGTGTTGCTCTTGTCAATATAGACACTACTATTTTACGAGAAGAGGAGATAGAGTCATGCTTACAAGTCACCTATACATCTAGAGAAAACCTAAATTCAAGTCTAAATCTTGGAAATAATTTAGCATTGATCAATGGAAGTCAAGGTATGACTAGTACACCTATGACCAATTCAAATGGAAGAGGAAGTATAATGCAGAATGTGCCCATGCTGTCGGTTTCTCTTAATGTTGGTATGCCAATGGATAGCCAAATGGTTCCATTAAATAATGGAACCCAAATGATGAATTCTAATGTCATGCCAACTAATCAACTGTTGATATCTAATTAGGTGGTTAGGCCAAGTGAGCAGCAAGTGGATGATCACAATTATGAGTCTAGTGCACCAAATGTTCTTGGCAAAGTCTAGGAGATGTTGAAGCATTATACTAATGTCATCGCTATCACTACCAACCATCGAGACTCTATGGACCGCTTATCAAGTCAAGCATTTTAAGCAAGTGGAAATGGCTATCTCTCAAATGGTTGTGCATGCTCTCATACAAGGATGTAGTGAGGTTAACATTGAATTCGATCATTGTAGTCCTCTTCCTTGAATCCTTTGATGTTTCCACAATTCAAGAAGCCACTAGCTCAAGCAAGCTCCATCTCTATACTCTAAGCTCCAACCTCCATATCCCCACATGCAAGAAAAGAGAAGAGAAGAAGGAGAATATGAGAAGAAGAGAAGAAGAGCTTCTTCACGGTCCCTCACTCTCACACACTCACACTCTCTCTCTCCCACACTCCCTCTCTCATACACAAGTAAGAAGCAAGAACAAGAACAAGAAGAGAGCTAGTTTGCACACACACTATGAATGAGCTCATCCATTGACTTTTTGGCTTTTATACATGTCCTTCTCCCCTTAGGCACCCAACCCATTTCCATGATCGGTTGTCTAGCCTTAGTCATCTTTTCCTATTCTTTTCCATTCTCATGGCTCCTTTACATGTGCATTTTCATTTACAACTTGCATAGGAGGGAGCATGCACTCTTTTATAAGGACTAAAATGTGCTTTATCTCTTATGTGCTCTATTTTTTATTTTATAAATTTTCTCGCACTTCTTGGCCTTCTTTTCTCATGGAGTTGTATTCTTATGCTTTTTCTTAAGCCTTTTTTGCACCTTGTATCATTCTGCTTGCACCATGTGTCATTCTAAGGGTTAACATTATCCCCCTCCTAGCTAAGTGCTAGTTCCATGGCATTGTGAATGGTATGGATTGGAGAGGTTGAGGGTGGTCTGTGAAATGGTACTTGGGGCTTTTGGAAAATTGGTAATGTAGGATAAGCTTGTGACATATGATTGGAGATTACTTGTATGCTCAAGATATGTGGAGACTGATCGAAGAGGGCCTCCAGATTTGTTGGTTAGCTATACAACTATAGAATATACTTTGAGAGGAAGAATAGGTGCACTACCTAGGAGGTATGTTTGTCTTACGATGTAGTTCATTGTGCAAGTAGTAGTGGAACTGGGAGATGGGGCAAGCTTGAGGTGTTGTCCCATACTTGAGGACCCACTCATAGAAGAGGGAGGTGCTGTGCATGTCTCAAGGAGACAGATCTATCATAATGTCGTACCATTGATGTGCCCTAAGTATGTGAAGTGGGGAGGGGCTAGGGATTAAATGGTCCCTAGGTGCAGTGTTTGTGGCACTCATGCATTACAAATGAGAGAATTTTGATTGTTTATTATTATTATTATTATTATTATTATTATTATTATTAAGTAAGGGATGATAGTAAGTTACATCTCATTCTCTTGCAAGAAGCGAGCTTGGTGGAGTTTTAAGTGATTTACTTAGAAAGGACCAATTTAGCATGTAGCCTTTTAAGTTCACTCTTACATTCAAAGGTGTAGAGAACAAAAATGGATGGTTATACCTCGTGAACCGTCTATCATTCATGTCCTCTAGTAGGTTCATAAAAAAGACATGAATTTTTTAAGAGCATATTTTACAATGAGAGAAGTGTCAAAAATGGACCAAATTTTGTCAATTTGAAGCGTAAATTAAAGTTCAAAGGAAGTGTTGGATGCATATGTGGCAATTGTATGTGGCCATAGAGGACATGAATTCAAATCACTTTTGATGATAGACTTTGCAGTGGTTGCAAAATTTTCAATTTTGTTTTTGTGCCAAAATGAAGGAAAGAGTTCTAGGAAGTTCGCAACTTCAAGACTGACATGCAAAATTTTTCGTACTACGAATCGAGCACCAAACACTGAAGAAGAAGCCAAAGCTAGGAAAGGGGAGGGGGCTAGTTTTTCCAAGGAAAAAACATGAGGGACCGCCTAGTGCACTCGATGTGATTTTAGGCTATGGGGAGCCTATTGCACTGACAAAGACTAATGCAATCTGATTGTGCTAGGCTATTACTTGTTTTTTTTGCCCATCAATTCTAATTTCTGATTTAAAAAATGGTAGCTTGAAGAGAAATAACCAAAATAATTATTTCTCTCTTCTCCCTCTCTCTCCTCTTGATGAAGGTGAGAGTCATGCGCAAATGAATAGGAAGAGATTGAAAGGAAGAGCAGTTGTCCGACTTGAACTAGATTGACATGGAATCATATTGATGCTGAGGAGTGACAACCAACAGTGTTTGGGGATCAATGGCCAATTTGGTGGCTACCCAAAAATTCAAATTTTAAAATCCAAAACTTGAAAAATGGCAGTCCATCTCTTTTTAATAGAAATTCAAATCTTTTTTGACAATTCATGATGCAAATCTTGTTCATATGTGATGAAAATTTATCCAATTCTTGGTTGCAAAATATTTGAGGGCTATTTGTTCTAAAATTTAGAATCCACATTTATAATCATGAGTTATTAATTTTTGAAAATCCATGAAGCGAGTTTTTCTAAAGAAAAATGATGTTTTTCGTTATTTCAGACAATCAAATCTTGTTCATGTGGGATAAAACTAAATGTGATGATGGATCAGAGTGTGATTTAATGTCTTGAATCAGAGAATTTATTGTATTTTATAATTAAAAATAAAGAAATATACTCAAAAATGTGATTTTGATCAAATAAAAATTAAAAAAAGTAGAGTTTATACATGGAAAAATTACATAAAATTATGAATATATCCATGAATGTATGGTGGGGATAAGGCATGAGGTATAGCCTCAGCTTATCTCCGTTCTTTATGTCAATTTGTGTGTTTATCACTTTTATCACAAGAAAAACACATAATAATACTCTTTACACCTACCATCAAATGCAAAATCATAAACGGTAAGGAAAAAGGGATTGTGAAAGTTAAGTATCATTGGAATGCTTATTTTTTGCATATCTTGATATATAGGATCTGATTATTTTACGTTTTTAAAGAAATAGAAATGGCACGAATTATTTTGGTGCTGCCTAATTACCAACGACACAATGTGTTAGAGTGAAGTCATGAAAAGAATTGTTTGTGTACATCCACACTATTTGAACTATAAGTTTAGTTGCATTCCCTTTGCATCCACATTTTCATATGTGGTATCATGAGAATTATCTCCTAGATACATAACACTTTTTTTCGAACGATTGACCCATATTGAGTGTGAGGTTCCCTAAGTCATAGGTCTAGTGTTATCATTTTCTTTAGGAGAGTGATGTGATAAGGATTATATTATCTCCTAGAACATTTCATTAAAAGAGAGGACTATGTTGCATATGTATTATATGTGAAAAAAACACATTCTCCTAGGGCTAATCCCTGAAGTGTACAAGAGCCCTAGTGGGGCCATAGTAATAAGGTAGGGGGTGCACTATTTGTTCATGTTACGAGGTGCTAGACACTATTATTTTTGGGTTCTCCAATTGCTAGGAGTTGGAAAGGGCAACATGTTGGACTACAATCTAGAGATAGTATCTACAAACACGTTCCTTCATTAAATTAGTTTATAGTGTTTAGATGCTCCAGGATGTTATGAGGCCATGGGGTGTTTAGGTGAGGTTAGGAGGCCTAACTAGAGCCTTATAGCCAAATTTTGGACCCATTTTTTCTCCCATAAAGGTGATAGTGACAATGGGATTGCTAAAGTTAAAGACTTTTTGAAGAAAAAATTTGAGATGAAGGATTTGGGTGAGTTGAGATACTTTCTTGGTATTGAGGTGATCACATGTAATGATGATATATGGCTATCGTAGAGGCAATATGGCTTGAATATGTTATTTAAGTATGGTATGACAACATGTAAGCCTCTTTCATTACCGTTGGAGAAAAATGTTAAGTTGATTTTTTGGATATTGGGAATGAGATAGAAGACGGTACTATGTTCAGGAGGATAGTAGATAGTCTAATTTACATGACTATCACAAGGCCAGACTTGAGCTGTGTTGTTGGCCTTGTCATCAAGTAAATGCCCACTAGGGTAAGTTTGGTTGAAACTTTGCCAATTAGTGAGAGTTTATCTTCTAACAATGTTAGGGTAGTAACTAGGGTCAAAAACTAAAAGACGACCCTAGTACAAGCAAAGTTAACCCTAAACTTAGTGAAGATGATAAAAAGGTAATGGACGCCCAAGTGGGTCCTCTTAAAAATGATGATGTTGTAGAGAATCCTATGATTAAAAGAAAACACAAATCAAAAGAAAAGAAAAGAAAAGTACTAAGATTATCAAGAAGCCAAAAGAGAGTTGCAAACTTCCATGACTTTGACCTAGCAAACACACTTTGTAAAGTCAAACCAAATGTGAATCGGATACAATTAATCCAACCGTCATCAAATGTTCATAAAAGGAGTTTAAGAAAATCATACGAAGGGGTTATATTGTAGAACATTTTTGTGTCCATTGAGTGGGTAGTGAATGGAAGGATCATGTAGAGAAGCATTGTTCTAGGATGTATGCATATGTTGATGGAATCTTAATAGAAAATTGTAATATCCCCTATAGACCATAGGACCCACCCTTTTTAATTAAAATTATTCAAAAAAATTTACTCTCCCTCCCCCCTATCAATACCGCCAGTTGGCAGAGGAAGGGGGGAAGTAGGAGTCATGATGGCAAATCTGGGGACAAGAGGGAGATAATGTGGACGATGACAACGAGTTGAAGACGACATTGATGATCACGATGATGAAGACAAAGATGACATGAATGACAATTGGGGGGAGGGACACACGTGTGCCACCTCTTTCTCCCCCTGCTATCTTTTTCCCCCCAGAACGAATGCATGGCGACGGGCCAAATCAGCCACCCAGATAGGAGGTAAGAGGAGGGGCTTCGTGTCAAAACCCCCCCCCCCCCCCCCCCCATAATACCCTTCTCCCTTTAAAACCCCCCCTCCCTAAGCAAGTGGATACCACCTCTTTTCCCCCTGCCACCGATTGAGAGAGAGAGAGAGAGAAGAGAAGGTTTTTGGAAGTTTCCTTCCCTCCTCCTCTTGGAGAGGGGTCACCATTACCCTCCGTTCCTCACTATTTTGGCAAGAGGTGACTAAATTCAAGTAGCATGTAGGAAATTCCTGCAAAAAGGAGTGCACCAAGAGAAGAGAAGCTTCACATTCCAAGCTCCGGAATGGCCCCAAAGTGCAAATTCTCCCAAGTGGCCGGAAAGGCTGCAATTACGAAAGGAGGATCGAGCAAGGATGCCACCACTAACACAAACGGGCTATCAGGTATAAATACCAACTCATCACTCCAAAACCAAGTACCACTATGATGTCTTGTCCTATGATTGGAGTGTTAGATAGTAATTATCATGGAACATAATCATACATTTACATCGTATAGTTTATATAACTTCAAGGGTAGATGCATAGGTTTGGATCTAAATCATGATAGTCATAATAATTACAAGTTGATTAACATTTATGGGATGTGTGCAATATTAGGCTGATTAGTAAGCACAAATTTTATGAATGCATCCTAGAGTACTGATATATAAATATACAAGCTCTTGCAAAGAATTGCATAAACCATTAAAGAGAGTTACCTTGCATTTACATAAAGCATGATGAATTCATGTACTTTGCATATAAGTCGCAATGTATGATTTTTTATAAATTCATTGAAATGAATTTTGAAGGAATGGAAGTCTCGCATTGCAACATGAAATCAAGAAAAACACGCATCTTGATTTATGAGGCATCGTAGGAAGATTCGATTGCACTACATGATAAAAATTCATCTTAAAATATAGATTCGAGATGCACATACAAATTGTTAAACTCAATTGCAAGAAGCAATTCGATAAGTGAATCCCTAGATGGTATTAAAGTTTTAAATGAATCAATTAATGCTACAATCATAGATTGACCTAGAATCAAATCAATACGGTCATGGATCTCTACCCTAGCAACTAGACCATGATAAGTCCAATAACACTAGACTTAGAGGTATCATTTTAGACAATGATATAACTTGATGTCGATACAAAAAACTCAAATTTTGTATCCGCATGAAACAAAGCTAATTCACAATGTGTCATTCGATGCTTGCAATTACTCTATGATTGCTAATGATTTAGCTTACTCTTGGCTTGTAGGAGAGATGAAAGAAAGATTTCTGTCATAAAATCTTGAGGGAATGAAACCCTAGGGTAAACTTAGAAACCCTGATAGGGTTCTAAGAAGGAAAATGGTTACCAAATGATCAATTTGGATTCTAGATTGAATTATCTAGATCTTGTGATATCAAAACAAGAAACCCTAATCTAAAGGTCAAAAAATTAGGGCAATTACCACCCAATAATTATTGGATATAAATCCAATTGTGTAAATGCTCATTCATGTCGCATAAGAATGAGGGATAGAACAAGGGTATTCCCTACCCCCTAAGAAGGCCATTGTAGTTGACATCAAGGCAAGATAAATCCACAAGTTAAATGCTAAGCATTCAAAATAGGAACTCCACCTTAGCAGGTGTTTTGAGCACTCATCACCCACATTATTGTTTGTGCTTGTAAATTTAGGAGCATTGTCTATGAAAGGATTGTTTAACCCAAGCTCTCATAAGAAATTGGTATAATTAATCAGATTAAACTCATGGAGGGCATGCCAAACCACCCCCAGCTGGCTGCCAACACTATCTAATGGAGTTATAAATAACTGTGATGGGAACATGGACCGAACCCACCACGAGAGGTATCTCCGTGGATTAGATTGAACATAGGAGGACACTTGAATGCTAGGGGGGGCTTTGGCTTTAAATTCCTTGCCTTTGAGTCTTACTCAAACAATCTACGTGACTCGAGATAGATTCTCGAGGCCCTATTACTAGTGCAAGGGTGGAAACTTTGGATGAAATAAAACCCATCCTCATAGATTTCGAGAATTGTCCTTTTGGATGGGACTTGTATCTCAGCTGAAATGTTAATATAAAGTTTACTTCCAAGGAACATGTCTGAATTGTTTTCGTGTCAGTGCATAAAATTATGTAAAGAAACATGTGGCTAATGGGTTAATTAAGGAAGCTGCTTGTATGTGTTACCACTAATGTGCCCTTAGGTAAGTAGAAAACTAAAGCTACCAAGGGAAGCAAGTGGACGAAACCCCCAACAAATCCTTCCTACGGTAGGTGGTCCCATAGAAGTGGGAGGCTTCAAAAAATTCAAATGGTGATGATGTATTGACCTTAGATAATGTAGGGTAGAACCTTGGCTCATATCATTTTAGGGGACCGGAATGGGACTTTACCCTATGGGTAGAGAGGTTGAGTGATGCATCCCTCTTGTTTCCCATTCTTCTTGAACAAAGTGCAATGTAAGTCCGCCTCGGTTTAGATGCTCTGTGCAAAGTAGATGAAGACCAATGCTAGAAGACTATAGTAAAGCTTGATCATTAGAAACCTAGAAGAATTCAAGTCGATCCTAACTGGTTGGCCGATACGCTTCGTTGCAGAGTAGACTCAGGAATTGCTATCTGACACACCCTATGACATTCGATGGGAGTTCCAGGTAGCGCTTTTTAGATCAGACTCCCAATGGACTACTAAAATGTGTCGCGACCCGTGCATGCTACAGTTGGTATCAGAGCAAACCAACTAATAAAAAAATCAAGATAGGAATAAATCAAGAAGAGTGAAGTGTTGTTTGACTAGAAAACATTTTTTCTTTTACTCCCTTTTGGATTGTTGCTGCTTCCAGACCTACGAGGCATGGAGAAGGTTCCTCATATTTCATATCATGTTCAGGATTAGTTTGAACGTAAGAGGTATGGAGAGGTCTCTTCATGGATTAGTTTGAACGTAGGAGGATGCTTAGATGCTAGAGGGGGCTCTGGCTATAAATTCCTTACCTCCAGGTCCCACTTAAATGATCTATGTGACTCAAGATAGATTCTCAAGGCCTTGTTACTAGTGCAAGGGTGGAAACTTGGAGGAAATAAGATGCATCCTCATGGATTGTGAGAATCATCCTTTTGGATGGGACTCGTACCTTAGCTGAAATGTTAATATAAAGTTTAGTTCCAAGGAACCTATCAGAACTATTTTCGTGTTAGTGCATAAAATTATGCAAAGGAACATGTGGCTAACAGGTTAATTAAGGAGTTTCTTATATGTGTTACCACTAATGTGCCCTTAGGTAAGTAGAAAACAAAAGCTACCAAGGGAAGTGGGAGGGCAGAACCCCCAACGAGTTTTTCCTATGGAAGGGTGATCCTAGAGAACTGGGAGGCTTCCTAACATTTAAATGGCAATGACGTATTGACTTTAGATAATGTAGCATAGAACCCTGGCTCATATCATTTTAGGGGACCGGAATGGGACTTTACCCTCTAGGTAGAAAGGTCGAGCGATGCATCTCTCTAAATTTCCATTCTCCTTGAACCAAGTGTGATATGAGTTTTCCCCGGTTTAGATGCTCTACACAAAGTAGATCATATCTGAAGATCAATGCTAGAAGGTTGTAGTATGACTTGACCATTAGAAACCCATAAGGATTCAGGTCAATCCTAACCGGGTTGGCCAATATGCTTTGTTGCACAGTAGACTCAAGATTACCCGACAAACCTTGTGACATTCCATGGGAATGCCAGATAACGCTTTTTAGATCAAAATGGGCTACTAAAACATATCACAACCCAGGCACGTTATAGTTGTTATCAAAGTAAAACAACTAATAAAACAATCAAGATAGGAATAAATCGGGAAGAGTGAAGTGATGTTTCACTAGAAAACATTTTTTCTTTTACTCACTTCTAGATTGTTGCTACTTCCAGACCTACCACGCATGGAGCGGGTTCCTCATATTTCATATCATGTTTAGGATGTCTATGAACTCTTCAAGTTATCGCAGAAGAACCCACATGATGGGGATCCTGGATTGGCTCTACAACCCTTCACTGCTGTATGCGAAAAGGTGTGGGTGGACTTGGAGCGCATGTTGCTACTACATAGATGCCAATCGGCTTGCCTATCTTCAAAACAATCTTGGTGGTATTCTGGTTGCTTTAGACCAAAATCTTGATAATTTTAGCAAAGATCCTATAGTGGATCTTGATGTTTGGTACAACGAGGACATTATTGCAATCCTAAAGGTTAGATCATCTTGTACGCTACATCAAGTGAGGATGGATTTACAGAATGAAGATATTGAACTACCATACTCATTTTTGTTCCAACTTAATCTACGGCAAGGGGAGTCTCACCCTCTCAAGTGTGGGTCAATTATAATTCAACCAATTGCTATGCATTTCCAGGATTTGATACCACATGTATGATCAATGCAATAGTGGATGTCTCATCGTGCACAAACAGTTATGTTTCAAAATCAGTCTATGTGCTAGTACGCAAACAATATTTCCATGAATTCCAACTAATACGTATATATGCCTCATTGCAAGAATCTAGCACCAAGGTGAACCTTGTGCTACTAGATCCCTAATTTCCAAATGGACCGTTTCCTAAATGCTATGCATAAAAAACAATCAGAATTTGTATTATTTCAGCCCTCAAACTATTGCACAAAATCCTACTCCCCCTCACCGTTTAAGTTTTGCTTCGTTGAATAGGTGTATAGAGGTTGTTTTATCATGATTTAGTGTATAAATAGTAATAAATCACACACTGTGACAAAAAGATAGGGCAAACTGAGGCCAAACCTCATGCTTTGCCCCACCATACATCCACAACTACTTATTATATTTTTTTGTATTTTTCTAAGGCATATTCCTATTTTTCCTCTTATTTTTTCTCATTTTTCTCTATTTTTCCAATTAAAAATTCATATATTTTCAAAGATGTGGCTCTTGATTCTTAGAACAATAGAAATATAGATTTATTAGCATTTTATCCCATGTGTATTGGTTTATCCCACCTGAAAACACCAAAAACCCCATTTTCCTCATAAAAATCGTGTTTTATCGATTTCTAAAAATTATTTCCAGTATTTTGACTTTATGTTTTCTAAATTTTTCATCATGGAAGCTTAGAACAAACAGTGAAAAGCATTTCTATCAATTTTCACTCCATAAGAATAACATTGACTCAATCAAATGTCAAAAACAAGCAATTTTCCTTTATAAAATAGAATTACTAGTTTTTTCCTTCTTTGTGGATTTTTTAAAATCTGATTTGAGATAGAAAAATAGTCCACCATTAATGCTCATTTCATCTTCAATCCTCCATCTTCAGCCCCACTCGAATTGGAAGCAATCTGGTACACCACCGGACAAGCATTCTTCAATCAGTCTTCATTTTTCTTCATAGGCATGAACTGCCCCTTGTAGTTGTAGGAGGCAATGACTACTCAAACCTTCCACAGACATACCAAACCTAAACCTGGGACTTCATGCCTCGATTGTCGGTCCCCAACAAACAAAAGAAAGTAACCCTCGCAAGCATATGCATCATTAATTTCTTAAGGGGGAAAAAAATCTCACAAAGGGGACAAAACCACCTGGAATGGCCACGAGAAGCTCCTCCATAGCAAAGGCTCCCTCTAGCGACTTCATCAACCTGTATGATGCAATCACTAAAACAAAAACCCATTAAACATACCTGCACCAAACAGACATAGGGCCCTCTTGGCCTAAAGCAATAGCACATTTGTACTGCAAACTAACTGGCCCTCTTGGCCTAAAGAAATCAATCAAACGAGCTCATATAAATCCCTCCTTGGAAGAAGGCAGATCTATAAAAATACGCTCTATTCCAAGGGAAAAAATAGGGCTCTCATCCCTAAACTAAATCCATCAAGTTATGATCCATACCTCATGCATATATAGCAAGAGGCATACACATAGCATGTCATCGAACCAACCTATGGGTCCAAGATAATAGTTATAGATGGATCTCGACTACTCTTTGCATTGCCCAAATCAACCATCGCCTACCATATAATGCGTGGTCTGATGACATTCCCCACAAGTGACTAGGTCTTGTCACATTATCAAGAGCAACATCTGGACTAGGACCACAGTTGAAGAAGATATCCTCTTCATAAGAAAATTGGCTAGTGAATCCGCAAACTGATTCCAAGAATGTAGAATCAGCTAAAGAGATACGCTCTCAAATTCATCAAGTAGGGCTATAGCAGTTCGATGATACATACCAATGATAGGGTTCCGAACTGTATATGTCTCATTGAGTTTATTTCAAATCAATTGGGAATCCCCTTTTACTAACAACTGTCGAATACCACCTTTCTTGGCAACATTCAGTCCCATAATCAAGGCTTTATACTCCGCCATATTGTTAGTGAATCCTACCCCGAGATAAGCAACTAATTTCATTGTAACTCTACGTCGGGGATCTCAATAACTACTCCAACACTCCCTTTTTTTATTAGGAACCCTGGATGCCCCATCAAATTATAATGTGTACGTCCACAATGGGTTTACACAGCCAACCATCCAGAACTCCCCTATTCATAATTATGATAGTCAAAATTCAACATATTTAGAGGATGAACTGACGGCTCCATCCCACCTTCATCATTAAAGACTACAGGGACGCTCATCAAAATCTATAGACACTGATGATAGAATACCTTAATCTCCCAAACGAATGTCATGTCATCTTGCTCAGTCACTTTATAGCCTTTACTCCACCAGATGAGCTTTCTATGATGATATCGTTGTTAGAAGATAGGCATAGGAACCCATTATAAGCAAGGGAGTATGAGGGCATGTGGGAGCTTTCGCTCAACTGCCAAGACCCATGGACCGCTTATTGTTCAAGTGTTCCAAGCGGAGCACTAATGGCTACCTCTCGCATAGCCGACGCGCTATCCATATCTACGGGCGTAGTGAGCTTACCTCCATGCCGATCGAGTTACCTCCTCTACCGCACACTCCGGTAGCTCCACAATCCAAGTGCAAGATTCAAGCAAGCTCCATCCTCAAGCTCCATGCTCCAAGCTCCATAGCCACGAGCAAGAGAAGAGAAGAGAAGAGAAGAGAAGAAGAGAGGAGAAGATGGAGAGCTTCTCCTCCCCGGTCCCTCACCCTCACACACCCACTCCCTCACACTCTCACACTCCCTCTCTCAAGCACAAGCTCAAGCAAGTAAGAAGAAGAAGAAGAAGAAGAGGAGAGCTACTTCTGGCCACATACAAGAATGAGCTTCTCATTCACTTTTCAACTTTATATACAAAACTCTAAATCCCTTTTGGGTGGTCATCCCCTTATCCCCTTTTTTACATGGCCGGCCGTGGCCTAAGCCCTTTTTCCCATTGTCCTCCTATCTTCCTAGCTTCCTTTCTACCGCCCGTCTACATTTACAAATTGCACGGGTGAGAGCCCGGCGCTCCTTGAATTAAACCATGATGCGCTTGCGCTCTTTTACAAAAGTATTGACTTGCGCTTTTCCTTGCGCACCTTTCTCCCTTATTTGGGACTTTTCTCCTTGTGCGTCTTTGTCTTCCGTTTCACTTTGCCTTGGCCTTTGTCTTCTGCTTTAGCTTTTCCGGATTTTCCATCTTCGTTTGTTTGAGGGTTAACATTACCCCCCTCCTAGATGAGTGCCAGTCCCATGGAACTCATCGTTGTAGGTAGCAGGCTTTGGCCTGCACTGAAGATGTGGATGAAGGGGACATGGATGGTTGCCGTGGAGGAGTATTGGTGGTGGTGTGGAGGAAGGTCATTGGAGGCACGTTGGTGGCCTAGGTGGCTGGTGGTAGGGTTGTTGGAGTTGGTGGTAGGGGTGTTCTTTGTTGGGGATTGCATTGATTGGCCAACACAAGTGTTGGTTTGTTGGAGATTTTGCACATGATGATTCTTAGCGGGCTTGCAAGATGATAAAGGATAAGAGTTCATAGTTGGGTGTCGATGAAGAGCGAATGACACTTTCTTTGGAGTTTTCAATACCTTCAATTGAAAACCTCTCATTGGTGGTCTCTCCTTAGGGGTAGTGCTAGTCTTCTCTATCGTGCACAAGACATAGTTCAATTAGTTTGGGAGACAAGTCGAACTCTAAGCAAGCTGAGAGTATTGTCGTGTACTTGAGGATCCAAACTGTGTATATATTTTCAGTGTAGATATTAAGTGAGTGCTTGTGCATACTTAGATATTACGTAGTTAGAAGACCGCGGACTGGTTTCTCGGAACAAGGTGTGGATGAAGCAAAGTTGTCCATGTTGAGAAGAAGTACATGTGAAGGTGTATGAGACATCCTTTGCATTGTGACTGCACAAGATAGCATAATTGAACACGGGGACACTGCACTGTTGGTAGTTGGTAGCTATTGGACCTGCGTGATGAGGACAATGTACTTTTCATAGCCATTCGTACGGTGCTTACCACAATTGATTGCAATGGTATTAAGGCAGAGTGCAAGAAGGAATCGTGTGAATGGGTCAGGGTGACAGGTCTAACCATAGGCAAGACAAGCTCCCTAGGTATGTCCTGCCCTTGATGTGCCCTGAACAATTGTGGGTGATGCTAAAGGGCTAGGGGACTAGGGACGGAGCCAACCGACCAAGGTCATTGGTTGTACCTAATTTGAGGACCCCTAGGTGTTGTGTTGTGATCGTGGATGCTTCTTATTTTTCATTCTTTTCTTTTCTTTTTTCTTTTTTTTTCCTTTTTCTTGTTCTTTTTTCTTTCTTTCTTTCTTTCTCTTTTCTTTTCTCCTTTTTTTTTTGGTTTGACTTGCCTGAGTACAACCATTACAATATGTTGAGGCTATCAACCTTTCAATGGGTTGGGAAATGTCAAGCTTCGAAGGCTCAGGAAATGGATATTACAGTGATGATTGTGCCCTAGCCTCGCTGTTAGAGAAGCAGTTGTTGAGATGGGGAGATACACTTGAGATATTGCAAACCTCTTTGCGACACGCGATGTTGGTACAATTGAGGTAACAACTGTCGTGAGCCAACTGTAGAGCTTGACCCAGAAAGAGAGCATAGCCCATGACTATGCTTTGGGTCATGTGATGTGGGTACTCCCAAGGGTGCTTTTTCGCGTTCGGCAGCGTGGCTTTGTCGCGGTTCTTTGTGAGGTTGGTGGTCTTGCGGTGACTTGGTCATTGAACACGTTTTCATGAGAACCTGTGTCATCCTGCATCCACTTGTCACTTCATGAGAGTATATGCAAGTCGCATGCATCAAGTACAACGAACAAATGCAATCATGTCAAGATATTACTTTTCCAAAATCCTATGATGCTAATTGCGATGTCTATTCTAATGCTTGTTAAAGACGTGGCATATATTAGCAATAGGTAAGGGAAGTGTATACAAGTGGGGAGCCTGCCCCTTTAACCATTTAAAGAAAAAAAGTTATGGCAGGATGGCCTTTGTTAAGTTGCTTATATATAACAGGAGCTACTCGATTTGCACGAGACGGGGTGAGTCCGGGTGGTCAGGCGACTGAGGCTCTGCTAGTGAGGGACTCCTGTGAGGTTGGGCAGGGAAGATGTCGGGCCTGAATGGTGTAGTCTCTGGCCACCACCGTTTCCAAAATGCTTTTGAACAATGCATCGAATTCTTCCTTGTCTCGAGCTGCCCTTTTTGCCTTTGAGAACCTGGTGTCCGAGCGTCTGTGGGGGGGCTCGTACAACCGGTGTTGCCATGCCTTATGTGCTTCTTTGAGCTTCTATTCCCCTGGCCTGGGGATATTTCGGCCTACGTTTGGGGTGGTGTCGCTTGGGACCTCGTTTCTTTACATACCTTTTGAGGCTAGGCACGTAGCGCACTGGCGGAGGAGCTTGTACTGCATGTTCCCTTCAACATCAAAGAGCGTCTTTGCAAGCCAGCTGCTCTGGGTGCTCCATGTCTTCCACATAGGGGGACCTGCAACATGTGAACCAAGGATTAGGCCTTGATACAAGATAAAACCATTCGCATGGAGGGGATTATAGTGTGGGTTATCAAGCACATATTATGAGGAGGGGAGAGATGAGGCATGCAGTGTGGGTTATCAAGCGCATACGATGAGGAGGGGAGAGATGAGGCATGCAATGTTTGTTGTAGAGGGATGGCCCCCCATGATGATGTTCATTTTTACTCCAGCGAATAGCAGATCTTGGCTTATGTTAAGTTGCATGGACTAGTTGTCATGGAGTGGGACAGGGCTTATCCTCGAAAGGATAGAGTGGAAAGGGGGAAAGGTGTACAGAAAGGGATAGTACCCTATCTACACCCTCAGAGATGTTGGTCAAGGCTTCCTATGGTAGTAATGAGGGTTGCATGCCCTCCACCTAGAGGCAAGAACGATCACACAACTTCTAAATGTGTGGTGAGAGGAGGACCTGAGGAGCTTAGCCTATTGAACCCAACTCTTCTCCCTGTGCTTGACTATCATTGCTTGTGTGTGTTGATATTGTCTATACAGGGTCACAAAATTTATTGTTTATTTATGTACATATTTACGAATCCTTGTCACATCACGAGGGTAAAAGCCAATTGTAGAACTCCTTATTGTATTGGAGTGTGGCACATGCATCTAGTCCTCATGGCAGCTTATTCGATACCGATAGGTATTTTGCAACATCGAGTAGCATGGAACCTTGTCCGAGTATACTGGCAACATGTAACTCCTCCTTAGTGTGAGAACTTTATCAAATAGAGAGTTCTCTTGGCTAGGTTGAGCAAAGTCCATACCCCGAATGGCAGTCAGCACTCGAAAGGAATTTGGTGCCACATACGTTGGGTCTCGTTGAGACCACCATTTGGCCAATCGCTCCTCTGAGACTGTCATGATCTGGGCTCCTAGTTCGGCCATTGCAACACAGTTTTGACACCAATGTTGTTCAAATTGACTTCAACCCTTTGATAGTCGCTTTAATTGCTCTATCTCTAAGAGGTTTGGTTGGCAGAGCACATCATTGAATGTGACAGTTAAGCATAGTTCATTGGCTTCCTCGTCTGAGATGAGTTGCATGCATTCATACAGGAGCCTGTTATAGTGCTCGTCAAGATGTACTTGCTCTTCCCAGGATAAGGGAAATGGCAAGTATTCTTCAAGCTACTCTTTAGGGAATGCGTCCATGTCTTCCAGGACATAGACACGTGTGAACACTTTGAGCTTAGCATCCATCTCGGTTAAGCATTCTATGACACTTCTATGTTCAATGAGGGCTTTCTCAATTGCTATCTCATGCAAGGTTCTAGGGGTTTTCCTGGCTTTAGCATAGCTGGGGGCTCAGGCCTAGACCAGCAGGTTTGGCCAACGCTAGGATTTCTTATTCTCTCGGGGTTTCCATGTTTCTCCTGAGGCTTCGTTATTGAGTCATGGTTCTCCTTGGATGTGACTGGTATAGATTTGTCACCCTGTTGTGACAATGTTGTATCCACTCTTGATTGGTCAATGTGAGTTCTGTTGTCGATGGATTGAGTGTTGCAAGAAACCGTTGATGGTAACGATTGCTTTGATTTTTTAGAGCACACAGATGTGTCTGAGGTTTCACTGCTATAAGGAGAGGCATCAATCAGTTCAGTGGGGACTCGATGCTTTATTCCTCAGCTCTCCAGCACTCTTTGTCTCAATGTTCTTGGGGTCCACAACCACTTGCAACTGCTGTTGTTTCCGTTGTTTTCTCCTCTTTTTCTTGGTCAGTGAAGGTGTATCTCTGAATGACTCATGACCCTAGACCAGGTCAACCATTGATGTGCTTGGTTGGGCCTCAGCATTCTCTTTCTCTAGTGTGTCCTTATGGGACATAGCCATGGCCTGCTGAATAGCCTCGCCAGGTTGTGAGGGTACAACTGCCTCCCTTTTTGGAGAGTCTAGCTCTTCAGCCTATTCCATTGTGTTTAACTCTTCTATCCTAGGCTTTAGGCACTTTGGAAGTGGTGGAGTTATCAAGGAAGTTGGTTGCGACACCTCCTCCACAGGTAAGCTACTAAGGACACACTTTGCAAGGGGCATTGTCACGGCCAAGGGCTGTGATTATTGTGAACCTTGATTGGGAGTAGTAGTGGCTAGTCCAGTGGGCTGGCTACTCTTGGTGGATTGCGGTATCAAGTCCCTAGGGCGATCAAAAGTGGTCGTGTCTTTTGTTTCCCTTTGAGCATTCATCTGTGTAGATCGCGAGCATGAGTTGAGCTAGTCACAATAGGTTACATAGGCATATCCTTATGCCGAGAGCTACGGATGGTGTCATGTCCCACCTCTTGGACATTTGGAAGCTTAGATAGAGATAGAGATTGGGATTGAGTAGCTGCCCTTGACGACTGTTGTTGTGCTTCTTGTGTCTATTTAGGAAAAGAGAGTGTAGGAGATCTAGGACTCTTAGGTGCACGTGGCACTGGCTGAATGATTTGCTCAAGGCTATTAGATGATTGTGCCATTTTCTTTGTTGAGAAATCAGCCTTCTTACGAGCAGCGTTGTGCCTCTGGTGCTCATTATCCTCTTGGGAATTCAAAAGCTCCTTGAGCACTAGTGGTCTTTGTGCACACTCAATGGTTACATATGACATCTACTTATTAAGCATGCTAGGCTGAGGCTCTTTCTTTTGAACACTCATGTTTGGTTTCTTGCCTCAAGACCTGGAGTTTCTCTTAGATTTCCGCCTGTGCTTCGTTGCTTTTGATGCAATCTGGCCTTTAGCTGATAGAGGTGGTTTAGCAGGGGGTTTTGATACCCAAATCCATCGGTTACCTGCATAATACCCTTGAGCACGTAGCAACGCTTTGGATATCCATCTTGGCATTGTATTGGCTCTCCATCGATACCTTCATCTATAAGGCTTGAGCTTCTTTTGGGGTCTTCTAAGATATTTGTAAGTCCAAAGCTGGTCCTTGGCATTGTCTCTTGACCTTCTTGTTTCAGGCATGGCCTCATTCACTGGTTCTTGTTGTTCGACCTATGCTTGTATCAGCTCTTCCAACAAGTCCTTGCTCTCGTTAGTAGTCTTGACTGTTATGTCAGCACCTTCCTTGCCTTTCCCTCGAGGTTCGATGAGGTCACCCTTGCTAAAGGTTGTGACTATCCTCACACCCGATAGTGTCAGGCGTATCCTCTGTGCTACATAGTCAGCCTCACACTTGGTCGCCCTTTTGAAGGGTCTTCCTAGGAGGGTTTCCTTCCCGTAATTAGCACTATTTGAAGGAACATGAAATAGGATAGGCAAGCTTTCAGTTTCAATTTTTGTAAGGATTTTTCACTTCCCTATGAGTGCTTGTGGTGGGTGTCCCCCATAAGGGCTAAGAGTTGCATTAGTCGATGTGAGCTCTAGTTGGCCTAGTAGGGTCCATGATTCATAGGTCAAGATATTAAAATCTGCTCCTTCATCAATCTGAGCATCGATAGTATGCTCTCTTTTCGCGGTGAGTTTGACCCTAAGGTAAGCGAAGGTACTATGTCTTCGTCTTCCGGGTCTTGGCTTGTAAATTTAAGACTTCTGACAAATGCCCTTGAGCAAGTGGTACTATGTCTTCGTCTTCTGGGTCTTGGCTTGTAAATTTAAGACTTCTGACAAATGCCCTTGAGTCCCCAACTGCTCGACCAGATGTGGATTCTCCATTGATGTCTTGGGTCGTCTATGGAGTGCTGCTCAAGGTACATCTCTTGTCAAGAGTCTCATGTCTAGTCATCTTTGCATTTGTAGCTTGCTGATTTTGCATTTTACTTTGACTAGACACGGTCTAAACACAATGTCTTTGTGTTTTTATGGTGTGGTCATTTTGCCCTTGATAGCTAGATTGGCCTGTTGAGGTTCTAGGGTCTCTTTTTGTCTTTATTTGGGTGTGGGCTTTTGTTTGTTGCTTTGTAAGTGAAGATCTATGCTTGTGTAGAGCCATTACTACACTAGGGCCCAATGGTACGATTTTGGTCACGTCCGATTTCTAGAATCGGACGTCTGATTTTGACAGGCATCCGATTCTAAGCGGTCCAATCTGATTCCCAAAACCGAACCAATCCTGGAATCGGACCACCTTTGCCTGTCTCCTGCTTAGGATATTTATAAATAGGCCATGAAAGCACGTTATATAGAGAATATATATATAGTGAACCCCCCGAGGTGCCCCTATTCCCCTGCTTCAACATGCTATACAACAACAGAAAACCCTACTGTTTGCTCCAATTTTTTGCTCTTATCCTTCCTAAATGCAAGAAAAAATTATAAGAAAAATACTTACACTACTCCATCATGCTTTCCCAAGTCCAAAACAACAAAAACCTACTTGCTAAGGAGATCGAATACCTCTTCAAACTCCCTCGATTCCTACCTATCTATCTCAAGCACCGGTTCGAGAAAAACCCTACTTCAATGCTCGATTCAAAGCATGCAAGTGCTCAAGGCTTGAATCCGTTGGTCCCGGCAACGGAACCAAAATGTGGGAGCTTTCGCTCAATTGCCAAGACCCACCGACCGCTTATTGTTCAAGCGTTCCAAGCGGAACACTAATGGCTACCTCTCACATAGCCGACGGGCCATCCATATCTACAGGTGTAGTGAGCTTACCTCCATGCCGATCGAGTTACCTCCTCTCCCGCGCACTCCGGTAGCTCCACGATCCAAGTGCAAGATTCAAGCAAGCTCCATCCTCAAGCTCCATACTCCAAGCTCCATAGCCACGAGCAAGACAAGAGAAGAGAATAGAAGAGAAGAAGAGAGGAGAAGATGGAGAGCTTCTCCTCCCCGGTCCCTCACCCTCACACACCCACTCCCTCACACTCTCACACTCCCTCTCTCAAGCACAAGCTCAAGCAAGGAAGAAGAAGAAGAAGAAGAAGAGGAGAGCCACTTTTGGCCACATACAAGAATGAGCTTCTCATTCACTTTTCAACTTTATATACAAAACTCTAAATCCCTTTTGGGCAGTCATCCCCTTATCCCCTTTTTTACATGGCAGGCCGTGGCCTAGGCCCTTTTTCCCATTGTCCTTCTATCTTCCTAGCTTCCTTTCCACCGCGCCTCTACATTTACAAATTGCACGGATGAGAGCCCGGCGCTCCTTGAATTAAACCATGATGCGCTTGCGCTTTTTTACAAAAGTATTGACTTGCGCTTTTCCTTGCGTGCATTTCTCCCTTATTTGGGACTTTTCTCCTTGTGCGTCTTTGTCTTCCATTTCACTTTGCCTTGGCCTTTGTCTTCTGCTTTAGCTTTTCCGGATTTTCCACCTTCGTTCATTTGAGGGTTAACAACACAGATGGGTGTGAATAGCCTTAGGGGTAGGGAAAACCCTAACCCTAGCTTGGCAGAGGCTATATAAATAGCCTATGGGTCACTATCAAGTGTGAGATAGAGTGTACCCAAGTTGTACCTTGAGCAACTTATTAAACAAGGATTTGTTCTTCTAATTTGAGCCTCTTTCTCCCTCTTGTGCACACATTCCAATGTTGCAACTCTGCTTTCTAACATGGTATCAGAGCCTCCTCTGATCCCCTCAGCTTCCTATACCCTCAACCTCACTAAATGCATAAGATTGTCCATCATCTTCATCTTTTACCTCTTGCCTCCATAGCCAAACCAAACCCACCTCTGATGGAGGACTCATGGAGAATGAAGGAAGAGGTTTCAGCTCATGCTTCCTTCTGAGGAATTCTTCAGCAACTCAGGGCGACTTAGCCTGGCACAACAAAGGCAAACATTAGTCGACATGGTGGATGACATTGCGTGTTTTCCAAATCTGGTGTAGTTTTCATAGCGACGTGATTCGAGCTGAAGTTCGTCTGGTACAGGGCGCAATAATGCCGACTACCTTAGGGCTATTGTAGCCCCTATAGAGAACTATACTCACCTAAGAGGGTTTGTACTGATTCATCTCCTACAGCCTGCAATGATCAAAACCGTAACTGTGGGTCTCTGGCAGCCATAGCCAGGAGCTTCAAGCTTCATCCATTTTCAAAAATTTTCAATGTTTGGTCATCAATAGTGATTTTAATCACTGAGCCAACTCTTCCAGAGTGTGTTATTAATCTAGGAATCTCTTTTCAGAAGTTTCTCTACTCGAAGAGTCAACATCAAGCTCATTAAGACCAACATTTACCATCTCTAGCAACATGAGCTACAGATGAGTGATTGTAAGCACTAAGGCACTTTTTTTAAATCATCATTGTTGCTAATACCTACACAATCTGAATGCTTTTATCAAGAAATGAAAACAACTAAGTGCTCTGCTTAAAATTGTAAGGCTATGTGTACAATTATAAACACATAGTCCATCATACACTAGAAGTATATTGCATATCTTGAGTGACTTTGTTTCAAGTATACTAGTCAATGAAATCAAAATGATGAGTGTCATTGTACTCTCCTCGGAATCATCAACAACAAGCATTGAGATCATAGACCAACCTTGTCCAACACAAGCTTTATTATGCTTGATTTTCCATGCTTCCGTCGGATTTTAATCACTTTGTTCAAAAAATGGGTTCCACGGTCCGATACTATTTCTTTTGGCGGACCAAATTGACATACGATTTGCTCTAATAGGAAATTGGTGGTTTCCTTTGCATTGTCTTTCTGTGTTGCACGTGCTTCCAACCACTTAGTAAAATAAACAGTTACTACAATAATATACCTTTTCTGTGCAGTGGATGATGGACTAATAGGGCCCTTAAATTCAATCCCCCACTTCTCAAACGAAAGGATTGCCATAATAGGAGTGAGTGGTCGCTTCCTATTCTCTCGCCTATCATGTCGTTGACAATTTTTTCATCTTTTAACATACTCGAATGCATCCTGGAAAATGGGCGGCCACCAATATCCCGCCCTCAAGGCTTTTTGCGTAGTTAGCCGCCTAGCAAAATGACCTCCGCAGCAGAGTCATGGCATTCTTCTAAGATGAAAGGGACCTGGTTAGGCATTATGCATTGGTGGTAGATATCGTCTACCCATTGCTGATACAACGTGCCTACAATTATTGTGGATTTTAAAGCCTGATGCTTAATCTTTCACTTTTCTGACTTTGATAGACTAGCTCCAGTCTCTCCCGTCGACAAATAATGTGTTATCGATGCATACCAGGAGGAAATAGATGCCGTGTCAATCTTGAACAATGAGTCCCTATCTCTGCCTTCAGTCAAAGCTTCCTTTGGCTCCCCAAAGTCCACAGGGCACTCTACGATACCCTGCAACTTGGGTGGCTTGCTCTTAACCTCATAGTCAAATTCTTGCAAAGTGATTAACCACTTTGCCAAACGGTCGAGTGGTTGTAGCTTATTCATTAGCAGTTGTAGCCCTTCCACCTTTGTATAAAGGACAACCTTCTCATAAAGGATGTAGTGCCTGAACTTTTTAGTCGCAAAGACCATCGCAAGGCACAACCTTTCCATATAAGTATAATTAACTTCAAATACACCCAACTTCCGACTAGCAAAAGCAATCGGGTGATACCACTTCTCTTCCCACATCTGCACTAACCAACAACTAATGCTATGCATGGTAGCTGCTAAAAAAATATAAAAAATTTCACCCCTCTTTGGTGCTTTCAGCACAGGTGCTCTTATGAGTTCCTACTGAACAGTTGAAGGATAATAGATTTGTCAATGGCAATGTTCTTTCTACCAATGCATTTATGAACCGTCGATAATATCCAACTAATGACAAAAAGCTATGGACCTCTTTGGGGGTACATGGCAGACCCATGGAGACTATAGCTTTGATTTTTTTTGGATCCGTCACAATCCCTATTAAGCAAACTACATGTCCCAGTAGGAGCCCATAAGGTACACCAAAAACACACTTCCTCGGATTGAGAGCTATGCAAAATTGTTTGCATCGCTCAAAACATTTTCGTAAAACAATCAACTGTCTTTCTCTCATGGTGGCTTCCCCTAAATCATCAATAAATACCTTCATCTACTCAGGGGAAATGTCACCAAAGGTCTTATCGGCAATTCATTGCCAAGAACCATGCGCATTGCATAGACCAAATGCCATCATATGATACGCAAAGGTCCCGAAGACTGTTATGAACATTGTTTTGAGCTTATTCTCTTTTGCAATTGCCATCTGATTGTAGCCCTCAAAATAGTCCATGAAGGAATATATCTCCCTATCCGCCAATTGATCCAGAATCTGGTTGATAAAAGGCAGTGGGTAATAATCCTTAACTATTTTCTTATTCAACTCTCGAAATTCCACACACAGCCGAATTTGATTATTTTTCTTCTTCCTAATCACAACTGGTGAACACCATTCAGGGTGCTGCATAGGGAAGATCAAACCCACTTTCCGTAATTTCTGTAACTCCTCGAACAGCCCATCCCGCAACTCAAATGGCATACACCTAACTTTCTATCGCACAGGACGGCTTCTTTCCTTTAACAGAATTGTATGTACAGCAAGGCTGGGAGGAATGCCTCTAAGTTCATCGTAACTCCAAGTGAAAATATTGCAGAAATCTTGCATTAGAGTGGCATAATCCTCCCATTCCTCTGTGCTAAGCATAGAACCTAGCTTTATTGGCCGTTCATCGTCTCGCATACCAATGTCTATTTTGATAACATCTGCATCCCTTATTCTATCTTGAGCTTCTAATGGCTCATTCAACATTACTTGATAGACGTCTTTTGTAGTTGATCCCTCCTTGGATTCATCAGTTGATGACGTCTCACTTGCAGACACATCTTCCATAGTCTCTAACTTTGTAGAAGACAGGGGAGCTCACTCACTTTGAGGTGATTTAGGATATGCATCGACTACCACACGTCTAGCACCTCTACCAAATATCAATCTACTAGTGGGTATATCTACTTGACAATCTTCTTGTAAAATCCAAGGTTGACCAAGCAATACTTGGTGACTCGGACGCCCTAAAAATCGGATTACCCTAAAGTTCAACATGCATTCTACGTTGGCAACTGTCACGTGGACTTTAGTAATGCAGCCCTCTGGTTGTTTCAGACTATCGTCAATCATTCTAAGGATTGTGGAGGCATATTTTTGAATCGCAAGACCCAACCTCTCCATCAATTCAGAACTCATAATATTAACTGAGAATCCTGTGTGGATGATAGCACTATCCACTAGAATCCCATCAACATAGGCTACAACCCTTGGGCAATGCTTTTCGGAATGTTCAAACCAGTCATCCCCTACCCACGCTATTCCTCCCAAGGGTTCTACGATATAACCCGTACGCAAGATCTTTTTAAATTCTTTGCATACTCCTGGTGACAACTTCATTACCTGCAAGAGATTCATGTCTGGTTTAACATCGCAATGGGAGCTAGCTAAATCAAATTCGTGATAATTCGCTAAAGCTCGCTTCTCGCGCCAAACCATCTTCTCATTAGGATGCTGCACTGACTTTATTGCCTCTTTTTTAACTCTTACCTTCTTTCTTGATACCTCTTTATCTCTTTTGGCATAAGCCTTACTCTCTATGGGCTTCAGAGGTTCCCCTTCCTCCTCAAGATTTAGAACTTGCATTCCTTTATCATCTTACCTAGGGTTTCCATCGACAGATTTTATATTATCTTTGTCGCCTTCTCTATGTTTTTGCCTCTTGTTATGGCACCTAGGCTAGAAGCTTCAATGCCATTAACATGCATAGCCTCAATGAGGCTCACCCCACTGCCACCTGGCAGTTCCTCGACAGTAGCCTTACCCCTTTGGAGTATTTGTTTCGGCCCATCATCCTGTTGAAAATTGTTTCGTTGCGCACGATCATTAACAGGCCTTGGTAAACAACTGCCTTGCTGGAGGAAACTGATCTTGCTCCAACAAGTGGCTGCTAAATGGCCAGACTTCCCGCAAGTGTCGCACTTGACATTTGGAAAATTACGTGGATAATGTTGCCCACCACACCATTTCTAGTTGAATCTAGAGGGTGCACCCTCTTCGGGGAATCGACTCCCTATCAGATTCTATTGTTTATTTAAGAAATTAACATCAATGACTATTTGCTGATATTGTTCAGAGATCATATCCATATAGTGCTTCATCATGTCCTTGACTTCACTAAGGGCATTTGACAAACTCGACTCATAGACGTGATCATCTACCCGTCGGTCCCTTGGCAGCACAATTTGATTAGGCATTGGTTGCGTTGGTTTTTGACCCACAGGAACGACGTTAGAGTTCGCTAGTTGGATTCCCACATTTGGAGGCATCTGACTAGCCATAGGCATAGTCACACTAGGCAAAGCTGACAATAAATGCACATTTGGCACCACATTCCTCTCCCATTAGGGTTGGCCATCCCCATCCCTTGGCTTCCACTACCATTGATTAGTTGCAAATTATTTCCTATTCTAAACCCATATTTGGATTGATTCGAGAAGCATAGGCCGCTTGCAGTCGGCACTCTATTTCTTGCACTCGTCTAATGGCAGTGTCTATATCCGTCAAGGTGACACTACTCAGCTACACTTGGATGTTAAAATCAAGACCATTCAAGAAGTATTGCAACTGGGCAGTGGGTGGAATAGGGATAGAGGCATCCAATTTTTGGAAAACCTCTTTGATCTTCTTGGCATACACTTGTATATCTTCGTGCAGTTCTTGGCGTGTCAAATTCAACACGTGCAGCCAATATTGGCCACCTCTCTCAGGGAAAAACTCCCTTTGGAAGGCTTCATAAAATAAATCCACGGTGGTTATGGTTTCGACCTCAAGGCCATGATACCATATAGCTTCCCTTCCTTTCAGGGTCATATTGAAGAACATCATTAGATGCCTTTTCTCTCAGATGCGGTAATTAAACATCAGCTTTTGAAACTCCCTTATATGAAGCTCCGCATCCTCTTCCACCAATCCATTAAAAATGGATAGGGAGAAACCTAAGGCTGGAAAATCTGCCATTCCCACTGGGATTGCGATAGATTACGCCATGGCAATGATCGAATTTGCTAACAGAATCAGGACAAGAAAAGTTGTCACGCCACTTGAAGTGGATAGATTAATTGGGAGGGGGAAGTACTAGAACTTTCACCTCCTGGAGGACTTTGATTCAGGCTAAGGGTATTAAGACCCCGCCCTTGAATAGGTTCAGGACTACTCCTTTTAGGAGAATAATGCCTATTGATTTTGGCCCTCCGTCTAGCCCTCTCAGCTCTCTCTTGTTTTTGGAGTTCGGCTTGACGGATCTCTTCAAAGGACATCAACTAATAAATAGGTCTCAAGAGACCCTAGATTCGGAAATCACTACTTTGAGGTGTGATGGGACCTAAAATGGGATGGCAATGGCTATAGCACTAGCCGGACCTCATGCTCATGACACACAAACACCCTCACGGCCTCGCGGACCAGGAGCGTCAATCTAATGCTAGAGGACAAACTGTCCTAAATCTTAATTCATGCGTTTATAGTCTATAGTCCAACGTTTCCCTAAAACTCCTCAAAGGGAGAACCCAAAGTACATAGGCATAACGCCTCGTCACACACACATAGGAGGCACTCCACCGACTAATAGTTGGAGCCCCACTACAGCTCTCCTACATCGCAGGGATTGGCCCTTTGATGTGCTGCTAAACATATAACACAAACAAGCACAAACTCCTCTCAAGGTACCAATATTTTACGTTCTAGGATGTACCATTCCTCACTACACCTTCCCCTTAGATACCAATGGCTAACCTGCAACTTAGGACATCCTCTCATGCTCATCGTTGGTCACAACCTAAGGAAAACAGGTGCCATGCATCCAAGAGGTTTTTTTGATAGCTTTTAATTATTATGCTTAATGCAAATCGTGTATGGTTATGTGCTCAAACAAAAGAAAGATCAGCATTGTGCATGGTGCATAAAGCATTCTTTCCATGAATTTTACTAACGCGTGCTGCGTTGAAAGGAGGCACCGAGCCATATGCTCATCCTACCATCCTCTTTATTTAAACCAGTTTCTATATGCCAAGTGCAATGCATAAATCAAATCTTTTCTTTATCTTTCAATGTTTCAGCCCCTCTTCATCTAACTCTTAGCATTTCGCATCATTGATCAGTTGGATAGGGTTTCTATGCATTTCTCCCTTTTAAAAGAACAATAAATACGCACAAAACATAGAAATGGGGACAAACCGAGGCCAAACTTGTGCTTTGCCATCGTTATACATTGCATAAACATAGATATAATTTTTCCTAATTTTCCTCAGCCCATTTTCTATTTTTTCCTAATTTTAAACCCATTTTTTCCATTTTTAGGTATTTTTTCCTATTTTTCTTTAATAAATAATGATTCAAAATGAAAATTGATTGTGGGCTGTGGCCCTTAGGTTCATTGACAGTAAAAACTTAGATTTAGTTGGTGTGACATATCATATTTCTCATTTATATAGCAAAAACCCCAATTTTACCCTTAAAACGCGTGTTTTTAATGTATTTTAACACTAATTCCGACCATGTAGCCTTATATTTTCTGACTTTCAGGTTGCAAACAGTTGAAACTCATGGAAAAAATATCATAATGAACTTTCATCCCATATGAATAAGGTTTCATAAAGCAAATAGCATAAAAAGATCATTTTTCTTCATAAAAATAGCATTACCACTTATTTTCAGGTCTCGTGTTTTTTATGTATTTTAACACTAATTCCGGCCATGTAGCCTTATATTTTTTTATTTTCAGGTTGCAAACAGTTGAAACTCATGGCAAACAATATCATAATGAACTTTCATCCCATATGAATAAGGTTTCATAAAGCAAATAGCATAAAAAGATCATTTTTCTTCATAAAAATAGCATTACCGCTTATTTTCAGGTCTCGGTTTCTTGATCTTGATTATGGGACTAATTTCCAGCATGCATTTAATGCTCGGCATCTTTAAGAACAACACTCTTCATATCTTCATCCATCCGAAAGCAATCTGGTCTCATCCGGACAAGCTTTCCTCCACCATTCTTCATTGTCTTCTTCCACACAAGAACAACCCCTTAAGGGAGAGAGAGGGAGGAGAGAGAAAGACTAGATTTCCATCTCTTCATTCAGGCCACCATTGGATGAGCGAAGACATGCGATAAGATCGGCCCATAGAGAGAAGTTTCCCCCTATTGTCCATTCCATAGCTTCTTCACAGCCAGAAAATCATGATGTGGAGAGAGGAGGCGCAAAAATCGGCCATTAAACTCGTAGAAACAAAATATCCATAAATATGTGAGAGACAGAAAGAGAGAGAGAGAGAGAGAGAGAGAGAGAGAGAGAGACTTACCTGATTCTTTTGTTAGTCGATTCTTGGACAAGATACTATACCTGTCAAGGTAAGGGTAGTGCAGGGCCACTCTCGTCATGATGCTATTCAATATTGACTACATATAACACAATAGTGTACATCACACAAATGTGTATAGATAAATTCACACCTATCTACCTGCAAATACATATGCACATTACAACAATAACTTAGAGAACGAATGCAAAATTATAGTAACATTGAATAGCATGTTACTATTTAGTTTGGGAAGCAATTTGTAGACATATTTAAGCCCAATGATAAATGAAGGCGGGTTACAATGTGATGTTATTACAATGTGACGATACCTTTGGACTTTTTAACAAGTGTCGTATTGATGCTTTTGTGCAAATTTTAGGCGCCAATAACCTCCATTAGCATGTCACCCTAGTTTAGGGCTCTCTCTCTCTCTCTAAAACAATCCGCTCTCTTTGTGTTTCCAATAGCCAATCTATTTGTAAATGCTTTGAATGATTTGTAGCCCAAAACGAACCGCCAATAGTAGCAACAACCACTTGGCTTGGAGTTCACAGCCACACATTTTATGCAACACAATAGCAATGAACAAATAGGTCATGCCTTGTTGCATCGCAGTAGCAACCAACACACTTGGCATCACCCACCACCCAAAGTCTTCAATGAATACTTGATTTATTACAAAGCATGTTGCAAACCTTATGTACTTCAGGGTGATGGATTTGAGGCACTGAAAGTAGATAAACAACTCATCCATATGCTCAGAATATTTTTATTGAGCCTATTTGCTATCTGATTCTATACTTTGCTTACAATTTTAATTGGTTGAACATACACAATTCAATGGATTACTCCTCTTTTTTTTCAAAAAGATTTGCGTGACAGTAGCATTGAGAGACCTATCCAAAATCAAGGTAATTGTGGCTCCTGCTAGACACTCAACTCAATTACCTTCATTTTGGGTTGTCCAATGTTAGCTTCCAAATACCATGCCTTAGGCATCATAGACAAGTATATATAGCAACATGCAAACAAGAATCTAGTAATAAATGGACATTGATAATTCTCTTGAACTAGGACATTGGTTGGGCTCATCATTGATCCCTGTTTTAGCAATGCATCCTGTAAATGAATGTCTTGCATAATTGGGCAGAGTGAAATGCTAAATTCATAATAGAGAGAGATAGATATGTGTGTGTGTGTGTGTGTGTGTGTGTGTGTGTGTGTGTGTGTGTGTGTGTGTGTGTGTGTGTGTGTGTGTGTGTGTGTGTGTGTGTGTGTGTGTGTGTGTGTGTGTGTGTGTGTTTGCATTTGGAATTACAAATTTTTCTAAGAAGATATAGTTGAAGACATGCTTACTAATGATGGTGCTCTTGTTGTTGCTCCACAAAGAGATGAGAAGGAAACTCATGATGGTGCTGCTCTACTGCTACTCAATACAAATTTCACAATGGAAAAGTTTTTGTTGCTTATTGTTGTTTGAACAAACCTAATCGTCAAGGAAACAATTTACCATACTGTTTTTTCCTTCTACAAGAATTTCTCGCAGCCATAAGCACACCCAATTTAAAAATTAAATTGACCTCTGTCAGGATTAAATAGTGTAGAGAAATTAGAAGAAAGCATACCTGTCAAAATAGCTTGACTCACAAGATGAAGCACGATGCTGAAGACTTGCTTCTTAAGGCTCACCACCTACTCCACAAAGTCGTCATTATCTCTCACCTCCTCAATGTTGATGGCCTTGCACACAATCATTTTCCTTCTAAAGCCTCAAATCTTTGAACCTAACCTCACACATACCTGTTTGGTAGCAAATGGTGCCTACACACACACACACACACACACGCACACACGCATGCGCACATGCACACGTGCACACGCACGTGCACACGCACACGCACACACACATAGAGTTAACAGAAAGGTGTGAACTCAAAACAAACAAATGAGTAGAGTAAATACATGTGGTACTTGCACATCTTATCTCCTTGCTCACGTTACCTAGAAAGCTTGATGTCTCTCAGATCACTTAGAAGCCGAAGGTTCTAGAATGGTGGCATCATAGCAGGCATTCTTCGGATGTGAGCAGCAAACTATGTGATAGAGAAGCGAGGGAGGCTACACAACAACGATCCTTCTTGATTGGTGCAAGGAAGACCCAAGCATGCAAGAAAAGGAGGCAATGAAGGGAAGGGGGCAGAAAACCTGGTGAACACGATGAAGACAGTGGTATGCCAAGCCCCACTAGTGTAGGCGCTCAGCAGTGGAGATGGTGGTCAATGGTGGGAGCCAAGGAGGAAGACCACAAGAATGTCAAATCCTATTCTTGGTATTGAAGACCCTTTACACATGGTCAAGTCTAAACTTGGAAAGGGTTTTTGGGAGGGTCACAAGTGTGGGAGTGTTTCTAGGGGGAACCCCCAATTTTGAAACCCCCCCCCCCCCATGTGGCCTGGAGTGGTTTTTGGTTTTATCTAAAAACTGTTGGAGACCCCCCCCCCAAAAAAAAAACCCCTGCGTGAATAGCTCCATTGTGTTTGCACTTGCTTTCTCCATCATTAGAAATTTTTTAGCGACCCTAATTTTTAGGGAACCCACTATCACTGTGGTGGGACAGTTGAATACTGGTAATAGTGGGGCCTCAAAACCCCCACTAAAATTGGGTGGGAAGAGGCTCTAAGAGCACCTTTTGACGGCCCCTTCTCAGAACATGATAATGAACGTTATGATTTTCAACTTCACTTTCTCAGGAAATCAATTGACGGGGTGTTGAAGGCAATCAACTTCACTTTCTCAGGCAATCAGTGTTGAAGGTCATATCTGATTTTGTTGTTGCTGTTACACACTACTATGGCTCCCTTAACTAGCTATCGACTGTTAAAGTTTGAAACGATCAGTGATGTTTAGTAACTTTTTCAAATATGCAAAAGTTAGGAAACTCACACAAAGAGCCTGACGTTCACCATAATTTCCTAGTGTGAATTCTAGAAAGGGATCGTGGGAAGGTGCTACAAAAAAAGTAGCATATTTTCAACTACCAAATCCACAAATCTTAACTTAAAAAAATGGGACACTTAACTCCAATTAACCCTGGGTAATTTTTTTTGGGGCTTGAACTACCTTGCCACCGCACCATTATATAAGCATATACCCTAACGAGCAATGCTAAAAAAACTAAAACTCTCACATGCTTAAAAATTTATAGGATGCCCTCTTTGGGAATTGAACCTTTAACAGTATGCAAAAACTCCCTTGTTCCAAGTAAACCATGATACCCACATGCCCAAGTTGCAATAGGAACTTTTGGAATTTTATTAATTAAAAAACCCCTTTTGTAGGTTAACTTTTACGCCTTGATTTTCACCCTTTTGTATTTGTAAATATGTAGATTCTAGGGATATTAAATACCCTTATTTTGAGCTCACGTGCTAGAGGTACATATTGTTGACCGACCCTGTCACAACTCTATAGAAACAGAATTTGTATCCTTTTTCATTGGTATGGCTTTGTCTCCTTGAAGTAGATGGGCTTCTTTCCTTGAATTCTTTGGGATTCTCAACTTTTTCTAGTTTGAGAAGTTGCTCACGAATTTGCTAATTCTCCTCTCTAAGACTTTGAATGGCTTGAAGGATAGCACTCGGCTGATCCATTGAGACTCTTAAGAAAAAAAAATATGCTCAAGCACTCAATGCAAGGGCTGAAACAAACAAACTTATAATTGTAAGCACTACCAGTGTTGGGGGTGAGGACCGAGCCAAAGCTCTGATACCACTGTAAACGCCCCGAACAACGTAGTATGCTTAACAATTATGATATTCGCTTGTTTTCGAGATTTAATATAAAAGAGAATGAACACTTAAAGCTGAAAATGAAAATTACTCACAAAATTACAACCATGAAAATGTAAAAGTAATGGAGACAAGATTGAGGGTTGAAGATGGGCAACCCCCCCCCGAAGGAATGTATTTCTGCTCAAACCAAGTCCCTTAGGGAAGAGCTCAGTTACAATCAACCTGGGAGTGAGGAGAAGTAATTCTCACTCTCACAAGATCATGCAAAGATGTACAAACATACATGCTTATCTATTACGCAATGATAAGAACTAATTTCTTTACAGTTATGAGAGAAGAAAGATGGGAAATTAGCCTTTCTCCATCGTTGAACAGTAGTACATGGATAGAGCTTGCTTCTTGTTGCTAAAATGGAAGAAAGAGCTTGACAAGGAGGTGCTGTTATGAATTTACAGGCTTGATGTCCTGTAAAACAGCAGTGATAAAAGAGGGAATATGGAGGAATTCGATAATGGAGAAGTGGGGGATGATGATGGGGATGGATGGGGCCAGTTTCTGGCTATCTGTGGGTGCTGTACATGAGTTTACAACAAAGAAAAATAATGATGAATGAAGAAAAACGAGCTCTTATTTATAGGAGAGGGGAGAGCTAGTACAAAAGGGGAAAGTGGAGTAGCACAAGACAAGTGTCCAGCCACATGTCATGAGATGTGACAAGTGGTGGGACACTTGGAAACTTGTGTGACAAGTGTCTTGACACTTGTCTCTTCTCTATGGCCTTCCTTTTTGGGTTGAATACTGTCAAGAATAGGAACAACCAAATTTAGTAAGCACAGTCAGAGTACAGAACTTACTATTTTTAGAATGACATCCCTATTTTTTAGGACTAGCATTTTTAGGCTAATTCGAGGCTCCTAAAATTTAGGGACCTCCTAAAATTTAGGGATCTGCTAAAATTTAGGGACCCCCCCAATATGGGTGTCATATGAAAGCTTTTTCCGTGTACATCGCAAAAATGGTATCCGAATCTTCATATGACTTTCCTATGCAAAGAAATGTGCATTTCAAGCTTTCAGCCCACACATGCACATTATACAAGCATTTCATGATCATGCCATCTTGTTGATTGTAACTGTATGTTCTGGTGGATCTGGCCCACACTTCAAGGCATCAATCCTTTTTGTGTGCGAGTCTAACCCTTATATGCGTGAGTTCTAGTCACAGGCGCCCAATCGGGCCATATAGGTGGAAGTGTGAACTATCTTTTCTCTAACCCACCGCGTGGGTCCACCATAACCTGTGACCACTCATCAGTGGCCAGCTCCAATGCACTTTTCTTTATATCTAATTAGTGCAAAGAAAATAAATTTAATAAATCATTATATAGACAAATTAATGAAAAAGGATACAAATTCTGTTTCTATAGAGTTGTGACAGACCCCCCCCTCGAGATTGAGAGAGAGTGGCATCTTTTTTATAGCTTGTTGTCTTTGAATTGTTGATGTAGTTGATGTCCTTGAGCCCTCTACTCACGCAAGGAGGTCATCACTGTTAACTAGCTCCTACTTGCAAATAAACATTCTTAGAAAAGAAGCCAAGAACCATTGTAGACCAAGAATAAGAAGAGCACACAGATTCAAAATCCATTTCTTTTCATCACTTTCAAGCAACCACGATGTCCACAAAGGGAGTGTGCCACCCATGAATTCTTGTGGCATTGATGTTTCATACTGTCCCATGTTCTCTATGCCAAGCCTTTGCATTGTTGCACATATTTCCTCTTAAGAAGGCCATTGCCACTACTCATAGGCATTGGCCTTTGCTTTGGGATTTTTGAGGATATCCTCACCAAACATCAATTTTGCATCTTCGACTATAGTGTTTTCTAGGAGATGTAGATCTACGTCATCCACTATCCACCCTAAGTGAGCCTCGCCAAATTGGGCCAAGGCAATGAGACCATAATCCTTGTTGTTGTGGATGTCTAGTAAACTCATAATGTTAGCCATCAATACATAATCATGGTCGTCTAATATCATAAACATAGGCATGAAAAATATAGAACACAATTTTAGTGAATTTGGGAATCTTTCAAGTCCCATTCTTCATTATTTAGAATATTGGGACTCCAAAAAGACATATTTAAGTCTCCCAAAGCTATCATGTGACACATAATTGGAAATCTTATGAAAAGTGGAATCTATTGAGCTATTGAATGAGAAATTTGGAGTAACAATGTGAGAGTTATAACAAAGATAAAGTTTTGACCATGAGTCCTAAACTTGTGGAAAATTTCCAAATTCGCTAATAGTGTGTTATAGGCAAGCCACCTTCCTGGGCATCGTAGTGCATTCTCTAAGTCATTAGGGACAATAACTAGGGCTATGTTAATATTTTCCCTTTGCTGAGTAACCTTTTCCACCTGCTTCTCTACATCAAAGACCATGATCACCTCTCCCTCATCAACTTCTCTATTAGTAATAGTAGGTTCTCTCCTATTGCTAGCATGCAATGCTTTTTGTGAAGGCCCTTGTAAGTCATTCCCATGTGGTAGGAGATACAAGTAGCAAAGGAATGAAAAGGAAGAATGAAATAGATGATACCTCTTTGAGTGTAGTAGGTAGTCCTCTATGCCCTTGTGTGCACTGGCATGTAATTTGTTTGGTGCTTGCTAACTTTCTCTTGGTGACTTTGTTGGTCGTGAAGCCATCTGGGTGAACATATTCCTCTACATCAATGATCACCATGTCAAATGACTTGATTCCTTACACAAGGGCTTGGTTTTGTTCTCATGGAAACTCACACAGTGGACTATTTGAGCTCAAAAGTTTTCAAGAGAGATCCCATAACATTACCTTCAAAAACCCTAAGATTGCAAGGTCAATCACATTGCGTACAAATGGCAGGAGTTGTAGACCACAACAGGTGAAGATTGAATAGCAAGCTAAAGATCATATTATGGGAGAGCAGATAGTCAACAATGTCAGGGTTTGAGATACTTGGCAACTATGTCTTGAACAAGGAAAGGTCTCCAAAAGAAATCTTGTAAGGATATTGCATGGATTAAGAGATCTAGCTACGTCAAGTGAGCTATGAAGGTCAAGGAGAGTAGAGTGAAGATGCATTGAAGAGATAAAGTCATTTGCTGGAGCTAAGCTAAACTGAGCTTGAGAATAGTTGTTGAAAGAGAAGTGTGTGGAGTTAAACCAAGCTCACCATGGCTTTGATACCGTGTTAAGAAAAACGGATCCTTGAGCAAGTTTTAGCTATGGAGAATGGAAGTCAATGATAAGAAGCATGATGACTATGACCAGGCACATTGATTATTACTCAAGTGAACTAGGTTCCAAGATAGATTAGCTAGGACTCATAAACACAATCTTGAGTAGACATGGACAAGACTGGAAGTACAAAGTACAATAGCATTCATATTCGAATAATTGTCAATTACATTCTTTTATAGTTGCAAGATGGTACCACTTTTTCTTGTTGTACCTATGGGATAAAGGAAACTCTTCCTAGATCTCGGGGAGGGGGGGCGGGTTTCACTCTATACAAATCCTATATATCGCATGCATTCATGGCATGTTTTATATATCCCTATGTGACCTTTTTTGTGATATTTGTTTGACCCTTCTGTGCTTTTTACCATAATTTATAAATCCCTTTCTGTAAGTTTATTTTTTTATACAAGAATTTAAGAGACCCTTATGTAATAAATACAAAATACTAGTTCTATCGTAGAATTGATCACGAACTAGTTGCATCAACGCCTATCTGCCACATCACTTGATCTGCTACATTTTACTCATTTGCATCATTGCCAAGCTATCAACTCATCACCCACTGCTATGTTCTCTGTTTTTAGCCTCAATTGCTCCATGAGACATTGATCTAACCTTCTTGAGCTGTGTTTACTGCTGCATGACATCTTTGGAGATTTTTTTATGTGTTTTAGGATCCATCAAAGTTTGAAACACTCTTCAACTCATACTCTTTGCCCTTGACCTCAAGACATGAGAGTTCAATGTTTAATATTCACCTTACATAGTGTGTTTGTTGCATAGAGAATGATATATATATTTATCCTACAAATTGTTGAATGGGTGTTTGATTACATCAATAGCCATATCTCCTCCAACAAGGAGGCAACTATTAGGGCAGCATGTCTAGACAGCAAACACATACAATAGCTCCAAGTTGATGAAGTAATTGCAAATGTTGAGAGTTCTAGAGGTAGTAGGTAGACCATGAAAAAACTAGGCAACAATTAAATAGGCATGCAACAACTCAAGAGTGTCCCAAACCAACCAAACAACAACTGTATACTAGGAATAGCAGTAGGATAGCTGGTAACAATGCTAGTAATCAGGTCACTTGGCATTGTAATAGTTGTGGACAATAGGATAGTACTTCAACAAAACTCCACAAACTGGCAATGTCCTCCCAAAGGAGTGAGGCCAATAGTGAGCATCAGAGGGATGAATGATAGCTAGCTAAAATAAATAAATACTCTATAAGTAGACTCCTATTTATAGAGTATTTGAGATGTAATCTACTACAAAAAACAAGCCATTTAATAATAATAAAATAGCAGTGATGTGCTTTTGGGGCTACTTTAAGGAGTCTTAACCATGGATTACTAGAAACCCCAAAATTAGTGGCTAGACAATTACTCCATGGCTACGACAGCTTTCCATGCCTCAGCAAGTTACCTAGATGTTGCCAAAAGTCCAACCATACAAGCAAAGAGATCTAGAGTAGGTCTTATGATGTCGTCTTTATGCATTAGCTTGAAGTACTTCACCCAAGGGGACTAAGCTAGCATGGACGCATGCAAGAAACACACAAGTATGTAATGGAATCTACCTTAACACTTTGTTGTGGCATATGCTCAAAGCAATGTCTCAACATTTCATCCTCTTGGTTCTCACCATAGGGCTGAATCATTGTTGTCCATGCCACCACACCTTGGAAAGGCATCTTGTCAAACACTCCACAAGCCTTTCCTATCAATCCATATTTTTGATACATGTCTATCAACATAGTATCCACAAAAAAATCATTATCTAGAATTTCCCTGACCTTTGCTGTCATGGTATGTTTTGAAAACTGCTAAGGTGCTACAAGATTCAAGCAAAGAACATATGTGGGAGGATCTATAGACATGCCTACAAATTACATCATCTAAAATAGTCCAGCACCTCCTTGGCACACCCCTATTCGGAGTACCTTGCAACTCAAAAACTATTAAATATATTTCTTTTATTGACAAACCATTGAACATAAGTGAGAAACATTAGTGAAGTGGGATTGTGTAAAAGGATGTCTTAATATTGATAATAATGGTTGGAATCTCAAATGACAGCACCAAGTTTGTGGAGTTCTTCCATCTACAATATTTTAATAAAGGAAAAAATAAATAAGGGTCCTCTATGCTATAGAAATCTTCAAGGATGTAACATGAAACTGATATCTTCAAGGAAACTTATGCTTATTCAAGGTAAATTTGAAGGATGTAACATGCAACAGTGCATTAAAAAGAAAACTTGGGTTACCTATCCTAGAAGGATGCACAAAACTATGTAGGTATCTTGGAAACATTTGGTTTCTATTGCAAGCAAGTTCACAAAACTTGCTCCTCCTCATCACCATCACCATCCTAATTTGTCTCATGATCACAATACCACCTGTTATTTCTTTCCTTTACTAGATCCCTTACTTAGCTCTTTGCAAAAGCCAATCAGTGGAATCTTATGGGTTGCTAGTTGCTAAATGCATAGAAACCAACAACAACTACATCAAGTACAATACATTTACTAGATTATATGATAACATCTTATACCACAGTAGCTATAGTAAGTAGGTCTACAATAGCCACAACAAGTAGAATATATGATTGGAGCTAACAGGACTTGACTCTTCATCCAAATTGTTCCTTTTCATGTAGAGGAGATCTTGCCCTGGTCTACATCCAAGAAATTTGAGAAACATGGACAATACCCTATTTGCATTCATGAAAGCCAGAGAGATGTACAAAGCAGCCATTATCCATGACCCTAGAAACCCTGCCACAATGCACAGCAAAAAAGTCTACTCTCTTCTTCCAGCTTCTATCACCATCCCAATACTCATTATTTATGTCATGGTACCTATGATTATCTTTAGTAGTCCTATCATAAGTATCATGGTGGTCATGTTTTTTATCATTCCATTTGGTATTCCTATCTCCATCTCTATCCCTATCCCTGCACTTGTCCCTCTCACTTTACCTCCCCTTGTCCATGCCCTTGTTTCTGCCTGTGTGTCTATCCCTATCCTTCTCTTTGTCTTTGTCCCTGTCCCTATCACTCTAAACCTAAGTGACTGCATGCATTGAGCATGCAAACAAAACCACTTGGGTTTTGAGACATGCCCTCACATTGCATATGTTCAAAACAGTCCAACACATCTACACTACGGGCATGAGGTTGCATACCTTGAAAATTAGAGCATTACAAGAGACCACAAGACGTCAATCTCCCGTGCATCCTCTTACATCACCGTTGTTGCATAAATATTAGACATATACATGTAGGCTGAAGCAACTGTTTTATCTATCTAAAGTAGACAATCAAAAGACAGTCTCCCAAGTCTCTCATTCTACCACTTCTAACAAGCACCCAACAAAGCCATCCTTACTGGAAGATAATCACTAGATGGAATCATTTCAATAACTACAAACCCTCGTTAAAATCCCATGCATGACCAAAGAGATCAACCATACACAATAGTAGTACTATGCATCTAGTGTGACACCAATTTTAGCACTCATCTACATAAAACACATTTGGCCCTCATCTAGTGAGCATCCAATATTCTTGAGTGACTGCATGCATTGAGCATGCAAAAAAAGCTACATGGGTTTGGAGACACGCCCTTCCATTTCATTTGTTCAAAAAAATCGAACACATCTGCACTACTGGCATGGTAGCATACCCTGGAATTAGCGCATTCCATGAGACCACATGACTTCAATCTCCTATGCATCCTCTTGTAGCCAAGCTGCTGCATAAATATCAGCCATACAAATGTATGCAGAAGTAGTTTTATTATCTCTTAGACTCTGTTAAGAGAAATCCATGTACTTTATTACTGTCATGTACTTTATTACTATCTCAAGAGCATGCCAGCTATCTCAAGTACCTCTCTCAAGAGCATACCAGCTGTCATGTACTTTATTACCTCTCACATCTAGATAAACCATAATATTGTATTTAGATATCCATGCCAAATACCTTTCCTCACATCTCTAGAGCCTTCTTGAAAATATCATTACGAGGTTCCTGGATACACAAGAACCCAAGTTACTTTGATAGCATATCTCAATAAAGCTAATAAATCTTAGCAATGACAATTGCCCAAGCAGCACAGTGTGTTAAGAGAAACCCATGGGAAGTATGGGCATTGCCCAAGCACCTAAGACCAAACACATTTTAGCTATAAAACTAAAATATAATAATCTCCATTGTACTACCTTCCACCATGTTGATAGATTCGTGGCCCTACTGAAATTGTACCAACTCTAGAAGGGCCCCTCCCCATCTCAAAAGTGTGTATTTGAAAACTTGTTTGATTCAAGGTGCTACAAAAGCGACAAAACAAAGGACTCCATCATTTCTATTTCTATGAGCCACTAACATAGACAACAATATCCCATCTATTTCTCTAAGACATTGACATTGACAACATACACATGTACAAGATGACTATTGTACTTACCTGGTGATGTTCCTGATAACACAAGAATGAGTCCAAAAATCTGCCAAAACAAGACAAGAATACACAGCATGGCCAAATATTCTTGTAAAACCTTGCTGCAATACATGGCAAAGAATAGAGTTAGAATGCATTTTCTTGCTTGCATTCAAAACCTCATAATGAAGAACAATAAAACATACCTAAAGTACTAATTTAAACCCACTTTCTCCACCTTAGTGCAAAACCTTGTTGTAATAACTCTGGAGGTACAATACTCGATGCTTTATTTGCAGCAAGCTAAGATATAGTAATCATGTGAGAGCATGCATTGTCACATCAAGTCTAAATCCCATCTCAAAAATCCCATCTGAAAATAAGTACAATGCAGTTTAGAATTTTGCTATACTACATCTATTTCTATGAGCCACAGACATTGACAATATACACATGTACAAGCGATTGGAGAAATTACCTAATGATGTTCTTGATATTAAAATTATGGGAGGTAACCTGCATTTAACAGCAAAAGAAAGCCAGCATGGAAAATGGGTTTTCCATCAAGTAACACAAGAATGAGTCCAAAATCTGCCAAAATAACATAAGAATATACAACATGGCCAGATATTCCTAGAAATCCTTGCTACAACACATGACAAAGAATAGAGTTAGAACCCATTTTCTCGCTTGCATTCAAAATCTTACGATAATGCACACTAAAACATACCTGAACTACTAATTTAAATCCCCTTTCTCCACCTTGGTTCAAAACTTTGCTATAATAACCCCAAAGGTATAGTATTTGATGCTTTATTTGCCACATGCGAAGATATAGTAATCGTGTGAGATTTGCACTATCACATCAAGTCTAAATCCTGTCTCAAAAATGTGTATCAAAAAACTTGTTTGATTCAAGGTCCTACAAAAGTGATAAAACAAAGAACTCCATCATGCCAACAATATTCCAAGTAAAACCACAAAGCTGTGCTTCTTGTATGAGGAAAAAGAAGAAATAAAGTGTAATAAAATATTAATAAAAGTACAAAAGAAGAAAAACCTACCAAATTTTATTTAATGCCCCTTCACAAAGTCATTGAAAACATTCCAATCATTCTCATCTAGTTTGTACTTGTTTCTATTGCAATCGTAGGTCAGATTTGCCAAGGCAATGATACTATCAATGTCTATCATAGGAAGATCTGTAAGGTCATATGTAAAGCATCGTGAGCCTTTTGTCTTTTGGTACCATCCAAGTTGGACTTCCACTCCTAAAGGCCTATCTGAAAGGTTGAACCCTCTCCTATACTCCACATAACTCCCTCCAACCTTTCTCCTCATCTTTTGCACTCTTCCAAGATACCATATAGCATGTGTCCTTTTCTTACTTTGCATTTTCTTGTGCTCTTCCTTGTTTTGTCCTCTTGAAAGTATACAACACAATCAGATCCTATCCCAAATAGATTCTCATTTGACATAGCAAAAGGCTTCTCTTCCTTGTTATACTATACTCCTTAGCAAACCTTAGTAAGTCTATCTTTTGAGAGTGTGGGATTTCCATTGAGTTGACTCACTAATGTAGACTTGAAGAAAGATTTACACTTAGTAGAAACAATTGGGTTCACAACTTCTTGTTTGTCTAGCAGAGAACCCACTTCATGTCTAATCTCCCTTAAGCATGCATCATTATCACTATCCTCACTTTTTATTGACTCTTGACTAGTTGGTTGATCTTCTTCTTCTGAGTCAAATTCTTGTGCGTATGCATCTGTAAAGCTAATTGACCAAGGCTCAACCCACCATTTCATTTCATTCTTGCCCTTTGGTTTTACATGTTATCGTTCACACATTTGATGAGCACTTTTCAGCCCCTTCTTCAAAGCATAAATAATTTTTTCATCACTTGATACGCAATCATAGTCTCCTAGATTAGCTTCCAGCATGTTGTCTTTGAGATTAAACTCCCTCCAAACATGCTCTTGCTTCTTGTGCGCTCTTGCAAACAAAGGACCATTCTCTTTACGAGGTAGGCAAGCCTATTCAAACTCCCAGCAGTATGCAACATATCCATCATGTCATATGAGCGTTCTTGACCCATCATGCTCCCAATATTTCTAAAGAAGATTTCAATTGCATCTAAGCCTTTAAGATGTAAAGGGCATTTGAGACTCAGAAAGAAGTCTCTGAAATACTTGATTAACAAGACAACAAAATGGCATGAGAGCTACACATCCAAAAATGCCTCCTTGCTTATGAAGTTTACACTTAGCGTATAAGTGGTATGATGCATAATCCACAACCTCCAAATCTAAAAAAAGAAAGAGACTTTTCTTGCAAGATAGACTCGATCCATCAAGCTCAAGTGTGGAGACAAAAAGATGTCAATGTATCTCCAACAATTTCAAGATACACTTGTGTTCCGAACATACCCCGCTCTGTTCTGCATACTCCATTATTTCCTATTTCTTTGAAACACCAATGCACTTGCCTACTACATATTCTTTGAGCTCCTGCCCAGTTTTGATGATCATCTCACCTAATGTCTCCCTCTCTTAGCATATTCTTGTCAATAGAGAAAGCATCATACACGATGAGAACATGATTTAGGCTGATCAAAACATGACCAATAGCCAACTGACGCTTAGGCTTGTCAAGAACATTGACTAAATTTTTCCCATTGTGTACAAAGTCTTGCTCAAGAAGCCCATAAACTTCATTTTTTGAAAGTTTTGCTGAGAGTGGCCATCCATCCCACTTGAGTCTAAATCTACTGCCAAACTTGTCTACATAATCTAAAAGCATCAACTTTCATCGCCGACTACCACCATCGGATGCATGTCCAATGATTAGGCCAACTGTGGGCCCTAGCTTCTCATTCCACAAACTTAAAATGACTGCCCATTGCTTGCGAACAAATCTTGGATCAATCCGATTGCAAGTACAATGAAGAACTAGGACCAAGTGAGGGAGAGCATCATGCAAAGGGTTTGCAAGGAAAACTCTTGCAGGCCCACCAATAACAAAATTATGAAATGCACCAACAATCTTCTCATACCCTTCTTGTCCTTCTCCCACTTTGATCATGCATGCTGTCAAGCACTCATGATCATTTGATTTATATCCATCAAACCCCACAAGTGTATCATCCTTTGGGTTCCAACTGCAAGCATCGGTGAAAAAGCACAAACTCTTTTACAATACTTTCTTAATTAAAACAAGGTATGAATCCATTTTTATTGGAAAGGCCATGATATTGTTACCTGACCCACTTCTTTATGGCAGTTTCGTCTTCCACTAAAATGAAATGAACCTTCGACATGATGCCATGGTTCTCTTTCTCCTCTTGATAGATTTTGGCAATCGCATAAATAATGTACTGGTGTATGCCTGGTACAAATTGAGTGGCATGTCTTTTCCCTCTCTTTGTTGTTGATAAAGAGGGTCCATTAAGGTTGGAACTTAGGAAATCATGTAGCCTTGGGACCCCCCATATCCTCCCAACTTCAAATATCGCCTTTGTGCTTTCAATATATCTTCACTCCACACTTGACCTAATCATGTTTGTAGAAACGTCTTGTAGAAAGTCCCACAAGGTAGCTTTATCACCAAACTTTCCCAACCTATGGGCTTCAGTTATGTTGTTGCAGAACCTTTTTACATCCTTACGATTAAGAGACTCTATGTTGGCTTCTCTTAAAGTTTGGACTCTCACTGAAAGAATGGCAAATTGAGATTTTTTCCACCATAGCTGCATGCTAAGTTCCCTGACTTACTTTTTAGCAGAAATACATGTCATTTTTAAAGCTCATTCTTTGTGAGATAATCTAGTCTTCTTCTGCACCTGGTGCCCCTATATCCTCTTTTGGTCTTAACTTTCTCATCTCTATACAATCTCATTCTAAAGCTAGATGAATTAACTATCCCTTTGCAGTGGTGTCATGTGAATCCTTCAGATGGACGCCCATCCTATGAAATGCGTAGGTAGTTAATGTGACAAAAGCATACATTCACATGAAAGTTTGTGCCTCCATCTTCTAAGGTTACCTTGGTGTGTGGCTCAACAAACCAATTATTTCCATCACATTGATGATCTAAGAAGGGCTTTATCTTAATATACTTGTTGTTTACCTTAACTTCATGGCTCCAGAGACCCAAACAAAGCAAGTTCAAATTTACTAGCCAATTGGTAGTCTCTGTATCATGACTCGAAGAAGGGGTGAAAGCACTCATACTTGTATCTCCTTCTTTGTTGAAACAAAGAAGTTTGTGAGAGATCTTTTCTTTGGATCGTGCTCCATATATTTTGGAGGATGTGCTCGCAAGCCTGTGAGTATTTCTTTGAACCTTCCTTGCTCTTCATGAGTGACTTTATGTGAGAATTTGACTTTGTGTGCTCATTGAGGATTGTGTAGAGATTTGACCTTGAGGGACATAATCGCAGCCATGCATCATCAATCTTGCATCTCACCTTCACATGATTTTTGTCTTTAAAATTGTGTAACGTAGCTTCAATCAACTCAAAATCCCAATCTACAAAAATTTTAACATGAAAGGATTGAGTAAGAATCAATTCAAAAAGATAATAAAACTTTTGAACATAAAAATAGATAGGAGACAAAAGAAAGGTATAGTACCTTCATTTGATGCCATATAAGAATGCAACTTCTCTATTGCTTCTTCTATTTGTTTCTTGTCATCCTTTGTCGGTTGAGGTACTTCTTTGGACATATTTTCTTTTTTCAATCCTCGAGCAACCATATACTTGAGCTCATGCTTCTTACTCTCCAAGACATGGAACCTCATGAAGTTAGAGAAGCAATTGTAAGCTGTTATCTTTCCTTCTATCGAGCCTTTACCATAAAGCTCATTACATTCATGACACCAAATTTTCTTACAAGGGGCCCCATCAAAGTCTTTGGAATGCAGCTCAAACCTATCATCCCTCGGTATTTCCATTTCTTTGAGCTTTGATCTAACTCTCTCACATTCTCATTGCCAAACTTCAAGAATAACTCAATAGTTTACTACTCAGCTTTGTAGTCATATTTGGTTCAACCTCACAATCTGCATCAGCACGGATTGAGAGCAATGTCTTTTATTTGGAGGTGGAGGGAGAGAATCCTCTACATTGCATAAGCTTCATTTGATGCGAACTAGGAGCTAATCATTGATTGTCCATCATCCCTCTTATTGCTTGGTCAATGCATACCCTTCTTCATGAAGAAACCCAAAAGGCTCCAAGAGAAGCTCATGCCCTTCAATCTATTCTTGAACATGAGAGAATCTAGGTTGGCCTATGTCTCTTCTGACTATAACAAGGCGTATTTCCTCCTTGCTCTCACCATCGACAACTTGAATCCTAAAAAAGGATGCCATGGTGCCAAGACTCCTATGAAAAAAAAAAACCACAAAATAAACTCGTACAATCTACTTGCATAGAAAAAAAAATCCATAAATCTGTGAGAGACAGAGAGAGAGAGAGAGAGAGAGAGAGAGAGAGAGAGAGAGAGAGAGAGAGAGAGAGAGAGAGAGAGAGAGAGAGAGAGAGAGAGAGAGAGAGAGACCCATAGTCAAAGAGTGAGAAGAGATCACTAAAGAGAAAGAGATTGGACTTATTGGCAAACCACCATGAAAGCTTCATCAAAAGCTTAAAAGAGAGATGAAAGAGAAATCATACCTTGAAAAGTAACTAGACCTTTAACCAAAAGTAACTCTATTCTCTCTATCCTTAACCATGTTACCTCTAAAATGCCTTGTTATAGATGCATAGACTACCATTTTGCCCAAGATACCTCCAACTTTATCTTCAAGTACTTCAATTAGCTCTAATTAGTTGTCCTTGGTTACTACACTTGTCCGTTTCCAATTTGACATGCAATCCTTGAATAAGTATACGATAATAAGTATGGCATCCCTTTAAGGGAATCTATTGGAATTAGCGGTTTTAGTTGGTGAGAGTCCAACACTACTTGGATCCCTAAACCGAGATGCTAGGTGCCTACCACGCTTTTTTACTGTAAACAATCTCGTTTCAAGTGTTTTCAGCTTGTTGCCCACACTCCTTTCATGGAGGACATCGGAGTCTCAGCTGTCCCTTGTAATCTATAGTCTGGCACCTGTTTCCAGCCTTCCACCCACAGTTTGCAGCTGTTTATAGTAGAATGACTGCTGCTGATCACTCTCCATTCAGAAAACAATCTCATAACTTATTGTTGTTATAGCCCATTAATTACATATATCTTTGTTACAAGATTTGAATCCATCAAAGAAACTTTGAATTGTCCAAGAGAAAGAAGGTAATGCATCAAGTTAATGAACCATTATGATGAAAGCTAGAGATAATTGATAGACACTACAAGATACAGGCGTCATATTGACGTTCAAAGCGATGCAAATGTTCATTAAAAAAAAATACCACCATTGTCGCTAAAAGTTTTCGTATAAACCTCTCTACAAAATTGTCATAGAAAGTGTCGCTATATCTACATCATAAATGCGATGCAGATAGCAATGGTTTGTGAAGTAGATAACGATGGCAATAGTGACATGTGGAAAGAAATCAACGATGCTAATAGTGACAGTTACAGAGGGAAAAAAAATTTGTGATAAGGCAGCTTGTATAGCACCATGTACTGTATAACATTCTACAAAGCAATTACATGTTGGATACACAATGGTCATCTCAAGACGAGCGCAAAAACTACTTAAACCCATAAGACTCATAACTCATAGAATAAATACAGGACTAATAATACCAACTCATGACATTACATGGAAGCATGGAGAGAGAGGAGAGCCAAAACAAACATGAAAATCTATCTATAATTATTGCAGGATGCAATTTGATACAAAGCATGATAAGTACATCAAAGTAATAGTACATGGGAGATGCTTGCACAGATCAGAGGACCAAAAAAGAAGAGGGTTTGTGCTCCACAAATCTAAGCACATTCTACAAATCCTCGCCATCAGAAATCTCATTCCCACATAAAGGAGCATCAAATGGACTCTGCAAAATGAACAACTAGACATTAGTCCACCATACATAATGCATTTAAAAAAAGTGACTACAGACAAGAAAGATGATTGACTTACTGGGCCGCCATGTGCCTACTATTTATCAATGATGAGTGCAATGAGACTATGTGTCTCTGCATATCAATTCTCCAAATCTGTGGGGTCACGGTTTGTGATGGAGTGCTGTAAAGAAAACATAATACAATTGTTGGAAACATGATTGTTAGTACAAGTGATATTGCAAATAAGAAAGTGAGAAGAATTTAAAAAAAACTTACAAAGTCCTCACGATAAGTCATGTGGTCGCCTCTCCCCAGATGATGCACGACCCCTGCCTCCAATCATACCCTCATTGCCTCCCACTGTTATCGCCATCGTCTGAGAGAATTTGTAGCCTCCTCCCTAAGTCTCCACCAATCCTCTTGTAACGTGTCCACCTGTTCCCTTACAGGACACGTCTTGGCAGCCCATCGCAAAGAGGGTCTAGAAGGCTCCGCCTGGCACTCCCATGGAATGTTACAGGGTTTGCGATCTAGGTCTTTCCGAGTCTGCCACGTAGCAGAAGTATTCCGATCATTCCCACTTAGGACCGACCTGAATTAGGGTTTCCCCTAATGGTCAACTTCCTAAAATGGCAGCTAGCGTCGAACCCCATGCAAACTACTTACGCAGAAACGTCAGGGTCGAAGCAGATTCATGCTACACTTGGTTCAAGGATAATGGGAAACGAGAGGGACGCAAAGCTCAACCTCTCTGCCCATAAGGCATAGTCCCATTCCGTTCCCCTAAAACAGCATAAGTGGGAATTCTAGTAATCTAGACTTAAGATCAACATTCCTCGCTGTTCATTTTCCTTCGAGCAAAGTTTCCTGCTGTCAATTTCATTTGAGAAAAGTTCTCGGCCAATCGGAACCACCCATCCGTAGGACGGACCCATGGCCACATTCACCACACTTTCCTCACAGTTGCTTTAGTTGTCTAATTACCTACCACATTTAATTGGACATGCATCAAGAAGCTTCCTCAATTAGCCAGTTAGACACCGGTTCCTTCATGTAACCTTAGCACTTCACATAGAAAGACAATGTCAAACAAGTTCCTTTTCAACAGGTTATCTTACTTATCTTTGGAATACATTCATAAAATCCAACTCATAGGCTATTCCATAATCCGCCCAAAGGCAATCCATAATCCGCCGGAAGGCTATCCAGCAATCCACAAGGATTACTAATCCAATATTCTGCCATGTAGACTAGTATACGGGCCTCGAGATCTAATCTCGAGTCGCGTTGGCCTCTTGTGCAGGGCTCAGAAGACAAGGGATTTACGGCTAGAGCCCCCCTGGCACCCAAGCGTCCTCTTTCTCTAAGTAGCACCCAACGGAGATACCTCTCACGGCGGGTTCGGTCCACGTTCCCAGCGCGGCTAACAACCCCCTTGGTTAGGGTCAGGCAGATAGTCGGGGATAACTGATGCTGCCTCTCCCTTCGGGCCTTCAACCTGAAGCATTAATTATCTTTCCATCTTTAGTTCCTTAAGCAAACAATGCAAACAGTGCTCCTAAACTGTTACAACCACAATCAATCCAGTGGTCATTTATTTGGCCAACTGCTAAGGAGTGAATCCTTTTCTCTGAATGCCTCCAGCATTCGATCCGGGATCAATTGTGACTTGGCAAGATCCCCAAGGGTTTGTTTGTCCACCCTTTTGTCCTTGGGTTAGGGTCATACCCTGTTAACCCAACTTAACCAACACCTTAGATTTCATAAATTAACAGTAAATTCTGGTGACCATGTCGCTCTAACTTGATTGATCCTTTTCTTACCAAGCAATTACACAACTTCCCTTATCTTGGTAAATTACCCCAAGAAGGTGGTGTAACAGGATGACTACTCATCCTCTTGCAAGTTATACTTGCACTAGAACTTGCCAACCTTAATCCAAGGAATGTCAAATCTATCTTGTGACTAAACCATAAGGCCGTGCGACGTTGCAATTTGTTGCACAAGTGTCGCTCTTATCTCATGGGATCATTTCACCCATTGAATGGCGTTTCCTGGTCAAGGAATTATGTTTAGACAAGATGCAGGGTTTGGGGTGTCATCTTATCCAACCCTAATGGTACTAGGCCATCCTAGGGTTTCCAAACTCAATCCGAGTTTTAGCATTGGGTTGAACGATCCTTAGGGTAGAAACCCTAGATTGTTGTTTGCATGAGCGTCCATTTGACCCAAACATTCCGTGAATGTGGGTAGGACCTTAGAGTTTGAGGATTTTGACTTGGCATTCCAAGCGTGATATTAGGCAGCACTTCCAACGTGCCAAGCCCTAGCTAGTACTTGAGGTTTTTATCGAATCGGCTAGTTATGCCTATACGAAACCCTAACAGTTATAACACCACAAATGATTTGGGTAAATTGACCTATTTACGACAAGGATGATCCTTTCCTAGAGATGATAAACTTGATCTAAAGGAGAAAAATAGTTGTAAAATATCACAATACATGTAAACATGCGATTCATTGCTTCTACGCACCACAAGATCCCCAATAACCCTATATTTTCTTGCTAAAGTCAAAATGCATGATAACTTAAAGAGTAACTTACATAGGCCTACTAGGATTTTCATCGAGGAATAATGCCTAAAACCTTTTGTCTAAGTATTTGACTTTCATGCTTTGATAAGCCATACAATCTTTTCTAAATGCAACTCGATGAAATGAAATTTACAATTATTGACTAAATGCAAGATACTATTTTCCTTCACGGCCAATGCACTTAACAATTTCCTCTTTAACCCTAGGCAATATGAATTTTAGGCTACCACTTTGAAAATGCACGACAAGGCAATTTGCGACTAAGTTCATAGGGCGAGTAAGTGCTTTTCATTCATAACTTTGGAGATGCATGATATGCACAAATCCTAATCTATCGTTCAAAGAGATAATTTATCAAATGTACTTTTATCATTACGCATGAATTAACGATAAATGTAGAATGCATTTTCCCTATGGAATTAAGCGTACTTAAAATATCTCTTCATGTGGGAATAAATTCGTGGAACCGGGTTTGTGGATCCACGGTGATATCCACATGTAAGTTCGGGAAAGAACCTCCTGCAGGTGCGCCTTGCGACTTCTTGGGAGCCATCGTTGATGACTTGAACTTGGCAGATTACCCTTGCTTCTACGCGTTCTCCGAACAGCCTTAAGATTTCCCTTCTCCCTCGCACACAGGAGATTCCTTCACCGAAATGCGGATCTTTAAAAACCCAGGGGCTTGTGGGATTTTGGGCTTATGGGAAGGCTTGTGGGAATGGAGCTTTACGAGCCGGTTTAAAAATCGGGGAGGCACACAGGAACAAGGCCCAAGGGCCTTGTTCTTTAGAAGCTTCTGATTTTCTTAGAAAACGTGGGATTAAGGTAATGATTGAGGGGAGGAAAAATTATTGACTGACAGGAGGGGGGGGTTTATGATGGAACGGCGACGGCCTGACAGACTGGGTGGGGCAGCAACTGCATCGGCAGTCTGGCGACGAGTTCGTGGCGGTAGTGGCATTTTCCTAGCAGCACGACGGCGTTCGTCAACATGGTAGCCTATCCTCTTTCCTCATATCCCCCACTAAGGGGTGTTTATATAGGCTTAAGGGGGGGAGAGACTCCACACATGTGGAGCCCCCCCATGCTTCCCTCTTCTCCCATGCATCTCCACGTCTTCACCTCCTTCTCCCACTCCCTCCCCTCCAGCCATGCATCGGCTGGGGGAATTAGTAAAAAAAATTGCTTAATTTTACATCATTGTCCATTTTGCCCCCAGTGTTTCCCCGCGACTTTCACGGTCTTATACCCCGGCCTCGATTTCACAATGCAGAGGCCTAATTTTTGCGCGTGCGGGGTATGGATTAAGCTGCTGGTAATTATGATGCGGGAGATAACGTTGCACAGCTTTTACGTGGTGTGCGGGGAGTCAAGTTCAATAATATTTTTGAGCGGAAATATTACATTCTCTCCCCCTTGGAGGAATCGAGATGTCCTCATCTCGAGAAGAACTGGGGGTATTGTTGGTTGAGAGTACCTCCATCTATCCAAGTGGCATCCTCCTCGGGATAATCTTTCCATTGGACAAGACATTCTCTCAAGGTTCTGGACCTCAATTGTCTTTCCCTAAGATCTAAGATCCTGTCAGGACGTAGCTCAAGGACTCCTTGGCTAGGCATTACAACTTGTTGATCATCAAGTACATGGCTAGGATTAGGTACACACTTCTTCTGTAGGCTGATATGAAATACATTATGAACCTTTAGGTTCTCAGGGAGTTGCAGTCTATAAGAATTGGGTCCTAGGCACTTGAGGATCTTGTAGGGTCCACAATACCTTGGACTTAGCTTCTTGCAATCTCCTAAGGATAGGGAACTCTTCTTTGGGTGTACGTGAATGAAGACCATGTCTCCTTCCTCGAAGGTTCTACCTTGATGTTTCAAATCTGCGTATGCCTTCTGTCTATCCTTGGCAGCTTGGATGTCCTGTCTTATTGACTTCATTTGGTCATCCATATCTTCCAGCATATGCCTTGAAGCTTCAACCCTCAAGGTTGGATCCGAGAAGTTTAAAGGACTTCGACAAGCATGCCCATACAATGCTTGAAAAGGAGTCATATGAATGCTTTGTTGGTAAGAAGCATTGTAGGCAAACTCAACCAGTGGCAAGTATTGAATCCACTTTTTTGGTTCACGATAGCAGTGTGCCCTTAGCATATCCTCAATGACTTGGTTGACTCGCTCCGTTTGACCATCAGTTTTGGGATGGTAAGCTGTGCTGAAACAGAGTTGAGTCCCAATGACTTCAAAGATAGCTCTCTAGAAGTGTGATGTGAAGAGAGAATCACGATCACTAATGATTCTTCTGGGCAACCCATGTAGCTTGAATATCTTCTTGATGAACAACCTGGTAATGTTTGAGGCTTTATAGTTTTTCTTAACAGGAATAAGGTGTGCAACCTTTGTGACCATATCAACCTTTGTGAGTTTGAAGAATGCACACTTCTTCATCTTAGCATAAAGCTTGTGTGCCCTCATTGTCTCAAGGACAATGAGAAGCTGGGGTTCATGATCTTCTTCCTGTTTGGAGTAGACTAAGGTATCGTCGAAGAATATGAGTACAAAGTCATCAAGGTATGGCCTAAAGATATCCTGCATTAACCTGTTGAAGGTGGCAGGTGCATTTGTCAACCCGAATGGCATGACTAGGAACTCAAAGTGTCCATATCTTGTGTTGAATGCCGTCTTTGGGATATCTTCTTCCTTGATCCTTATCTGATAGTATCCAAACCTGAGATCAATCTTGGAGAAGATCTTCGCACCTTGAAGACGGTCAAAAAGTTCATCTATTCTTGGAATAGGATACTTGTTCTTGATGGTTGATTGATTCAACCCTCGTAATCAATACATAGCCGAAGCATTCCATCCTTCTTCTTCTGGAACATCACTAGAGCTCCCCATGGTGAACTGATAGGATGGGTGTAGCCCTGATCTAACAGTTGCTTGAGTTGCTCCTTCAGCTCAATCATGTGCGGGATGGACATTCTATAATGCCTCTTTGCAATTGGCGCAGCTCCCGGCACTAACTTAATCTCATGATCCACTTCCCTTTGAGGAGGAAGTTCTGTCAGCTCTTTAGGAAATACATCTGTGTACTCCTTTAGCCATGAAGGTTCTTCAATAGACTCCTGATTCTGATCTAGATTATTAAGCTTAATTAAGTAGACAAGTAATCCCTTTTTAACTCCCTTTATAATCCGAGATGCTTTGGCCATTTGAATTTTCAGCTTTCCAGCCTCTCCTTGAGTTGCGACCAATTCCCCTTTAGAGTTTCGAAAGGAAACTTCGCCCTTTTCATAATGAATGTGGGCATCATTAGGTTTAAGCCAATCCATTCCAAGCAAACACTCATGGATACCTAGGTTCATGATCCTGAATCTGACCAAAGTCGACTTTCCTCCCAGAAAGAATTCCACATTACATTAACATGTCTACTTCAACTTTCAGCCAAGAACCCTAATTACTTAACTTTTTATCAATATTCACAGTCAAGATAGTCACTGATAAAAAGAAGTCTTATTCCTTTCATATGGATATAGCCCTTTCGAAGTACAATTATTTCTTGGGGTGATGGAACAAGCTGATACATTAGTTTGAGGAGAATAAGATGTTGTTGCATTCAGCTACTAGAACTGAGTAATAGTACAGATTGGGTTCATCGATTTTCAGGAATCGATAGGTCATTGGAAGATTAGGGTATCTTTTCCTTTGATATCCATTCTTCTCATGACGTCCCAACACCTTGATCCTGTTGGTGGCAGGGATTACTTGAGTCACTTCCTTGTGCACATATGTGTTCTGCTTGACCCTTCGACCTCCGACATGTAGAGTTGCATTTGCATGAGCTTCAACAAAGATAGACAGCTTCACGATCTTTAAGTCCTCCATCCACTTGATTCTCTTCAAGTTGATTCGAAGGTACGCAAGTCGATGGGTAGCTATGTAATAGATCCCTGAAACATCTATCCATCTCCATTCCATGTACAGAGGCGATGGATTGTAAATGCGGTCTAGGATGTTCATCATATCGATCCTTTGTCGATAATCCGAGGCATGCATCGCAGTCATAAACATGACCTGGAATACCATGAACCTATTCCATGCTTCATATCTCTGCAAAACAGCATCAATAAATAAGGAAATGTTCTTAACAACAACATTTGCTTTACTTCTTCTTATTAAGTTTTCTTATAAAGACAGATCCTTCACTGATTCGCTCTGATACCAACTGTAACGTGTCCACCTGTTCCCTTACATGACACGTCTTGGTAGCCCATCGGAAAGAGGGTCTAGAAGGCTTTGCCTGGCACTCCCATGGAATGTTATGGGGTTTGCGATCTAGGTCTTTCCGAGTCTGCTACATAGCGGAAGTATTCTGGCCGTTCTCACTTAGGACCGACCTGAATCAGGGTTTCCCCTAATGGTCAATTTCCTAAAACGACAGCTAGCGTCGAACCCTAGGCGAACTACTTTACGCAGAAATGTCAGGGTCAAAGCGGATTCATGCTGAACTTGGTTCAAGGAGAATGGGAAACGAGAGGGATGCAAAGATTGACCTCTCTGCCCATAAGGCATAGTCCCATTCCGTTCCCCTAAAACAGCATAAGTCACTTAAGGTCAACATTCCTTGTTGTTCATTTCCTTTAAGCAAAGTTTCCTGGTGTCGATTTCATTTGATAAAAGTTCCCGGCCAACCAGGACCACCCATTCGTAGGACGGACCCATGGCCACATCCACCGCACTTTCCTCAGGGTTGCTTTAGTTGTCTAATTACCTACCACATTTAATTGGACATGCATCAAGCAACTTCCTTAATTAGCCAGTTAGACATCGGTTCCTTCACGTAACCTTAGCACTTGACATAGAAAGACAATGTCAAAAAAGTTCCTTTTCAACAGGTTATCTTACTTATCTTTGGAATACATCCATAAAATTCAGCCGGTAGGCTATTCCATAATCCACCCGAAGGCAATCCTGCGCGAAGGCTATCCAGCAATCCATGGGGATTACTAATCCAAGATTCTTCCCGTAGACTAGTATGCGGGCCTCGAGATCCAATCTCGACTCATGTTGGCCTCTTGTGCAGGGCCTGGAAGGCAAGGGATTTACGACCAGAGCCCCCCTGGCACCCAAGCGTCCTCTTGCTCCAAGTGGCGCTCAATGGAGAGACCTCTCGCGGTGGGTTCGGTCCACATTCTTGGCGTGGCTAACAACCCCCTTGGTTAGGGTTAGGCAGACAGTCGGGTGTAACTGATGCTGCCTCTCCCTTCAAGCCTTCAACCTGAAGCATTAATTATCTTTCCATATTTAGTTCCTTGAGCAAACAATGCAAACAGTGCTCCTAAACTGTTACAAGCACAATCAATCCAGTGGCCATTTATTTGGCCAACTGCTAAGGAGTGAATCCTTTTCTCCGAATGCCTCCAGCATTTGATACGGGATCAATTGCAACTTGGCAAGATCCCCAAGGGTTTGTTTGTCCACCCTTTTGTCCTTGGGTTAGGGTCATACCCTGTTAACTTAACTTAACCAACACCTTAGGTTTCATGAATTAACAGTAAATCCTGGCGACCATGTCGCTCTAACTTGATTGATCCTTTTCTTACCAAGCAATTACATAACTTTCCTTATCTTGGCAAGTTACCCCAAGAAGGTGGTGTAACAGGATGACTACTCATCGTGTTGGAAGTTATACTTGCACTAGAACCTGCCAACCTTAATCCAAGGAATGGCAAATCTATCTTGTTACTAAACCACAAGGCCGTGCGATGTTGCAATGTGTTGCACAAGTGTCTCTCTTATCTCATGGGATCATTTCACCCATTGAATGGCATTTCTTGGCCAAGGAATTATGTTTAGACAAGATGTAGGGTTTGGGGTGTCATCTTACCCAACCCTAATGGCCGACAACGTTCGGTCCTAGGGTTTTCAAACTCAATCGGAGTTTTAGCATTGGGTCGAACGATCCTTAGGGTAGAAACCCTAGATCATTGTTTGCATGAGCGTCCATTTGACCCAAACATTCCGTGAATGTGGGTAGGACCTTAGGGTTTTAGGATTTTGACTTAGCATTCCAAGGCAGCACTTCCAACGTGCCAAGCCCTAGCTAGTACTTGAGGTTTTTATGGAATCGGCTAGTTATGCCTATATGAAACCCTAACGGTTATAACACCACAAATGATTTGAGTAAATTGACCTACTTGTCTTACGACAAGGACGATCCTTTCCTAGAGATGATAGACTTGATCTAAATGATAAAAATAGTTGCAAAATGTCACAATACATGTAAACATGTGATTCATTGCTTCTAGAGAGGATTTTGACTTGGCGTTCCAAGCGTGATATTAGGTAGCACTTCCAACGTGCCAAGCCCTAGCTAGTACTTGAGGTTTTTATCGAATCAGCTAGTTATGCCTATATGAAACTGTAACGGTTATAACACCACAAATGATTTGGGTAAATTGACCTACTTGTCTTACGACAAGGATGATCCTTTCCTAGAGAGGATTTCGACTTGGCATTCTGAGCGTGATATTAGGCAGCACTTCCAACGTGCCAAGCCCTACCTAGTACTTGAGGTTTTTATGGAATTGGCTAGTTATGCCTATACGAAACCCTAATGGTTATAACACCACAAATGATTTGGGTAAATTGACCTACTTGTCTTACTACAAGGACGATCCTTTCCTAGAGATGATAAACTTGATCTAAAGGAGAAAAATAGTTGCAAAATGTCACAATACATGTAAACATGCGATTCATTGCTTCTACACACCACAAGATCCCCAATAACCCTATCTTTTCTTGCTAAAGTCAAAATGCATGATAACTTGAAGAGTAACTTACATAGGGCCTACTAGGATTTTCATCGAGGAATAATGCCTACAACCTTTTGTCTAAGTATTTGACTTTCATGCTTTGATAAGCCATACAATCTTTTCTAAATGCAACTCAATGAAATGAAATTTACGATTATGTAACATGCGGCCTTTTCTAAATACAACATTGTTAATGAAGTTCATGTGATGTGCAACCTTTAGTCTGCCTGACAATTTCTTTGCAAGCAACGTGCAATGTCCAATGTTTCATTTTCATGCCGTGCAACGGAAGTTAGCAGTTTCCTCATGCGAGTCATAACGAAGGAAGTTATTGACTAAATGCAAGATACTATTTTCCTTCACGGACAATGCACTTAACAATTTACTCTTTAACCCTAGGCAATATGCGTTTAGGCTTCCACTTTGAAAATGCACGACAAGGCAATTTGCGACTAAGTTCATAGGGTGAGTAAGTGCTTTTCATTCATAATTTTGGAGATGCATGATATGCACAAATCCTTATCTATCGTTCAAAGAGATAATTTATCAAATGTACTTTTATCACTACCCATGAATTAACGATAAACATAGAATGCATTTTCCCTATGGAATTAAGCGTATTTAAAACATCTCTTCATGTGGGAGTAAATTCGTGGAACCTGGGTTTGTGGATCCGCGGTGATATCCACGTGTAAGTTCGGGGAAGAACATCCTGCAGGTGCGCCTTGCAACTTCTTGGGAGCCATCATTGATGACTTGAACTCCGCGGATTACCCTCGCTTCTACGCATTCTCCGAACAGCCTCAATATTTTCCTTCTCCATTGTATGTAGGAGATTCCTTCACCGAAATGCGGATCTTTAAAGACACAAGGGCTTGTGGGATTTGTAGCTTATGGGAAGGCTTGTGGGAATGGAGCTTTATGAGCCCGGTTTAAAAATCGGGAAGGCACACAGGAACAAGGCACAAGGGCCTTATCCTTTAGAAGCTTCTAAGAAGCTTCTGATTTTCTCAGAAAACGTGGGATTAAGGTAATGATTGAGGGGAGGGAAAATTATCGACAACAAAGGGGGGGGTTCATGATGGAACGACGGCGGCCTGACGGACTAGGCAGGGTAGTAGCTACATCGACAGCGTGGTGGCGGGTTCTTGGCAGCAGTGGCATTTTCCCAATAGCACGGTGGCGTTTGTCAACACAGTAGCCTATCCTCTTTCCTCATATCCCCTACTAAGGGGTGTTTGTATAGGCTTAAGGGGGGGAGAGACTCCACACACGTGAAGCTCCCCCATGCTTCCCTCTTCTCCCATGCATCTCCACGTCTTCACCTCCTTCTTCCACTCTCTCCCCTCGAGCCATGTATCGGCTGGGGGATTTAGTAAAAAAAATTGCTTAATTTTTCATCATTATCTATTTTGCCCCCTTCAAAAAGGGCGTTTCCCCGCAGCTTTCATGGTCTTAAACCTCGGCCTCGATTTCACAACGTGGAGGCCTAATTTTTACGCATGCGGGGTACGGATTAAGCTGTTGGTAATTACAATGCGGGAGATAACCTTGCATAGGTTTTACACAACGTGCATGGAGTCAAGTTCAACAATATTTTTGAGCAAACCTTGCACAGGTTTTTGGCCACTCGGGCTTTGAGGTGCCACTCTTGAGTATCTTGCGTACGTCCGATTGTCTATGTGACATGTATGCACGCATGCACTCCATCATCCACCCAATGGAAAACCTCTCTACCACATTTAGTACCAAAAACTCCTCATGCAAAGATGCCACTATATAGTCCTTTCTCCCCTACGGTATATTTTTCCAATGGTGCAAAATGTTGTGTCAAAATACCTGTTGGCACAACTCTCTCATGCAAGACATCACCCACCTCCTCTCATCATTCATGATCACAGCACCTGTCTTGTCATCTACAAGGTATCCTTACCCTGCTGGGTTATGTCTAAGGTTTGTCCTCTCCCACTTTTTTGCGACCACGCTCCTAGGAATAACCAAGAGACCCCTACATATTTGGCATACCCACGAGGGTAGTATCTCTTGGAGTACCACCCAAAGGGGTGCCACTGCAAATGGTTGAGAAAAACCCAGAGTCACTAGAGTAGATGTCCCTATAGGTGTGTCAGATGTTGGAGGTGACAAGTATCCACCAGATCAATGAGATCGAGATACTACATTGGTGCCTTCACAACATCAACTTGAGCCACCCTCTCTAGAACCTTTATGAAAGCGAGGACTAGCATCCCTCTCTAGAACAGACCACGGGCTCACATCATCCACATTTGCACAACACCCCCCAAAACCACTCCTTCCATCTGGGGCCAATCTAGAGCATCGACCTCGTCTATTGGAAACCGAAGCATTAGAGCGTGCCAAAATAGATCTCACAGAATGGCTTGATGATGTCCAATACACCTCCTGGTCCTAAATCGGGCCATCTGATCTGGAGACATATGTGTAAATATCTCTTGTAACTCCTCATCGCTCATCCCTCAAATCATCTTACTCTCCATGTATCGTCAAAGATAACTTTCACAAATAGAAAATGATGTTAGCATAATCAATATAAAGATTTAGGTAAAGCACAACAATATAACTCTTCAAAAATTGATGCTAATTAAAATGCATGTTCTAAAGTATCCTTAAAAGAGAATCATTAACAAATTGAGCAGGCGGATACAAATATGACTCGGCCTATGGCCCCATGTCAATCTCCTGGCACAAGCTCATGTACATCGAAAGGCCTATAGATAGGTCACAATAGAAGGTGGAGTCCACTTCATTGTCAAAAAATTCATGGCACCCTATATCTTCATCTACATTTTCGGGGAGCTAGACGGCACTTTGAGGAGTTGACAGCACAACATACCACCATCAAGGTTTTCGGGTATTTAGATAGAAAATTACGTGCTCAATATCACATATAAAAGTGAATCAAAATTTATGATAGTTTTGTGTAGTGAAAAAATTAAAAAATAGATCATGCACCTGCTCACAATTGGCCGACAGGAAAAATGTCTGATGCAAATCCATCCATCTTTTCTCGGAATCTATTTCTAAAAATCTAGATGGACCTCACCAAATGATTGTCCCAGCTCCTTCCAATAACACTTTAAACCACTGTACATCGAATATAATCATGAAGAAGCTATGATAATCCACTAAGATAATACTTTGCAAGTTCCCAAAATACTCCATCTCATCTACAACGATGTTCAGAGATTCCATGGCCTACTATCAGCTCTCTTGCTCAAACTTTGCCATGACACCACAATTTGTTGTGGAGCACATTTTGTTGATGTGCTCAATACAAAAATATCACTCACACAACCATGTCACATTGTAGATTTTGTACTGTACAATGAAACGATAAGATAAGTTGTCACATATAAAATCTAGATAGGATAGCTTATAAAACATGCGGTTACCTTCGAACTACATTCCCTCGAGAATTCCCACTCCTCAGTAGAGACCTCTACCCCTTTGCGAGAAGCTGTGATCAAAGCTCCATGTTACCACCAGATAGACATAAACCGCGACATCTCCTCTATGCCCCTAAGATATCGAATTGATCAATGGCGTGTACTGCATCAAAGTTTTGATCGCACTTCTTTTCAAACTTTTATGGCCTACTCGTACCTAGTGAGCCACTTCTCCATGAATGCATGATGAAACATACAAAAACAATTCACTTTCTCCTCCATGGCAACATCCATCCTTTGTCCATTTCCAACCACCACATCTCTAATTACTCTATAATCATCCTTCAGCGAGACCATAGCGTACTATTGTCTAAATCCATAGTTGGTAGCCACTTTGAAATATGTATGCCTCTAACACGAGCCAACCTTCAACCATGCTATCTTCTGGTGATGACCGAGCTCATTGTTGCACAAAGCCCTTTAGGGTTTTCATGAAGTGCTCCAAGAAGAACAAACATTGCATATGGATGAGTCCCATGTGAAAGTATCATGTGCTTATCTTTTTCATTTCCTTTTCTTTTTCTCTCTTTTTTGCTTGAGTCTAAAGATTGATGGGTTGTATCCTTTTGGGAAAATCGTGAGGGTGGAGTAAGGTGAGGGAGATAAGTAACTAAGGGAAAACTATCCGAACCTAAAATGGGCTTAATATTGGCTCTAGGGCTCTAGTCAGAGGCTTCTATGCTCACAAAACCACCCTCACGGCCTCATAGCCAAGAGCATCTAGAGAGTATAAACTACTCTAAATAAATCATGCATTTGTATCAATTTTTAGTCCAACAAATTTTACCATCATCCCAAGTCCAATAGAGGGAGTATCCAAACAAACAGGTGATCAATAGCTCCATTCACATATATAAAGAGCTTCCCCTAGCACAATAGAGTGGTGTGGCTCCTATGGCTCTCCTACACCATGGGGATTGGTCCCAGGATGCATCGTCTCCAACATAAAATACAAGGTAACAGAATCCTCTTATAATATAACCATAACAATCTAGGAGGCCATATATAATCCTCATTTAATCAAATTTTCCAAGATATCGTATTATCCTACGGCAAAGGGGATCTTACACTTTCAACATCGATCATCACCTAAACATACAATTGCAATGCATCTAGTAATTTATATTTTGATATCATATTTAGATTGCATATCAATGTGTATGACACTCTATGCTCAAACAACTTAACTAAAAACCAACCAATGGAAAGTGTATAAATAATCTTTTCATGATTTCTTTCTACTAGCATCGTGCTGCGTTGCTAAGGAACATCACCAGTCTCTAACACATGCTATTGAACCCCTTAAAACTTATATAAACCTAGCCAATATACTAAGATATGAAAATAAATCAGCAACTTAATCAAATATATTTCCATTGCAATCCCATGCCTCCCACCGTTTACGTTTTGCTTGCTTGCATAAATGTTGGAAGATTTTGTGATAATTTTCCTTAGAAATAAGCTCTAAATAACATATAAATGAGGTAAACTAAGAAAAACCCTTATACTTTACCTTCATTACACAAGTATAAATAATCTCCTAATTTTCTATAATTTTTAATGCCCTCCTTAAACTAAATTTTTTCTATTTTCTTTGTCCCCAAGCTCCATTTCTTTGGCATTTTTATTTTCTTTATAATATTATGTATTTTCTTATTTTATTGATCTAAGAATTTAATTTGGGCTATGGTCCATCATCACATTTAATATTATTCCATACGAATATTGTATAATTACCCAAAACCAAGAAAAATATCATTTTTCACATAAAATATGTGTTTTGGGTTTTAATTAATTAATAACACCTGGCTATAAATAGGAGTCCTACATTTTATGCTCTACAGCCCTCGAAAAAATCACAATCAACCTTCAAATAGATTTTCACCACATATGAATATGATTTATGCCACAAAATGACAAAAAGATTCAAACTTCAATTGATGAAAAGAATTACCACTATTTTGTGTGTTCAAAATTTTGATTTTATGGACATCAATCGAACTCGCTATTGGTTTGCAAACAACATTGAACATCACTTCTTAGCGTCATCATCATTCTATAATCATCATGTTCATGTCAAACCATCGGTCTCCATCCTGCTCTTCGCTCAAGAATTGCCACATGAACTGTATATAGGAGAGAGAAAGACCGATTCTGGTTTTCTGCATGTAGGCCATCATTTAAAAATCCAAGACTGGTGATGAGAAGTGAAAAAATATAGTATTCAATATATAAAATCTCTAAAAGGGGGGTTTCTTTTAGCCCCCCATGGCCCTTTCTCTCCCAAAAAGGGCATTGATGCATGTGTGCACCTTCATTTTTTTCTTTCACAAACCCACCCCCCCCGCATGAAATTTTAGGGGAGGGAGGCCCAAAGAGCCCCCACCCCTTCCCTAATAAAGACAGTTTCCCACTTATTATTTTTTATATCCTAGTTGAGCACCCCCAATTTGTGTGTTTGGCGATAATTTGATGTCTGAAATTTTTTTCCAACCCGTCTCAGAGTCTCGCATTGCTTAGCACTTGTTGTCATCAATTTTACCACTTTAAAATATTCAAAAAATTCTACCACCACTGGGGGGATCTCTTTCGAGAAGCGATTTCAAAGTTTGTCTCCACGGCCACTTAAAATGGTATCCACCACTTCCAATGAGCTTCTATTTTTGCCTTGAATTAATAAATTTTTGCACATTTTTGGCTATTTTCTAGCCTCAAAAACCTACTCTTATTTGGCAACCACACAGGATAGGGCAACTCAGTCAGTTGAACCTGTGAACTAATCTATAGAAATAGAAACCATAAAAAGCATCAAACTGCTATAAATAAGATACACAATAGAGCACAAACATAGCTCTCACCCTTCCCCTAACAAAATCAAGACCAAAAGAATCCTCTAGTGCATCTAATTCTATCAAGGATAAAGGTTCTCTCTTACTTTGAGGAGATTCAAGATATGCATTTACTATTATGCGTTTAGCACCTCTGCTAAAAATTAGATGACCAGCAAGTATATCAACTTAACAATCGGATTGCAAGATCCATGGCCTTCGTAATAATACTTCATAGCTTGGCCGCCCTACAAACCTAATAATACTAAAGTTAAAAATGCATTCCAGATTAGCAACACTCATGTGGACTTTGGTAATGTAGCCTTCTGGTTGTCTTAAACTATCATCACCTTCTAGAGAAATGTGGAGGCATCCTTTTGGATTTTTAGTCCTAGCCCCTCTCCATCAATTCTAAACGCATAATGTTGATGGAGGATCTCATATACATGACACCATGATCTACTAATATGTTGTCTCAACATATGCTACCAGCCTTAGGCAATGCTTTTCAGCATATTCAAACCAATCATCTCCCACATGGGCTATTTCCAAGGGTTCGACAATATACCCAATGTGAAGGATCTTCTTGAACTCTTTACGCACTCCTGGAGATGACTTGATCAATTGCATGAGGTTCACGTCAGGTTTCACCTCATAAAGAGAATTGGCTAAGTCGAATTCATGATAATTAGCAATGGTTCTCTTCTCTCACAAGACCATTCTTTCTCTTGGTCATTAAATAGGCTTAGATGCCTCTTTCTCGGCTTTTATCTCTTTCTTTGGTAGTTCCTTATTGAAGTCAGCTTTGCAATTAACATCTTTTAGAGGACCGGCTTTCACATCAATGTTAATGAGAGCGGATTTTAGAGACAACTTTTGAAGTAAAAAAGGGCTCAAGAGGCCATAAAAAGACCAAATTTTCATGTAAAACGAAACGATTGTGGATCGATGAACAGGAGTTTTCCTAGATGGAGTTCGATGCCAAGAACCCAACGCAAGTCTCGGTTCATCGATTGGAGTCTATTTGACCCCGCATATAATCCCTGTGAGGTTTCGCGTTATGAAGTAGCTACATGATCCGGAAGCCAGAAAGCACATGGCAGGTGCCAAGTTTATAGATTTCGACATCTCCTCTCTCGTCTTGTGGATTGTTCTTATGGATCAATGTAAAAGAGAGGGGGATGGGCTGAGATGGAAGTTGTTTACAAAACGATGAAGCAAGAGTGGAGAGACATGTTAATCAAATTTTGATGAGTCATCAATAGTTATGAAGATGCATCAACGAGTCTTCAATGTCGAAAAACGTGCATCATAGTAAGTGATTTTATGAGAAAAATGTAGATTTTATTATTTTATGATGGATTCTTGTTTGAAATGATTCGTAATGCTTGGATTTGGTTGCCAATCCTCTCTTTGCTCAATCACGTTGAAAGAATCATAGAAAATGAGTCAGATAATCATTATATATAAAACACACAAAACCCGAAACTAGACAGTTTAAGAGAAAATATACTGTTTTCTGGGTTTTTTGTGTGCATTTGCTATTCCCATTGGAATGAAATATGATGAGAAAATCATTTTCTATAAGATTAATCAATCTACATATGAAAATCAGTAATTATATGCAATTTTCTATAAATAAGTAGAGAAAATTAAGAAAAAATATGGAAATTTAAATTTTTCATGTCATAAAAATAGAAAAAATAAAGGTTAATGTGTGTGGACGTATGATGGAGCTAGAGCATGAGGTTTAGCCTCAATTTAGCCCCATTTCTTTGTTAAGGTGAGTTTTTATGGCTTTCAATAAAGAAAAATACAAAAAAAACCCATACCTACACCTATCAACGCAAGCAAAATCTTAAACGATAGGGGGTAAGGGGATTGTTGAGTGGATAAAGTGTGCTAAATGATGATTATTAATGTTGCATATTGTCACTAAATTGATTGCTTATCATGAATTCTCTATTTAATAAATTTATGTCAATAAATTAATGACTCACTTTTCTTTAAGTGTTGATGATGATCTAGCATGGCCATGAGACCATTTAGAGACTAGTATTCCTAGTGCATCACTTAATGGGGTGATCATAGCACTGTGATAGGGATATCTGGTACAGGCACTACAAGTTATGAAGGGGGAAATAAGTGTCTACCAAGTGTAAGAGTGTACACAAGAACCAAGGAGTTACACATAAATGAAGATGGATTGAGTTCTAAGAAGAGGAAGTGCATTAGCATTATGTATATGTATTTATATGTGCATCCCGGGACACCTGGGAACATTTGCTTGTGTGTGTAATGAGCATTGTATTCATTTGGGGTTGTCCTCTCCCTTACAAGTCAACGTTTAAGGTCTTTAATTCTTTCATTAAGAAAGATAAGAGATGTGATTCTCTCACTAAGGAAGACAAGAGACGCAACCCTTTGGAAGTGAGGAGAGAAGTGTTTTTCTCTTTCTAAGGTCTAAAATGACACAAGTTTTTGTGTGGAATCCAATCTTAAGGTTGAGGCCCAAGGCAATCTAATGAACTCTCCTTATCTATGACTCAAGGTGGTTGCAACCACAAGTTAAGAGTACAATTTAAAAAGCTATTTTTTTTCTTTTTAGACATGGAAAATCCATTTTTAAAATATCTCGCGATAAAAAAATGATCTCTAAAAATGATTCATGTGGGTTATCAAAAATAGGAGATCTAGATTTTTCGTGTTGGATGTTTTTTCATCCAAACAATGCATAGAGAGATATCTCGAAATTGGTGCTATATAGTAGGTCCTGGAAACAACCACATCTTGCATGAAGATCAGCTCAAGTCTCTACCCAAGAAGAGAAGCTCTTGAAATTCTATAAAAGAGGAGGCTCTCCTTGGGTGTGAGAGAGGTGGAAGGAAGCATCACTTTGCATGCATCCAAGAGAAGAGGAGAAGGTGCAACTACTACAGAAGCTCTACTAAAATCAAGTGTTGCGGAAGCTCTGTTGAAATCAAGTTCCAAGAGGAGAAGAGAAGGTGCAAGTGTTGCGGAAGCTCTACTAAAATCAAGTTCCAAGAGGAGAAGAGAAGGTGCAAGTGCTACGGAAGCTCTATTGAAATCAAGCGCCAAGAGAAGATCCCTACACATATTGTGTAGGAGAGAAGGAGACTCAAAAAGGATCAAAAGGTGCCAACTTCCAAGTTGTGCAAGTGTTAGCCGGCTGTATACCGCGCAAGGAACCGTGATCTTGTTTCCAAGATCTAGAAGTAAGAATTGGTTTATCTATAACAAAGGAGCTTGCTCCTTGTCAATAATATAACTCCACAAGGGGGGGAACTGACCCATCTTCCAGTCCCTAATGTGTTGTCAGTTTCTCTCTCTCTTTTTTTTCGTAAAGTTTCTCTCTCTCTCTCTCTCTCTCTACATCTTTCTTTTCTCTCATCTATTCTCCCTATGTGCAAGCATAATATTTACCATATATATTTAAAGTATATAAAAAAGTCGAGCATATATCTCAGATCTTATAACATTGGTATCAGAGCAGGTTTCTTTACTTTTCTCAAAGTAAAGACAATCCTTGCAAGAAGAAGGTAAAAATGGAAATTGATGAAGCGCCTATCAATGAGCAATTACATGCTCAATTGATAGATTATTGTAGCTTGTTGGAGATCCGGAAGTACTTCAATTGATTGAAAACTTAAGGGCAAGGGAAGAAGCTACTTATAAAGGACTGAATCCTCCAAAAGATGGTGATACTAGAGGAAACACCATTGCACCAGTTGATGGTGAAGGTCCAAAGCATCCAATTATTGAGAAGCTTCCTAGAAAGAAGAAGGACTCTTGGGTCAAGAAGAGTAAAAAAACCTCACCTCGAGTGAGGCGGATAAGGAAGGAGTCATCTCCCTCAACAACCAGCTACTCCCCTGATAACTCAAGTTCCTCCTTCTCCTCATCAACTTCTAGTTCCTACTCTCTTGGTTCTAAGTCTCATGCAATCAGCAAACAAACAAAGAGGGGCCATAAGAGGAGCAAGATTAAGAAGACTAAGACTTTCAAGTCTGGGGATAAGGACATAAAGTTTGACTCTTACTCTGGTAAGAGAGATCCTGCTAAGGCATTAGCCTTTGTCACGCAATTTGAAGTTACTTTTTCTTATGGTAATTTCTCAGAAAAGTTCAAGCTCATGCATGTAGGCATGCACTTGAAAGACACCGCTAGCAAGTAATGGTTGACTCTCATTTTGAATGAAAGGAAACCCATGACTTGGGAGAAGTTCAAGAATAAATTTTATGCTCACTTCTTGCCTCCTGATTTTTAGAATGATGTCAAGAAGGAGTGGGATTGGCTGGGCCAGAAAGAGCGTGAGAAGGTCACTAGTTATGTGGACAAGTTTTGGTCTACTCTTCTCAAGGTTATTCCTTTCATGGAGATCACCAATGAAGAGAAGAAAATGAATTTTGAAGTTGGCATACTCTCTCATTTACACAGAACCATGAAGATGTATCCAGATGAAACCTTATCTTGCATGATGGAGTCTAACATCGTAGCTAAAAGTTTGCATACACCTGGTACATCTCGAAAGTTGGAGATGAGTTCTTATAGAGCTAGAAAAGAGTAGCTCTATGATCAACCAAGAGACATGACTAATCAAAGAAGACCTACCTTTACCCATGACCAATATTCAAAGCCAGAGGGTAACAAGAAGAAGCGCAAGTATCTCTCACCCTCTGAGATACAAAAGTACAAAGAGGAAGGAAGGTGCTCTCTTTGTGGTGAGTAAGGGCATATGAAGCCTGATTTTTGTCACAAAAGGAAGGAAGAAAATGTGGTTAAACATTCTCCTCTGCCATCCTCAAATTCTATTCTGGATGTGCAAGCTAGCACTCATTCAAATGAGAAGAAAAGACAACTCTTAAAGGGTTGGGGGACCCTCAAAAATCAACAAGTTTTGATACTCTTTCATCCAGGTTCCACATATAATTTTGTGTTAGTAGATACTGTTGAAAGGATACAAATTCCACTGGATTGATTGGGAACACAATTGGATCAAGTTCTTGGCATTTGAAGGACTTGCAACCAATTCTACTCCTATCCAAGGGAAGTTGAATCTTAGAATTGGGGATTACCGCAACCAAGAATCTTTTCTACTTGCACCCATTGGTAAGTGTAATGTTATCTTAGGCATGCCTTGGCATTACAAGATTAGACCTCTTCCCAATTTTGTTAAGAAGACCCTTGCATTTCAATTCAAGGGTCGGAACATAGTACGCATCGCTGATGTTGGAGATTGGTTTGTGCCAATGGTTAGTCATGTTAGTATTCTAAAGAAATTAAGAAATCTATTTATGCGTACATGATTTTTGTGAGAGAGTCAAAAGAAGCTCATGACTCAAGGGCACTTGATGACTCTAATGAACACATAATATTAACTAATGCTTCTAAGTCTCAAACTTTAAAAGAACCCCTCTCTTTAATTGATCAAGCTGCCATATATGATTTTGTTAAACAATATGAAGATTTTTTTAGTGATTCACTCCTAGGAGAGTTACCTCCTAAGCACCCAAAAGATCACACAATTGATCTTATTCTAGGTAGTTCAGCACCTAACCAACCACCTTACCAAGTAAGTGCAAGTCATCAAGAGGAGATCCTAAAACAAGTAAACAAACTGTAGGAAAAAGGGTTACTTCAACCTAGCTCTTCTCCATACTACTCTCTAATCTTACTTATTCAAGAGAAAGACGGCTCTTTCCATATGTGCATAGACTATAGATCTTTGAACAAGATCACAATCAAGAATCGTTTTCCTATCCCAAGGATAGATGATATCTTGGATAAGTTGCAAGGGGCTAGTATCTTTAGTTGCATTGATCTCAAGAGTGGCTATCACCAGATATGGATAGCACCTGAAGATGTTCATAATACAGCTTTTCATACAACATTTGGACTATAGGAGTTCTTAGTCATGCCATTTGGTTTAATTAATGCACCCGCCACATTCAATCGAATGATGGAGAGACCTCACTCAAAGTTCATAGGTGTCTTCTTTGATGACATTCTAATATTTTCACGGTCTGAAGAAGAGCATAGAAAACATATATCTATTATTTTTCAAGAGCTTTGCAAGGATAGACTACATGTCAATGCTAACAAGAGTGAATTTTTTCTTTCGAAAAGTCATTACTTGGGCCATATTGTTTCTCACAACTTGGTGAGAATGAATCATGAGAAGATTTGAGCCATTGTTGAATGGCCTACAACTACTTATGTACATGAAGTTAGAAGTGTCTTGGGCCTATGTTCATATTACATGAGGCTCATACGAGGTTTTCTGTATGTTGCATCTCCTCTACATGACCTTACTAAGAAGTGGATGCCTTTTTGCTGGGGATCAAGGCAACTACAAGCCTTTGAAAGAATTAAGTTTCTTATGACTCAAGAACTAGTTCTCATAGTCTTGATCTTCAAAAACCTTTTGAAGTTCACTGCGATGCTTCTGGGGACTGCATTGGAGTTGTGGTTAACCAAGAGCATCATGCAATAGCAATTGAGAGCCGACGCCTCAAGGATCATGAGATACATGCTCCAGTATATGAGAAAGAGCTTATGGTAGTGGTACATGCTCTTCAAGTATGGAGACACTATTTACTTGATGCAAATTTTGTTATTAAAACAGATCACCAAAGTTTAAAATACTTCCTCACTCAGAAGAAGCTCTCAGAGAAATAGATGCGCTAGGAAAATTTCTTATCTATGTTTCATTTTCAAATCCTTCATACATCTAGAACTAAGAATGTGGTACCAGATGCTCTATCACGAAGACCTCGAGTAAATGCAATCAAAACTGTTTACCATAACGAGTTCATGGATTTACCCAAAATGTATGCAATTGATTCAGATTTCTCAACCATATGGGATCAACTCAACTCAAGTCAGTCAATTACACCATATGGGATCATCAAGAAATTTGTATATCATTACCATTGTGACACAAGGTAATGGATGAAGCACATGCGTCTCCATATGCTGGACATAGGGGTATTCTACCCACTACTCAAGCAATGGAAATATATTTCTTTTGGCTCATTCTTAGAACTGACATTGAAATATATGTTCGTGAGTGCAAGATATACTAAAAAGTAAAGTATGACAAGCATAAACCACCTGGTCTACTGAAGTCATTACCTATTCCCAATGAGCCTTAGGAAATTATAGCCATGGACTTTATCATGGAGCTTCTTCACACACAAGCAAGAAACAATGCAATCTTGACTATCATTCATAGATTCAGTAAGCAAGCTCACTTTATACCTGTGTGAAAGACAATCAAGGCCAATCATATGGCTAAGCTATTCATTGCTCATATTTTCAAGCATCATGTCATGCTTAAGTCCATTATAAGCGATCGAGATCCCCACATGACCAGCCTCTTTTGACAAGCTCTCTTCGAGAACCTCGAGACTCAATTAAATTTTTCATCCTCAAACGGATGGGGGGAGTGAAAGTGCTAATTCTTCTATTCTTGACCTTTTTAAATCCTATGTCTCTAATAATCAAAGAGAATGGGAAAAGTATTTGCCTTTAGTAGAGTTTGCATACAACAACACAGTACACCCTAGTACTGGTAATGCACCCTTTGAGATCATCTATGGTAAGCCTTATTTACCACCTATCCTTCTTTATGAAGGATAAGATCTTTGCAGCAGATGAGTTTGTTAGAGACATTAATACAACTTTCACTCAAGTAAAAGCTGCTATCCAAAGAACACAAGAGAAGAACAAATGTGAGGCTGATAAGCATCGTCGTAAGTTAGATCTTAAGTTGGGACAACATGTTCTTCTTATGTTTGAGAAGGCTCTCTTAAAGAAGTAGAAAGGTTAAAAGGGTAAAGTGGTTAAGCTTTCGAATTGCTATTATGGCCCTTTCAAGATCACAATTAAGATAAACGATGTGACTTTTTGTTTGGATCTACCAAGTCATTGGAACATTCATAATTCTTTCCATATAAGTTTGCTACGTCCCTATATTGGAGAACCTCCAATGTAGCCAATCAAGGAAGATCTACTTGACATAGAAGAAAAAGAAGAGTTCCTTATGCCTGAAATAATTTTATACCATCAGGACAATACTCTAAGGTCATGTAAGGTATTACAAAAGTATTTGGTTAAGTTAAAGAATTATCCCCCATTGGACGCTTAGTTTATGATTCAGAGAGAACTACAAGACTTTCTAGATCTTCTTAAGGACTATGTATCCCCTCTACAGTTGAGGTCAACTATTTAAAAGCCAGAGGGATGTCACTAAATTGATTGCTTATTATGTATTCTCTATTTAATAAATTTATGTCAATAAATTAATGACTCACTTCTCTTTAAGTCTTGATGATGATCTAGCATGGCCATGAGACCATTTAGAGACTAGTATTCCTAGTGCATCACTTAATGGGGTGATCAGAGAACTGTGACAAGGATATCTGGTACATGAAGTACAAGTTATGAAGGGGGAAAGAAGTGTCTACCAAGTGTGCTGCAAAAGCTCTGCTGAAATCAAGCGTCGAGAGGAGAGCCCTACATATATTGTGTAGGAGAGAAGGAGACTCAAGAAGGATCAAAACGTGTCAACTTCCAAGTTGTGCAAGTGTTGGCTGGCTGTATATTGCACAAGGAACCATGATCTTGTTTCCAAGATCTAGAAGTAAGAATTGGTTTATATGTAACGGAGGAGCTTTCTCCTTGTCAATAATATAACTTCACAAGGGGGGGAGCTGGCCCATCTTCCAGTCCCTAGTGTGTTGTCAGTTTCTCTCTCTCTCTCTCTCTCTACATCTTTATTTTCTCTCATCTATTCTCCCTCTCTGTGCCAGCATAATAATCGTCATTTATATTTCATCATTATCCCAATTCGCCCTTCAAAAAGGGTGTTCTCCCGCAGGTTTTTACGGTCTTCAACCTCGGCCTCGATTTCACAATGCAGAGGTCTCATTCTTACACGTGTGGGGTATGGGTAAGCTGCCGATAATTACGATGTGAGAGATGATCTTGCACAAGTTCTTACGTGGCGTGCGGGGAGTCAACTTCAACAATATTTTTGAGTAGAAATATTACATTCTCTCCCCCTTGGAGGAATCGAGATGTCCTCATCTCGAGAAGAACTGGGGGTATTGTTTGTTGAGAGTATTTTCATCCATCCAAGTGGCATCCTCCTCGGGATAATCTTTCCACTAGATGAGGCATTCTCTCAAGGTTCTGGATCTCAATTGTCTCTCCCTAACATCTAAGATCCTGTCAGGCCGTAGCTCAAGGACTCCTTGGCTAGGCATTACAACTTGTTGATCATCAAGTACATGGCTAGGATTAGGTACATACTTCTTTAATAGGCTGATGTGGGAATACATTATGAACCTTTAGGCTCTCAAGGAGTTGAAGTCTATAAGCATTGGGTCCTAGGCACTTGAGGATCTTGTAGGGTCGACAATACCTTTGACTTAGCTTCTTGCAATCTCCTAAGGATAGGGAACTCTTCGTTGGGCATACGCAAATGAAGACCATGTCTCCTTCCTGGAAGGTTCTATCTTGACGTTTCAAATCCACGTATGCCTTCTGTCTATCCTTGGCGGCTTGGATGTCCTGTCTTACTAACTTCATTTGGTCATCCATATCTTCCAGCATCTGCCTTGAAGCTTCAACCCTTAAGGTTGGATCTGAGAAGTTTAAAGGACTTCAACAGTCATGCCCATACAATGCTTGAAAAGGGATCATCTGAATGCTTTGTTGGTAAGAAGCATTGTAGGCAAACTCAACCAGTGGCAACTATTGAATCCACATTCTTGGTTCACAGCAGCAGTGTGCCCTTAACATATCCTCGATGACTTGGTTGACTCGCTCCGTTTGACCATCGGTTCGGGGATGGTAAGCTGTACTAAAATAGAGTTGAGTCCCAATGGCTTCAAAGATAGCTTTTCGGAAGTGTGATGTGAAGAGAGAATCACGGTCACTAATGATTCTTCTGGGTAACCCATGCAGTTTGAATATCTCCTTGATGAACAACCTTGCAATGTCAAAGGCTTTATAGTTTGTCTTGACAGGAATAAGTTGTGCAACC